>NC_134271.1:149494425-149821925 GCF_031893055.1 Leptodactylus fuscus
GCTGGTATTACTGGAGTTCAGGGTCACTGCAGACCCCATGGCGGTGCCCTGCCTGTTACACATAGGACATGGCTGGTATTACTGGAGTTCAGGGTCACTGCAGACCCCATGGCGGTGCCCAGCCTGTTACACATAGGACATGGCCGGTGTGACTGGAGTTCAGGGTCGCTGCAGACCCCATGGTGGTGCCCTGCCTGTTACACATAGGACATGGCTGGTGTGACTGGAGTTCAGGGTCACTGCTGAGCCCGGGGCTGTCACCGTATCTCATTACCAACCCCCCAGGCCAGGTGAATGATCCCAGAATTCCCCGTGAGGTTTCATTATTCCATATAAAAGCTGCACATTCCTCTCTGCGTGTCCCTACAGGACCGGGGAAGAACAGAATTCATTGTATGCATGGACTTAACCCCATCCCTGCCAGACACCTACACGCCGAGCCAAGTCTAACATGACTTCTAACGCATTATGTGAACAGTCGCCGATAACTTTCTTTGCATTGCTTCTCTATGGCGTTTGCTGTCAGTTATCGCGCCGCAGCGAGTTATCCGAGTCACGTTGAGGTTGGCTACCTCTGTAGGTACCTGGTGCAGGTTCTAGCGCTGAGCCCCATATGGTGACCCCAGTGATGGCTACATGGGGAAGTGTGATAGAAGGAGGCCAGGTTACAGATGAGATTCTGACTTCTTCTTTGTTCTGCGTCTTACTGTAGTAAGGAGGCGGCTGCTGCTGCTCGCAGACCATCCATAAGACGCTCTCGCCTGCCCCGCTCCAGCTCGCCCAATCCCCTGCTCCCTCCATTCACTTACTTGTGAGGCCAGCCGCTGGCACCTTGGAGGATGATAGACTCTCCCGCCTCTGACAGACGCACAAACTTCTCCCATAACAAGTTCTCAGGCACTTCCTTGAGGAACTTGAGACCTGTCCCGCCCTCTGACTGGGGAGGGGGAGCGCACGCTTAAGTCATGTCAGTCCCAATAACCTGAGGCTTTTGTCATGAAAATGCGGCTCTACCTGCGAACATTGTGCTGAGGAAAGCGGAGAAACACCAAGACCTCCATCATGGGAAAATACCGAGTGACATACTGCAGAGCGACGTATCTAAGCCCATCATGTGTGCTGCAGAGCCAGTGTATCTAAGCCAATTATATGTGCTGCAGAGCTCCGAATCTAAGCTGATCATACGTGATACTGTATACTGAGCCGTGTATCTAATCCTATAATCTGTGATACTGTATACTGAGCAGTGTATCTAATCCTATCCTGTGTGATACTGTATACTGAGCTGTGTATCTAATCCTATCCTGTGTGATACTGTATACTGAGCTGTGTATCTAATCCTATCCTGTGTGATACTGTATACTGAGCTGTGTATCTAATCCTATAATCTGTGATACTGTATACTGAGCAGTGTATCTAATCCTATCCTGTGTGATACTGTATACTGAGCTGTATCTAATCCTATCCTGTGTGATACTGTATACTGAGCTGTGTATCTAATCCTATCCTGTGTGATACTGTATACTGAGCTGTGTATCTAATCCTATCCTGTGTGATACTGTATACTGAGCTGTATCTAATCCTATCCTGTGTGATACTGTATACTGAGCTGTGTATCTAATCCTATCCTGTGTGATACTGTATACTGAGCCGTGTATCTAATCCTATCCTGTGTGATACTGTATACTGAGCTGTGTATCTAATCCTATAATCTGTGATACTGTATACTGAGCCGTGTATCTAATCCTATCCTGTGTGATACTGTATACTGAGCCGTGTATCTAATCCTATCCTGTGTGATACTGTATACTGAGCTGTGTATCTAATCCTATCCTGTGTGATACTGTATACTGAGCTGTGTATCTAATCCTATCCTGTGTGATACTGTATACTGAGCCGTGTATCTAATCCTATCCTGTGTGATACTGTATACTGAGCTGTGTATCTAATCCTATAATCTGTGATACTGTATACTGAGCCGTGTATCTAATCCTATCCTGTGTGATACTGTATACTGAGCCGTGTATCTAATCCTATCCTGTGTGATACTGTATACTGAGCTGTGTATCTAATCCTATCCTGTGTGATACTGTATACTGAGCTGTGTATCTAATCCTACCCTGTGTGATACTGTATACTGAGCTGTGTATCTAATCCTATCCTGTGTGATACTGTATACTGAGCTGTGTATCTAATCCTATCCTGTGTGATACTGTATACTGAGCTGTGTATCTAATCCTATCCTGTGTGATACTGTATACTGAGCTGTGTATCTAATCCTATCCTGTGTGATACTGTATACTGAGCTGTGTATCTAATCCTACCCTGTGTGATACTGTATACTGAGCTGTGTATCTAATCCTATCCTGTGTGATACTGTATACTGAGCTGTGTATCTAATCCTATCCTGTGTAATACTGTATACTGAGCTGTGTATCTAATCCTATCCTGTGTGATACTGTATACTGAGCCGTGTATCTAATCCTATCCTGTGTGATACTGTATACTGAGCTGTGTATCTAATCCTATCCTGTGTGATACTGTATACTGAGCTGTGTATCTAAGCTTGTCGTGTTTGATTATTATTAATGATGATTATTTTAGGCCACGCCTCCTTAAAAGCCCCTCCAAGACACTCGGATTATAATAATGGTGAAATGGGATGCAGGCCGGGGCCCAGTGACAAGTAATTGCCCATTTGCCCCCGGTAATCATCTATATGGGCATCCATCGGAAACCTCACGAGATCTCATCGCAGTCACCATAGTATAATAACTGGAGGTCCAGAGGAGGTGAGTGAACATAACAAACAGTGTTACTCACCTCCCCGGGCTCCAGTACTGACCCTCGTCCTCTTCAGGCGTCCAGAATGATGTCAGGGACCACTGAGGCCCAATCATAGGCTTCGGTAGGCCCCAATGTCATCCAAGAGGCCTGAAGAAGACAACGATCAACCTGAAGCCCAAGGAGGTGAGTGACAGTGTTTGCTTTGTATACTCACCTCCCCTGGGGTCTGACGGTAATGTGTATGTAATCCCGTCCTGTGGTATACAGTATTGTTCTCCACATAGGTAGATACAGTCAGGTATACACTGTCCTGGGTTAGTCTTCTTGTGGCTGCCATCTGCTGTGTATCTAGTCTTATCCTATGTGATACGGTGCTGTCCAAGGTCAGTCAGTCTGTGGCTGCCAGCTGCCGATTCCTGCTGCCACTTAGTGTAAATGATTGGGGTTTGGGCACAGCGGGCGGGGGATGGTCTCTCCTGGACGCTGTTACAGGTTAATATGTGTGAAGGCATTAATGGGGTATTATTCTGGGGGAGGGAGGGGGTGTACTGGTACGACGGAGCATACTATGCGGAGGCACAATAATGGGGCATTAAACTGTGTGGGGGCACAATAATGGGGCATTATACTGTGTGGGGGCACAATAATGGGGCATTATACTGTGTGGGGACACAATAATGGGGCATTATACTGTGTGGGGACACAATAATGGGGCATTATACTGTGTGGCGGCACAATAATGGGTATTATACTGTGTGGGGACACAATAATGGGGCATTATACTGTGTGGGGGCACAATAATGGGGCATTATACTGTGTGGGGACACAATAATGGGGCATTATACTGTGTGGGGGCACAATAATGGGGCATTATACTGTGTGGGGACACAATAATGGGGCATTATACTGTGTGAGGACACAATAATGGGGCATTATACCGTGTGGGGGCACAATAATGGGGCATTATACTGTGTGGGGGCACAATAATGGGGCATTATACTGTGTGGGGACACAATAATGGGGCATTATACTGTGTGAGGACACAATAATGGGGCATTATACTGTGTGAGGACACAATAATGGGGCATTATACTGTGTGGGGACACAATAATGGGGCATTATATTGTGTGGAGGCACTAATGGTGAATTATACTGGAGGAGGGGGTGTACTGGTACTAAGGAGCGTACTGTGCGGAGGCACAACAATGGGGCATTATACTGTGTGGGGGCACAATAATGGGGCATTATACTGTGTGTGGACACAATAATGGGGCATTATACTGTGTGGCGGCACAATAATGGGTATTATACTGTGTGGGGACACAATAATGGGGCATTATACTGTGTGGGGGCACAATAATGGGGCATTATACTGTGTGGGGGCACAATAATGGGGCATTATACTGTGTGTGGACACAATAATGGGGCATTATACTGTGTGGGGGAACAATAATGGGGCATTATACTGTGTGGGGGCACAATAATGGGGCATTATACTGTGTAGGGGCACAATAATGGGGCATTATACTGTGTGGGGGAACAATAATGGGGCATTATACTGTGTGTGGACACAATAATGGGGCATTATACTGTGTAGGGGCACAATAATGGGGCTTTATACTGTGTGGGGGCAATAATGGAGGATTATACTGGAGGAGGGGGCACAATAATGGGGCATTATACTGTGTGGGGGCAATAATGGAGAATTATACTGGAGGAGAGGGGGATGTACTGGTACGACGGAGAATACTGTGCGGAGGCATAATATTGGGGCATTATACTGTACATGTACCATTAGTGTGCCCCCCCACAGTATAATGCCCCTTTAGTGCCTCTACCCAATTACATTCAGTGACCAAATAATAAGACCATATTGTGTACTTATAATACTGCCATACAGTAAACACATAACATACAGAGATTATATAATAGGACCATACAGTACCAACATAATACTGTAATACAGTAACATATGAGCATACCACACATTGCCTAAAAATCGTCACACACCTCACCCAAATAATACTGCTATACAATAAATGCCATAGAGTGCGTCAATAATTATCCCATACAGTCGCCACATAATACACTGCCTACATAAACAGTGCTGAAATAGTCCCTCCATATAGAGGTTAAACACCATATGGTAGTATTATAGCTCTCAGTGGTTCAGAATAGGGGGTTTATGAGGCCCCCTAATGGTGACCGCCCACAGTGAGCTCTGATGATATATGGCTGTGGTATATAATAGATATATATATAATATATATATCTCACCTGCCCGCTCCGCGCTCTGACTCTCTCCCTCTCTCTTCACATCACAACGTTCTGCTGTCACTGAATAAATGATGGCGGGTCAGCTTACCTGACATGAATACGTCTGGCTGCCTGCGGGCGCTCGGCCCCTGATCACACCTGGCCTGATCTGTAGCTACACTGAGATGGGGACACAAGGGGAGACCTATATTACTACACGACACTGCCACAGATCATGTCACACTACAACTCCCAGCAATCCCAGACCGGCCGGGGCTGCAGATTACAGCTCTGGAGCACAACCCTGCTGTCCAGAGAATTCAGGTCACTTGGCCCACATTAAGGTTATACAGAACTTACAGTATAAGAAGGTGGAGGGAGAGAAATGGCAGAGAAGACGCCATATACATATCCCTGAGCCTGCCATAGTCTCCCCATAACAGTGACAGCCACAGTGCCCCATAACAGTGACAGCCACAGTGCCCCATAACAGTGACAGCCACAGTGCCCCATAATAGTGACAGCCACAGTGCCCCATAATAGTGACAGCCACAGTGCTCCATAATAGTGACAGCCACAGTGCCCCATAACAGTGACAGCCACAGTGCCCCATAATAGTGACAGCCACAGTGCTCCATAACAGTGACAGCCACAGTGCCCCATAATAGTGACAGCCACAGTGCTCCATAACAGTGACAGCCACAGTGCCCCATAATAGTGACAGCCACAGTGCCCCATAACAGTGACAGCCACAGTGCCCCATAACAGTGACAGCCACAGTGCCCCATAATAGTGACAGCCACAGTGCCCCATAACAGTGACAGCCACAGTGCTCCATAATAGTGACAGCCACAGTGCCCCATAACAGTGACAGCCACAGTGCCCCATAATAGTGACAGTCACAGTGCCCCCATAACAGTGACAGTCACAGTGCCCCATAACAGTAACAGCCACAGTGCCCCATAACAGTGACAGTCACAGTGCCCCATAACAGTGACAGCCACAGTGCCCCATAACAGTGACAGCCACAGTGCCCCATAACAGTGACAGCCACAGTGCTCCATAATAGTGACAGCCATAGTTCCCCATAACAGTGACAGCCACAGTGTTATGGAGCACTGAGCACTGTGGCTGTCACTGTTATGGGGCACTGTGGCTGTCACTGTTATGGGGCACTGTGGCTGTCACTGTTATGGGGCCGTGTGGCTGTCACTGTTATGGGGTACTGTGGCTGTCACTGTTATGGGGCACTGTGGCTGTCACTGTTATGGAGCACTGTGGCTGTCACTATTATGGGGGCACTGTGGATGTCACTGTTATGGGGCACTGTGGCTGTCACTGTTATGGGGCACTGTGGCTGTCACTGTTATGGGGCACTGTGGCTGTCACTGTTATGGGGCACTGTGACTGTCACTGTTATGGGGCATTGTGACTGTCAGTGTTATGGGGCACTGTGGCTGTCACTGTTATGGGGCACTGTGGCTGTCACTGTTATGGGGCACTGTGACTGTCACTGTTATGGGGCACTGTGGCTGTTACTGTTATGGGGCACTGTGACTGTCACTGTTATGGGGGCACTGTGACTGTCACTATTATGGGGCACTGTGGCTGTCACTATTATGGAGCACTGTGGCTGTCACTGTTATGGGGCACTGTGGCTGTCACTGTTATGGGGCACTGTGGCTGTCACTATTATGGGGCACTGTGGCTGTCACTATTATGGGGCACTGTGGCTGTCACTGTTATGGAGCACTGTGGCTGTCACTGATATGGGGCACTGTGGCTGTCACTGTTATGGAGCACTGTGGTTGTCACTGTTATGGGGCACTGTGGCTGTCACTATTATGGAGCACTGTGGCTGTCCCTGTTATGGGGCACTGTGGCTGTCACTGTTATGGGGCACTGTGGCTGTCACTGTTATGGGGCACTGTGACTGTCACTGTTATGGGGCACTGTGGCTGTCACTATTATGGAGCACTGTGGCTGTCACTGTTATGGGGCACTGTGGCTGTCACTGTTATGGGGCACTGTGGCTGTCACTATTATGGAGCACTGTGGCTGTCACTGTTATGATGCACTGTGGTTGTCACTGTTATGGAGCACTGTGGCTGTCACTATTATGGGGCACTGTGGCTGTCACTATTATGGGGCACTGTGGCTGTCACTGTTATGGAGCACTGTGGCTGTCACTGATATGGGGCACTGTGGCTGTCACTGTTATGGAGCACTGTGGTTGTCACTGTTATGGGGCACTGTGGCTGTCACTATTATGGAGCACTGTGGCTGTCCCTGTTATGGGGCACTGTGGCTGTCACTGTTATGGGGCACTGTGGCTGTCACTGTTATGGGGCACTGTGGCTGTCACTGTTATGGAGCACTGTGGCTGTCACTATTATGGGGCACTGTGGCTGTCACTGTTATGGGGTACTGTGGTTGTCACTATTATGGGGCACTGTGGCTGTCACTATTATGGGGCACTGTGGCTGTCACTGTTATGGAGCACTGAGCACTGTGGCTGTCACTGTTATGATGCACTGTGGCTGTCACTATTATGGGGGCACTGTGGATGTCACTGTTATGGGGCACTGTGGCTGTCACTGTTATGGGGCACTGTGGCTGTCACTGTTATGGGGCATTGTGACTGTCAGTGTTATGGGGCACTGTGGCTGTCACTGTTATGGGGCACTGTGGCTGTCACTGTTATGGGGCACTGTGACTGTCACTGTTATGGGGCACTGTGGCTGTTACTGTTATGGGGCACTGTGACTGTCACTGTTATGGGGGCACTGTGACTGTCACTATTATGGGGCACTGTGGCTGTCACTGTTATGGAGCACTGTGGCTGTCACTGTTATGGGGCACTGTGGCTGTCACTGTTATGGGGCACTGTGGCTGTCACTGTTATGGAGCACTGTGGTTGTCACTGTTATGGGGCACTGTGGCTGTCACTGTTATGGGGCACTGTGGCTGTCACTGTTATGGGGCACTGTGGCTGTCACTGTTATGGGGCACTGTGGCTGTCACTGTTATGGGGCACTGTGGCTGTCACTGTTATGGAGCACTGTGGTTGTCACTGTTATGGGGCACTGCGGCTGTCACTGATATGGGGCACTGTGGCTGTCACTGTTATGGAGCACTGTGGTTGTCACTGTTATGGGGCACTGTGGCTGTCACTATTATGGAGCACTGTGGCTGTCCCTGTTATGGGGCACTGTGGCTGTCACTGTTATGGGGCACTGTGGCTGTCACTGTTATGGGGCACTGTGACTGTCACTGTTATGGGGCACTGTGGCTGTCACTGTTATGGGGCACTGTGGCTGTCACTGTTATGGAGCACTGTGGCTGTCACTATTATGGGGCACTGTGGCTGTCACTGTTATGGAGTACTGTGGTTGTCACTATTATGGGGCACTGTGGCTGTCACTATTATGGGGCACTGTGGCTGTCACTGTTATGGAGCACTGTGACTGTCACTGTTATGGGGCACTGTGGCTGTCACTGTTATGGGGTACTGTGGTTGTCACTATTATGGGGCACTGTGGCTGTCACTGTTATGGGGCACTGTGGCTGTCACTGTTATGGGGCACTGTGGCTGTCACTGTTATGGGGCACTGTGGCTGTCACTGTTATGGAGCACTGTGACTGTTACTGTTATGGAGCACTGTGGCTGTCACTGTTATGGGGCACTGTGACTGTTACTGTTATGGAGCACTGTGGCTGTCACTATTATGGGGCGCTGTAGCTGTCAGTACAATGGGCATAAAGGAGGGGGTTAATGTGATGGGGCACTCTAGCTCGCGCTGTTATTCCCTCCTGGCCTTTATGCTACTCTTGACTGGTCCTCCTATGATGGTGGCCGCAGTGTGGTGTCAGTCACAGACGATGGTGCCCATA
The DNA here is from genome assembly GCF_031893055.1 of Leptodactylus fuscus. Classification (NCBI taxonomy): domain Eukaryota; kingdom Metazoa; phylum Chordata; class Amphibia; order Anura; family Leptodactylidae; genus Leptodactylus; species Leptodactylus fuscus. Next base: position 149,503,363 of record NC_134271.1, read on the forward strand.
CTGTCAGCCCCTCCTCCGTTCCTGATATGCGGCACATTTTCTCACCATTATTTGGGCACTATTGTTTATTATGCTCCATATTCACTGCACATACACAGGACGTTGCTGCCTTATTAAAGGAACCTGGTGGTCGGCCATTGTTCTCCCCACCTGGGGTATTGTCTTTAACCATTGATAGAACCGCAGAGTCCCCCCACCTCCGGGGCAGCGCTGTGAATAGCGCCCTATATAGTATCACATCCTCCCCGCAGAGCGCCAGGGACAGGAAGAGGTCAGGAAACCATACTGAACAGCTCTGCTTCCTCCCTGACAAATCTCTTCTACTGCAAGCCTGGAAGAATGGTGGGCGGGGGGATGTGCGCGGCGCACGTGCTATTGTTACGGGGGCACAACAACACCACGGCTGCTGTGTGCACAGCTGGGGGATGTTATTATTACCGTCATTAATAAGCCGTAATGAATGGAAATCTCCTCCATCAGCAGGGGTATATATAGACATGACCCAGGGCTCGAGTGCAAGGACGCCAATTCAGCAAATCGGGGGCCCAGTGCTACAGAGATCATGGGGTCTCCTTGTCCTATGTCCTCCAGATCACAAACAAAGCCCGGAGTGACGTCCCATTATATGCTGGGTGTATATGACAGTGCCCCCTACGGATTTGTGTAATATCTAATGGGAGGGGGGGTATTTTTTTTATACGGGGTAGGTCACATCATGCCAGCCAGTCAATAAATATGTCCTTTTCTGGTGAACTAACATCACACCCCCTCTATTGGCTATGTCTGAGATTACCTCTCTGGAGGACTGATTTTAGTGAATGACTTGTAATACCATGTTTCTCCTGTGGAAGAGCTGTAGGGAAGCTATAACATCAGAGAGACCCTCCTTGACTGCCTTGTCTTATAGGAAAACCTAAACTGAGCCCACAAAAAAGTGATGTCCCTCCATATCTTGTGTGTATATGACTACCCCCCCCCCCCCCCCATCTAGTGGATCCTGTAATATCTTACAAAGGGGGTATCTATCTACAGGGGTGGGTCCGATCCCACCACACAGTTTATAACTTTGCTAGGCTTATACAGTTGAACTTAAGAAAATGGGCCCATAGGTCAGACCCCGTCCATTGACTATTCCTGAAATTAAATCTCTGGAGGACTGATCGTAATTACTGACCTGTAATGCAACGTTTCCCCTGTGGAGGTGCTGTAGGGAAACTATAACAGAAAGCAGATCCTATATGACTGCCTTGTCTTATTAGAACCCCTGATCTGAGCCCATATAGGGCAACCCTTTTATCATTTGAAGGTTTATAAAGGTATATGGGTTGTTACCTTTATTGGGGCTGGTCCGGTGGTCTCTAGGTGTCCTGGAGTGAAGATATCTGAGGGTGGTCAGGAGGCTCATCCAGGGAATCTCAGATGTCTTCTCTACAGCCAGAGAACTGCATACTCTGCCCCATAGTTGTGTATTCCCAGCTCTAGACGCCTGGCCGTGGTTGTCCGCCCAAAAGGAGGCTTGGAATACCCCACCCAGTTTTCAGGAAGCTTCAGTGGTGACCCCGGGGGCTCGGGCCTTCATCACGACTCTCTAATCTGCAGCGAAACAAACATTCAGTCTATCAGCAGATTCCTCCGCACAAATATTTCCCAACCCTAGTGCACACACTGCAGATATGCTGTGTTTTTTTAGAACTTTGCTTTTTAGGTGTGGCCCGCCAATTAGTTGGGTGCAGGGCATGTAAGGGGCAAGTGTCTGGGGCCCTTCACAATACTGAGGCCCTATTACCCCTTTCCCACTAGCCCACTACAAAGGTGACCTCATGAAGCCAGTTTTGGTAATATTAGAGCACTATGTGGCAGTATTATTCCAGAATTATATTGGAGGTGTATGGTACGTATAGTATATTAGCATTCTATGACAGCATTACAGGAACCCTGTATAGTGATGTTATACGCACACCGTATGGGACTATTATTTGGCACAGTATAGCGGTATTATTTTTTTTCATTTTCAAATGACGCAGCTCTGGAACACCAACCAACCACTTTTACATTATAATGAATGACTAGTTGTCACAGCTCCGCCCCTTCTTATTATGTTATGGCACGAGGCAACATATTTAGAATTAAAGGGAAACTCCACCCAGAACATTACTATAACTAGCTAATTTTGTGCTCATTACCCAAAGATAACACGGTATGTCGCTGCCTCATGTGGAAGATTCCGGACAATTATAGCGTATATCCCATAGCTCACTCCAACTGACAACTAAAATAAAACAATCCAGTGAGCGCAGCTCTGGAGGTCAAAGACCCCTCTCATCCCCAGGCACATAGTAAATAATTGATTATTGTTACAGATTGTACTAACAGGAAGGGAGTCATAGACGAAACCCGCTATAAGGATGCCAGTCTATAAACAGAAACTGCTACATCAGCAGGAGAGATGGGGGACTATACCAGGAGTGCGGAGGATGGGAAGAATAACACGGGGCAGTATTATAGTAGTTATATTATTGTACATAGGAGGTAGTATTATAGTAGTTATATTCTTGTACATAGGAGCAGTATTATAGTAGTTATATTCTTGTACATAGTAGTATTATAGTAGTTATATTCTTGTACATTGGAACAGTATTATAGTAGTTATATTCTTGTACATAGGAGGCAGTATTATAGTAGTTATATTCTTGTACATAGGAGGTAGTATTATAGTAGTTATATTCTTGTACATAGGAGTAGTATTATAGTAGTTATATTCTTATACATGGGGCAGTATTATAGTAGTTATATTCTTGTACATAAGAGCAGTATTATAGTAGTTATATTCTTGTACATAGGAGTAGTATTATAGTAGTTATATTCTTGTACATAGGAGCAGTATTATAGTAGTTATATTCTTGTACATAGGAGCAGTATTATAGTAGTTATATTCTTGTACATAGGAGTAGTATTATAGTAGTTATATTCTTGTACATAGGAGGTAGTATTATAGTAGTTATATTCTTGTACATAGGAGCAGTATTATAGTAGTTATATTCTTATACATAGGAGTAGTATTATAGTAGTTATAGTCTTGTACATAGGAGCAGTATTATAGTAGTTATATTCTTGTACATAGGAGCAGTATTATAGTAGTTATATTCTTGTACATAGGAGTAGTATTATAGTAGTTATATTCTTGTACATAGGAGGTAGTATTATAGTAGTTATATTCTTGTACATAGGAGTAGTATTATAGTAGTTATATTCTTGTACATAGGAGCAGTATTATAGTAGTTATATTCTTGTACATAGGAGTAGTATTATAGTATTTATATTCTTGTACATAGTAGTAGTATGATAGTAGTTATATTCTTGTACATAGGAGCAGTATTATAGTAGTTATATTCTTGTACATAGGAGCAGTATTATAGTAGTTATATTCTTGTACATAGGAGTAGTATTATAGTAGTTATATTCTTGTACATAGGAGCAGTATTATAGTAGTTATATTCTTGTACATAGGAGGTAGTATTATAGTAGTTATATTCTTGTACATAGGAGTAGTATTATAGTAGTTATATTCTTGTACATAGGAGGTAGTATTATAGTAGTTATATTCTTGTACATAGGGAGCAGTATTATAGTAGTTATATTCTTGTACATAGGAGTAGTATTATAGTAGTTATATTCTTGTACATAGGAGTAGTATTATAGTAGTTATATTCTTGTACATAGGAGCAGTATTATAGTAGTTATATTCTTGTACATAGGAGGTAGTATTATAGTAGTTATATTCTTGTACATAGGAGTAGTATTATAGTAGTTATATTCTTGTACATAGGAGGTAGTATTATAGTAGTTATATTCTTGTACATAGGGAGCAGTATTATAGTAGTTATATTCTTGTACATAGGAGGTAGTATTATAGTAGTTATATTCTTGTACATAGGAGGTAGTATTATAGTAGTTATATTCTTGTACATAGGAGGTAGTATTATAGTAGTTATATTCTTGTACATAGGAGGTAGTATTATAGCAGTTATATTCTTGTACATAGTAGTATTATAGTAGTTATATTCTTGTACATAGGAGTAGTATTATAGTAGTTATATTCTTGTACATAGTAGTATTATAGTAGTTATATTCTTGTACATAGGAGCAGTATTATAGTAGTTATATTCTTGTACATAGGAGCAGTATTATAGTAGTTATATTCTTGTACATAGGAGGTAGTATTATAGTAGTTATATTCTTGTACATAGGAGCAGTATTATAGTAGTTATATTCTTGTACATAGGAGCAGTATTATAGTAGTTATATTCTTGTACATAGGAGCAGTATTATAGTAGTTATATTCTTGTACATAGGAGGTAGTATTATAGTAGTTATATTCTTGTACATAGGAGGTAGTATTATAGTAGTTATATTCTTGTACATAGGAGGTAGTATTATAGTAGTTATATTCTTGTACATAGGAGGTAGTATTATAGCAGTTATATTCTTGTACATAGTAGTATTATAGTAGTTATATTCTTGTACATAGGAGTAGTATTATAGTAGTTATATATAGGACATATATAGGACAATATGTTATGTCTGGAGTCACTTCTCAGTACATTTATTATACACCAGTTTGGGTTGTTTATGTTGGTTTATTGATGTTTCTAATTGTCAGTATTTCACGTTCCTCACTTTCTGTCTTGTATATAAGAAGTAGTTTACATGTCCGACCTCTTCACTTACACGCTACTTCCTCATTTGCTAAACACAACATGTTACTCAGTGGTGCTCAAATATCTTAAAGGATGTCCGTATGTCTGATAGATGTGACTTCTGCTTTTTATGCCTATCTGTAGGACAGGGATCTTCTTGGTGTATTGTGCATTGGAAATGGTGAGGTGACATTACTGTACATGCCAGATTCAAGCAAGTGTTTCCCTTTAAAGATTGGATAATTTTATATATTAGATTGTTAAAGGAGGTCTCTGCTGGCTCACCGTCCCTTCCACTGTAGGCAGGTCACAAAGTGTCTTCAAACATTATAGTAAGTATTCAGTTTCCCTACAGCGCCATCACATGGGAAATGTGTGACATAGGCATTGCAGAGTGTGAATGAATATCAGGGCATTGAGTGTGTATTGAAGAAGAGGTCAGGTCCTACAAGGCAGGAGATAGTCTTGGTAGCCCCTCTTCATTCTTACCAAGAGACGGGCATCCACTTACTGCAATACACACATAGTCCATCTATTGGGTCTATAAAATTTATCCTATAGCATTCTGCCTATTTTGTTTGCTGGTGCCTAGTGGTTTAGTATTCCAGTCCTTCTTGCTTATTGATTTAGTATTCCAGTCCATGGAACATGGTAGTTTAGTATTCTAGTACCTGGTGCCTACTGGTTTAGTTTTCCAGTCTCTGGTACCTAGTGGTTTAGTATTTCATTCCCTGGTGCCTAGAGGTTCAATATTTAAGTATTTGATGCAAAGCAGTTTAGTATCCCATTCTTTGGTGCCTAGTGGTTTAGTATTCCAGTCCCTGCTGCCTAGTGTTTTAGTATTCCAGTCCCTGCTGCCTAGTGTTTTAGTATTTCATTCTCTGGTATCTAGTGGTTTATATTCCAGTCTCCTCTGCCTAGTAGGTTAGTATTCCAGTCCCTGGTACTTAGTGGTTAGTATTCCAGTCTCTGGTGCCTAGTGGTTTAGTATTCCAGTCTCTGTTGCCTAGTGGGTCAGTATTCCAGTGTTTGGTGTCTAGTGGTTTAGTACTCTAGTCCCTGATGCCTAGTGGTTTGGTATCCCAGTCCCTGATGCCTAGTGGTTTGGTATCCCAGTCCCTGGTACCCAGTGGTTTAGTATTCCAGTCCCTGGTGCCCAGTGGTTTAGTATTTCAGTCCCTGGTCCCTAGTGGTTTAGTATTCCAGTCCCTGTTGCCCAGTGGTTTACTATTCCAGTACCTGGTGCCTAGTAGGTTAGTATTCCAGTCCCTGGTGCCTAGTAGGTTAGTATTCCAGTCCCTGGTGCCTAGTAGGTTAGTATTCCAGTCTGTGGTGCCCACTGGTTTAGTGTTCTAGTCCCTGCTGCCTATTGGTTTAGTATCCCAGTCCCTGGTACCTAGTGGGTTAGTATTCCAGTCTCTGGTACCTAGTGGTTTAGTATTCCAGTCCCTGTTGCCCAGTGGTTTACTATTCCAGTACCTGGTGCCTAGTAGGTTAGTATTCCAGTCCCTGGTGCCTAGTAGGTTAGTATTCCAGTCTGTGGTGCCCACTGGTTTAGTGTTCTAGTCCCTGCTGCCTATTGGTTTAGTATCCCAGTCCCTGGTACCTATTGGTTTAGTATCCCAGTCCCTGGTACCTATTGGTTTAGTATGTCAGTCACTCCTGCCTAGTGATTTATTATTATGCCACATCATACTGTCTGGTTCAGAATATTAGTCCCTGGTGTTTAGTGTTTAACTATTCCTGTTCCTTGTGTTATGTTTTCGATTGCTAGTGTCTAGTGGATTATATATCCAGTTCCTAGGGACTTATGGACTGGCTTAGTGGTTTACATTAGTTTACAACATTAGGCCTGGTGTCTAGTGATAAAGTGCTCAGTCTCAGGCTTTTAAGTGGTTTATGGTTCTTGTCCCTGGTGTCTAGTAGTTTAGTCACTAGTGTATAGTGAATCTGTATTCATGTCCCTTGGGTCTAGTGGTTTAGTATTCCAGCCTCTGGTATTTAGTAGTGTAGTCTTAGTGTTTTGCTCGGTATATATTTTGATATGCCATTAATTTGTGTCTAATGGTTAGTAACTCCAGACCTTGCTTTCTGGTGATTTATTACTATTACCCTAGAGCCTAAAGCTTCAGCAGTCTAGTTCTTGGTGCCTAGAGGTTCACTTATATGGTTTTTGGTAATTAGTGGTTTAGTATTTCAGTTCCTGGTGCCTACTGGTTCAGTGTTATCATCCTTGGTATTTAGTTGTTTAGTATTTCAGTTCCTGGTGCCCAGTGGTTTAGTATTATGATCCTTGGTGTCTAGTGGTTTAGTATTTCAGTTCCTGGTGCCCAGTGGTTCAGTATTATCATCCTTGGTGTCTATTGGTTTAGTATTTCAGTTTCTGGTGCCTAGTGGTTCAGTATTATCATCCTTGTTGTCTAGTGGTTTAGTATTTCAGTTCCTGGTGCCCAGTAGTTCAGTATTATGATCCTTGGTGTCTAGTGGTTTAGTATTTCAGTTCCTGGTGCCCAGGGCTTCAGTATTATGATCCTTGGTGTCTAGTGGTTTAGTATTTCAGTTCCTGGTGCCTAGTGGTTCAGTATTATCATCCTTGGTGTCTAGTGGTTTATTATTTCAGTTCCTGGTGCCCAGTGGTTCAGTATTATGATCCTTGGTGTCTAGTGGTTTAGTATTTCAGTTCCTGGTGCCCAGGGCTTCAGTATTATGATCCTTGGTGTCTAGTGGTTTAGTATTTCAGTTCCTGGTGCCTAGTGGTTCAGTATTATCATCCTTGGTGTCTAGTGGTTTAGTATTTCAGTTCCTGGTGCTCAGTAGTTCAGTATTATGATCCTTGGTGTCTAGTGGTTTAGTATTTCAGTTCCTGGTGCCCAGTAGTTCAGTATTATGATCCTTGGTGTCTAGTGGTTTAGTATTTCAGTTCCTGGTGCCTAGTGGTTCAGTATTATCATCCTTGTTGTCTAGTGGTTTAGTATTTCAGTTCCTGGTGCCCAGTAGTTCAGTATTATGATCCTTGGTGTCTAGTGGTTCAGTATTTCAGTTCCTGGTGCCCAGTGGTTCAGTACTATCATCCTTGTTGTCTAGTGGTTTAGTATTTCAGTTCCTGGTGCCTAGTGGTTCAGTATTATCATCCTTGATGTCTATTGGTTTAGTATTTCAGTTTCTGGTGCCTAGTGGTTCAGTATTATCATCCTTGTTGTCTAGTGGTTTAGTATTTCAGTTCCTGGTGCCCAGTAGTTCAGTATTATAATCCTTGGTGTCTAGTGGTTTAGTATTTCAGTTCCTGGTGCCCAGGGGTTCAGTATTATGATCCTTGGTGTCTAGTGGTTTAGTATTTCAGTTCCTGGTGCCTAGTGGTTCAGTATTATCATCCTTGTCGTCTAGTGGTTTAGTATTTCAGTTCCTGGTGCCCAGTAGTTCAGTATTATCATCCTTGGTGTCTAGTGGTTCAGTATTTCAGTTCCTGGTGCCCAGTGGTTCAGTATTATCATCCTTGTTGTCTAGTGGTTTAGTATTTCAGTTCCTGGTGCCCAGTAGTTCAGTATTATGATCCTTGGTGTCTAGTGGTTTAGTATTTCAGTTCCTGGTGCCTAGTGGTTTAGTATTATGATCCTTGGTGTCTAGTGGTTTAGTATTTCAGTTCCTGGTGCCCAGTGGTTTAGTATTATGATCCTTGGTGTCTAGTGGTTTATTATTTCAGTTCCTGGTGCCCAGTGGTGCAGTATTATGATCCTTGGTGTCTAGTGGTTTAGTATTTCAGTTCTTGGTGCCTATTGGTTCAGTATTATGATCCTTGTTGTCTAGTGGTTCAGTATTTCAGTTCCTGGTGCCCAGTGGTTCAGTATTGTGATCCTTGGTGTCTAGTGGTTTAGTATTTCAGTTCCTGGTGCCCAGTGGTTCAGTATTGTGATCCTTGGTGTCTAGTGGTTTAGTATTTCAGTTCCTGGTGCCTAGTGGTTCAGTATTATGATCCTTGGTGTCTAGTGGTTTAGTTTTTAAGTTCCTGGTGCCTAGTGGTTCAGTATTATCATCCTTGGTGTCTAGTGGTTTAGTATTTCAGTTCCTGGTGCCCAGTGGTTCAGTATTGTGATCCTTGGTGTCTAGTGGTTTAGTATTTCAGTTCCTGGTGCCTAGTGGTTCAGTATTATGATCCTTGGTGTCTAGTGGTTTAGTTTTTAAGTTCCTGGTGCCTAGTGGTTCAGTATTATCATCCTTGGTGTCTAGTGGTTTAGTATTTCAGTTCCTGGTGCCCAGTGGTTCAGTATTATCATCCTTGGTGTCTAGTGGTTTAGTAATTCAGTTCCTGGTGCCCAGTGGTTCAGTATTATCATCCTTGGTGTGTAGTGGTTTAGTATTTCAGTTCCTGGTGCCCAGTGGTTCAGTATTATCATCCTTGCTGTCTAATGGTTAAGTATTTAAGTTCCTGGTGCCTAGTGATTCAGTATTATGATCCTTGGTATTTTGTGGTTTATTATTTCAGTTCCTGGTGCCCAGTGGTTCAGTATTATCATCCTTGGTGTCTAGTGGTTTAGTATTTCAGTTCCTGGTGCCTAGTGGTTCAGTATTATCATCCTTGCTGTCTAATGGTTAAGTATTTCAGTTCCTAGTGCCTAGTGGTTCAGTATTATCATCCTCGGTGTCTAGTGGTTTAGTATTTCAGTTCCTGGTGCCCAGTGGTTCAGTATTATCATCCTTGGTGTCTAGTGGTTTAGTATTTCAGTTCCTGGTGCCCAGTGGTTCAGTATTATCATCCTTGGTGTCTAGTGGTTTAGTATTTCAGTTCCTGGTGCCCAGTGGTTCAGTATTATCATCCTTGGTGTCTAGTGGTTTAGTATTTCAGTTCCTGGTGCCCAGTGGTTCAGTATTATGATCCTTGGTATTTTGTGGTTTATTATTTAAGTTCCTGGTGCCTAGTGGTTCAGTATTATCATCCTTGGTGTCTAGTGGTTTAGTATTTCAGTTCCTGGTGCTTAGTGGTTCAGTATTTTCATCCTTGCTGTCTAATGGTTAAGTATTTAAGTTCCTGGTGCCTAGTGATTCAGTATTATGATCCTTGGTATTTTGTGGTTTATTATTTCAGTTCCTGGTGCCCAGTGGTTCAGTATTATGATCCTTGGTGTCTAGTGGTTTAGTATCTCAGTTCCTGGTGCCCAGTGGTTCAGTATTATCATCCTTGGTGTCTAGTGGTTTAGTATTTCAGTTCCTGGTGCTCAGTGGTTCAGTATTATCATCCTTGGTGTCTAGTGGTTTAGTATTTCAGTTCCTGGTGCCCAGAGATTCAGTATTATCATCCTTGGTGTCTAGTGGTTTAGTATTTCAGTTCCTGGTGCCCAGTGGTTCAGAATTATCATCCTTGGTGTCTAGTGGTTTAGTATTTCCGTTCCTGGTGCCTAGTGGTTCAGTATTATCATCCTTGCTGTCTAATGGTTAAGTATTTAAGTTCCTGGTGCCTAGTGATTCAGTATTATGATCCTTGGTGTCTAGTGGTTTATTATTTCAATTTCTGGTGCCTAGTGGTTCAGTATTATCATCCTTTTTGTCTAGTGGTTTAGTATTTCAGTTTGCGGTGCCCAGTGGTTCAGTAGTCTAGTCCTTGGTGTCTAAAGGTTAAGTATTTCAGTTCCTGTTGCTCAAGAGTTCAGTAATATGGTCCTTGGTGTCTAGTGGTTTAGTATTTAATTTCCTGGTGCCTAGTGGTCCAGTAGTCTTTCTTTGGTGTCTATCAGTTTAGTATTTAATTTCCTGGTGCCTAGTGGTCCAGTAGTCTTTTTTTGGTGTCTATCAGTTTAGTATTTCAGTTCCCGGTGCCTAGTGTTTCAGTAGCCTAGTCCTTGGTGTCCAGTGGTTTTGTTACTGTTGCCTGTGGGTTCAGTAAAATGGCCTTGTTGTCTAGTGGTTTGATAATCTAGTTCTTGGTGACTGGTGGTGTAGTACTTCAGTTCCTGGTGCCTAGTGGTTCAGTAGTCTCTCCTTGGTGTCTGGTGGTGTAGTGTTTCTGTTCCTGATGGCTAGCAGTTCAGGATTCTCTACTTGGTGTCTAGCGGTTTAATATTTCTGTTCCTGGTGCCTAGTGGATCAGTAATCTAGTCCCTTGTGTCTAATGGTGTGGTACTCAAAACTTGGAGAGGGTTAGTAACCTGAAAACATCTCTCTAATGGATTTCTTGTGGTTTAGTATTTCAGTTCTCGGTGGCTAGTGGTTCACAAATTTAGTCCTGGTTGTCTAGTGGTTTAGTATTTTAGACCTTGGAGAGGTTTATCAACCCGATCACTTCTATCTAATGGTTTAGTATTCGATTTCCTGGTACCTAGTCATTCAGATCTAGCCAAGGGGGTCTAGTGGTTTAGTTTTTCAATCCCCGGAGAGGCTTAGTAATGTAGTTTTACTAGACTGTGCTTACTAGCTGAGTAGTCCCTGCTGTCTCGTGGTTTTGTACCATGTTACCTACACTCATGGGTTAGTTGCCCTTTTCTCTATACTTAGTGGGTGTCTTCTCCACACCAATATGCCTTTTGATTTCACATTCAAATCCCCATTTCCATGGTCCTGGATGTTTGGTGGATATGTCAACAGTTCCTTTGTAGTGTAAGAAGTTATTGTCCCTGCTGTCCAGTGGTCAGGGACTTGATTTCTGTTGAGATCAGACAGTCACCAACCATAAGGGAGATCCATTGTTGAAACCAAAATAGTTTTTGGATGTCTCTAGGAATATATCCCGAGCCAGACAATGGGTGGAAAGGGTTAAGGAATGCAAATGATAAGTAAGGAAACTGGAAAGTGAAGCCAAGGAAGAATTTCACAGTTACAGCAGTGTTTAAGACAAGACTCTGGCACTGACATAAGTAGCCCAAAATTAGTCTATAAATAGCGTAATCCTTAATATAAACCTTCATTCAGAGAGGGCTCAGCCAAGATAAACATCGCACTCCGCAATCCCATACTGCAGAACTTCAACTCTTAGAGGTCACCCATCAATCTTCTAGAATTTCATAAGAGCTTCATTCCGGCTCCTGGAGTCTCCGAGCCCGCAGAACTGCAGATACAGGTGAAACCTAGTACCATGGACAGCTAATAGATGCCGAATAACCGCCACCCCCTGCCCGCAAGTAAACACCTGCCTACATACTTAAGAAAGTGGATATCTACTTACAAAAACAACAACAAACTACAGTAGAATAAAGAAGTTATAGCACCTTATTCGGCAAAAGTGTAGTATTATAGTAGTTATATTCTGGTACATAGGAGCAGTATTATAGTAGTTATATTCTTGTACATAGGAGTAGTATTATAGTAGTTATATTCTTGTACATAGGAGGCAGTATTATAGTAGTTATATTCTTGTACATAGGAGGTAGTATTATAGTAGTTATATTCTTGTACATAGGAGTAGTATTATAGTAGTTATATTCTTGTACATAGGAGTAGTATTATAGTAGTTATATTCTTGTACATAGGAGTAGTATTATAGTAGTTATATTCTTGTACATAGGAGGCAGTATTATAGTAGTTATATTCTTGTACATAGGAGCAGTATTATAGTAGTTATATTCTTGTACATAGGAGCAGTATTATAGTAGTTACATTCTTGTACATAGGAGCAGTATTATAGTAGTTATATTCTTGTACATAGGGGGCAGTATTATAGTAGTTATATTCTTGTACATAGTGGGCAGTATTATAGTAGTTATATTCTTGTACATAGAAGGTAGTATTATAGTAGTTATATTCTTGTACATAGGAGTAGTATTATAGTAGTTATATTCTTGTACATAGGAGTAGTATTATAGTAGTTATATTCTTGTACATAGGAGGCAGTATTATAGTAGTTATATTCTTGTACATAGGAGGTAGTATTATAGTAGTTATATTCTTGTACATAGGAGCAGTATTATAGTAGTTATATTCTTGTACATAGGAGCAGTATTATAGTAGTTATATTCTTGTACATAGGAGCAGTATTATAGTAGTTATATTCTTGTACATAGGAGCAGTATTATAGTAGTTTTATTCTTGTACATAGGAGGCAGTATTATAGTAGTGAAATTCTTGTACATAGGAGCAGTATTATAGTAGTTATATTCTTGTACATAGGAGTAGTATTATAGTAGTTATATTCTTGTACATAGGAGCAGTATTATAGTAGTTATATTCTTGTACATAGGAGCAGTATTATAGTAGTTATATTCTTGTACATAGGAGCATTATTATAGTAGTTATATTCTTGTACATAGGAGCAGTATTATAGTAGTTATATTCTTGTACATAGGAGCAGTATTATAGTAGTTATATTCTTGTACATAGGAGCAGTATTATAGTAGTTATATTCTTGTACATAGGAGTAGTATTATAGTAGTTATATTCTTGTACATAGGAGCAGTATTATAGTAGTTATATTCTTGTACATAGGAGGCAGTATTATAGTAGTTATATTCTTGTACATAGGAGGTAGTATTATAGTAGTTATATTCTTGTACATAGGAGCAGTATTATAGTAGTTATATTCTTGTACATAGGAGCAGTATTATAGTAGTTATATTCTTGTACATAGGAGCAGTATTATAGTAGTTATATTCTTGTACATAGGAGCAGTATTATAGTAGTTTTATTCTTGTACATAGGAGGCAGTATTATAGTAGTGAAATTCTTGTACATAGGAGCAGTATTATAGTAGTTATATTCTTGTACATAGGAGTAGTATTATAGTAGTTATATTCTTGTACATAGGAGCAGTATTATAGTAGTTATATTCTTGTACATAGGAGCAGTATTATAGTAGTTATATTCTTGTACATAGGAGCATTATTATAGTAGTTATATTCTTGTACATAGGAGCAGTATTATAGTAGTTATATTCTTGTACATAGGAGCAGTATTATAGTAGTTATATTCTTGTACATAGGAGCAGTATTATAGTAGTTATATTCTTGTACATAGGAGTAGTATTATAGTAGTTATATTCTTGTACATAGGAGCAGTATTATAGTAGTTTTATTCTTGTACATAGGAGGCAGTATTATAGTAGTTAAATTCTTGTACATAGGAGCAGTATTATAGTAGTTATATTCTTGTACATAGGAGGTAGTATTATAGTAGTTATATTCTTGTATATAGGAGCAGTATTATAGTAGTTATATTCTTATACATAGGAGGTAGTATTATAGTAGTTATATTCTTGTACATAGGAGCAGTAATATAGTAGTTATATTCTTGTACATAGGAGCAGTATTATAGTAGTTATATTCTTGTACACGGGAGCAGTATTATAGTAGTTATATTCTTGTACATAGGGGGCACTATTATAGTAGTTATAGTCTTGTATATAGGAGAAGTATTATAGAAGTTATATCCTTGTACATAGGAGGTAGTATTATAGTAGTTATATTCTTGTACATAGGAGGTAGTATTATAGTAGTTATATTCTTGTACATAGGAGGTAGTATTATAGTAGTTATATTCTTGTATATAGGAGCAGTATTATAGTAGTTATATTCTTGTACATAGGAGCAGTATTATAGTAGTTATATTCTTATACATAGGAGGTAGTATTATAGTAGTTATATTCTTGTATATAGGAGCAGTAATATAGTAGTTATATTCTTGTACATAGGAGCAGTATTATAGTAGTTATATTCTTGTACACGGGAGCAGTATTATAGTAGTTATATTCTTGTACATAGGGGGCACTATTATAGTAGTTATAGTCTTGTATATAGTAGCAGTATTATAGAAGTTATATCCTTGTACATAGGAGGTAGTATTATAGTAGTTATATTCTTGTACATAGGAGCAGTATTATAGTAGTTATATTCTTGTACATAGGAGGTAGTATTATAGTAGTTATATTCTTGTACATAGGAGTAGTATTATAGTAGTTATATTCTTGGACAAAGGAGTAGTATTATAGTAGTTATATTCTTGTACATAGGAGGCAGTATTATAGTAGTTATATTCTTGTACATAGGAGCAGTATTATAGTAGTTATATTCTTGTACACAGGAGCAGTATTATAGTAGTTATATTCTTGTACATAGGAGTAGTATTATAGTAGTTATATTCTTGTACATAGGAGCAGTATTATAGTAGTTATATTCTTGTACATAGGGGGCAGTATTATAGTAGCTATATTCTTGTACATAGGAGGTAGTATTATAGTAGTTATATTCTTGTACATAGGAGTAGTATTATAGTAGTTATATTCTTGTACATAGGAGTAGTATTATAGTAGTTATATTCTTGTACATAGGAGTAGTATTATAGTAGTTATATTCTTGTACATAGGAGGTAGTATTATAGTAGTTATATTCTTGTACATAGGAGCAGTATTATAGTAGTTATATTCTTGTACATAGGAGTAGTATTATAGTAGTTATATTCTTGTACATAGGAGGTAGTATTATAGTAGTTATATTCTTGTACATAGGAGCAGTATTATAGTAGTTATATTCTTGTACATAGGAGGCAGTATTATAGTAGTTATATTCTTGTACATAGGAGCAGTATTATAGTAGTTATATTCTTGTACATAGGAGGCAGTATTATAGTAGTTATATTCTTGTACATAGGAGTAGTATTATAGTAGTTATATTCTTGTACATAGGAGTATTATTATAGTAGTTATATTCTTGTACATAGGAGTAGTATTATAGTAGTTATATTCTTGTACATAGGAGTATTATTATAGTAGTTATATTCTTGTACATAGGAGTAGTATTATAGTAGTTATATCCTTGTACATAGGAGTAGTATTATAGTAGTTATATTCTTGTACATAGGAGTAGTATTATAGTAGTTATATTCTTGGACAAAGGATTAGTATTATAGTAGTTTTATTCTTGTACATAGGAGCAGTATTATAGTAGTTATATTCTTGTACATAGGAGCAGTATTATAGTAGTTATATTCCTGTACATAGGAGTAGTATTATAGTAGTTATATTCTTGTACATAGGAGTAGTATTATAGTAGTTATATTCTTGGACAAAGGATTAGTATTATAGTAGTTTTATTCTTGTACATAGGAGCAGTATTATAGTAGTTATATTCTTGTACATAGGAGCAGTATTATAGTAGTTATATTCCTGTACATAGTAGCAGTATTATAGTAGTTATATTCTTGTACATAGGAGCAGTATTATAGTAGTTATATTCTTGTACATAGGAGCAGTATTATAGTAGTTATATTCTTGTACATAGGAGGTAGTATTATAGTAGTTATATTCTTGTACATAGGAGTAGTATTATAGTAGTTATATCCTTGTACATAGGAGTAGTATTATAGTAGTTATATTCTTGTACATAGGAGGTAGTATTATAGTAGTTATATTCTTGTACATAGGAGTAGTATTATAGTAGTTATATTCCTGTACATAGGAGTAGTATTATAGTAGTTATATTCTTGTATGTAGGAGCAGTATTATAGTAGTTACAGTATATTAGTTCCATTAGCACTATCTAGGGCTCTGGGAGAGTAGACTTTTGCCATTTGGAGCCCTATGGATGTTGAGACTGGGTAGTGATTCACAAATGCAAAAGAAGAAAAAAAGTTTCGACCTCACCATATATGTATTTGTCCAATGTTCCCTTGGGTGCACGGCCTTTAACCCCTGGACTGAATGAGGCAACTTTCATATGAGAACCATCCACCACGTAATAGCAGGTCCGCACTCCTTAGGCTTGGTAAAAATTAACTTTTAATCTGCCATTTTAAAACTTACATAACACAAACAAAACGTGCAAAAAGTTCAGAAAAAAGACATAGTGTTTTAAAAACGCCAACGCGTTTCGAGGCTTAGCAGTCTCTTAGTCATGGCCATGAATGTTGTCATTGTGGTCTGGGCTAGATGGAGAAAGTTGCGGTGATGATTCTCAGAGAAGATACCACCAATGAATTGTTGGATAAAGTCTACCTTTAGAAAACCTCTCCTAACTCTGTATGTACATGAGGGGTAGAACTATTTGTCATTTTCAGTTGTCTCAGAGCTGGTTGGTGGAGACTTGCGGCCGTGGTGTCTCCCATACATTGTACAACTGGAGGATACTCTGCTCTAACTCTCACTCAAAAGCTGCAGACATGACATATCGGACAGTATGGAGACTAATGATGGGTAAAGCTGTGATATAACTCTGGGCTTCAGTTTATCAAATTCAGCAGAGATTTCAGAGTGAATGTCATTGTTAGCCAACTAAGTGGGGAAAGAAGCATTTTTCCCTTATAAGATATATTACAATGTTTCTCCTATCAACCCGTACTATTCCCTTATGATGTGACTATCTTGTATTTACGTATACTGACTGTAGAGCGCCTGTGTGGTAATATTGGCACCCAGGTGCCCACAGGATTTTAGTTACGCCCCCTGGGTGTGCAAAGCTGTATCATACATTCACCATGGTTCCTGTGTGTTCAGTGAAGATGTTAGCGAATATGAAACTCAGCAGATAGATGTGGTTTACCGAGATCGAGCGATACCGGGTTCCCCTCCCTAACGCTTTTCCTGGCCCTGCACTGCGGCTGCCATGTATGAAGAAGACAAGGGCTGTCATGTGTTCTGCTCGGTAAGTGACATCACTATCTTCATCTTCAACTTTCCCCTATTTTATCTAGAGATAAAGTTCAGTAACCTTACACTACAGTCTGAGTTTCGGTTCCTCACCATTTTGCAATATCCTCTGCTTGTAGTCGGGAGTTTTTTGTTTTTTTCAAAAAATTGTAAAAAATTCTCAAGATAAAACAAAAGTCAAGATCTAACAATATATTGCAAAAATGGTGCATTCCATAAACGCCAAAACGGGTCAAGGTTCAACTTCGACTTTGGACTCGTGAGTTGCAGGATGAAGTTCCTGTGCCCACCAGCAGATGGCGCTATGACACAGTATACGGAGTCCTCCGTTGCGGCACATGTACAGTAATAAGCGACAGTGGATTGGAAGGTGTTACAGACCGGAGATGAGCAGGAGAGTCTGAACATCAGGTTATATTAACAGTGGGGTAACGTGAAGATCCCGGGCCCCCCAGCAAATATGTAGTCAGGACTAAAAGAGGGGCAAAATAGGAGGTGTGCACAGTAGCCTGGGGCAAATTTGGTTATCATAAGTCAGGCCTCAAACTCTCTTCCACCGATTCCCTTCCATACAGTATAATGCCTCCTGTTGGCCCTGACATGGTATTTTACCCACTTGTGACCACCACACAATATAATGTTGCGCTCATTATGGCCTCACGATACGAGGGGCGACCCAAAAGTTTCCAGAATGAGGCTGCAGCGCGTGCAGTTTTCGTAGTACGCCTTCTCGGTCAGTGTGCCAAGCGGCGTTGATGCGGAAGGTTTCGTCTACCCGCAGTGAATTTTCTTGCAAGAGCTGTTTTGTCCAGCCGTCGCTCGTCAAGTGAAGTCCAAGGTGAAGACAATGGTCATTTGTTTTTTCGATGCAAAAGGGATTGTGCCCTCGGAATTCGTTCCAACGGGTCAGAGCGTCAACCAGGTTTTCTACTTGGGGGTTCTCAAGAGGTTGCACAACAGTGTGCGGTGAAAAAGGCCCGAAATGTGGCAGTCTGGTGATTGGTTTTTCCCCCAATACAATGCCCCAGCCCACACCACCATCTTGGTGACCACTTTCATGGCAAGAAACGGCACGGCTGTCTTGCCCCACGCACCCTATTCACCCGATATGGCTCCCAGTGACTTTTTTTGTTCCCAGGAATGAAGAGGAACCTCAAGGGGAAGCGTTTCGCCGACGTGGAGGAGGTGAAGAGGAAAACGACGGAGGCGCTTGCACACATCACAGTATATTGTCCCCCACATTGTGGTCCCCACATCATACGCAATAACCGTAAGACCTCTCCCCATTCCCTCGCAGTCCACTCTTGTCTGTTTCCCGCGGCCTCCAGAGGCCCAGGGTGCAATCCTGTGACATCAATACATTGTCCCTGTTTACAGGAACCTCTCCCTGCGGGAGAGACAGGGGCCAAATAGAGAAGTAGAGAGTGGACCCCCCATTTCCCAGTCCCCCCCCCCATACTTCGCACCGCCCCCGACTACAGAACAGCACCCGGAATCCAAAACTGTCCTGCAAAATTGAGGTCAATTGGGAGGGTCTCTTCTCATTTGGCGGAGGAGCCCCCTCGGGGACCAGGTCTGCAGATGGTGCAGGACTACAACTCCCAGCATGCGGCTGGCTGCGGATTCTCATTCTGCCCCATAAGGCGCCCACTCTGCGGGGTAAATATATTTAAGAAATACACAAGTCAGTATAAACGGAACGCACAGGAAGCCGAGAAGATAAGTGACATTGTAGCATAGTTCATTATTATAGAGCGCCCTCTAGAGACTTCTTGAAGTATTGCAGCTGTGTTTCTAAGGAGAAATAAACAGAGTCTAAAACCAAATGTCTACGCCAAATTTCATCCTGAGTCCGCGACGAGTGAAAGCCGTAGCGGCAGAATGTCAGCTGATGCCGGGGCAGGGCTGTGACAACCTGTCAGTCACTCTTATAACTGTAGCGTGGTTGTCACCTAGAGCAGGACACCCCGGCTGTGAATAGGTTATAGGAGTTCCCCTTTAAGGATTCCCGTCTTCCTTACATTGAGGTTTATAAGGACTGTTACCAATGTGGAGATGTTTCTCCATCCACCCCTCGTATAATTTATGTCCGTGCGGTGGAGACAAGGCCGCACCTCCGTGTAGACATCTGTCCAGGTAATGTGAGCGCTGTCACCTGGAGGGGACAGAGGGGAAAGGGCGTAAATCTCCGCCACACCCTCAGATTCATCCGATTAGGTTCAACGCTAAAAAGTGAAATTGGGAGGAAGAAAGAGACGTTCAACATGGAGAGTCCATCTGTCTCCTGCAGTCTGTCAGGTCCTCCTCAGCAGATGGTCTCACCTCATATGAGAGGAGGCAGAGAGGAGGATGAGAGGAGAGACAGCAAGGAAGAGAGAGAGACAGCGAGGAGGAGAGAGAGAGAGACAGCAAGGAAGAGAGACAGCAAGGAGGAGAGACAGCAAGGAAGAGAGAGACAGCGAGGAGGAGAGAGAGAGAGACAGCAAGGAGGAGAGAGAGACAGCAAGGAGGAGAGAGAGACAGCAAGGAGGAGAGAGAGACAGCAAGGAGGAGAGAGAGACAGCAAGGAAGAGAGAGAGACAGCAAGGAGGAGAGAGAGAGACAGCAAGGAGGAGAGAGAGACAGCAAGGAGGAGAGAGAGACAGCAAGGAAGAGAGAGAGACAGCAAGGAGGAGAGAGAGAGACAGCAAGGAGGAGAGAGAGACAGCAAGGAAGAGAGAGAGACAGCAAGGAAGAGAGAGAGACAGCAAGGAAGAGAGAGAGACAGCAAGGAGGAGAGAGACAGCAAGGAGGAGAGAGACAGCAAGGAAGAGAGAGACAGCAAGGAAGAGAGAGAGACAGCAAGGAGGAGAGAGAGACAGCAAGGAGGAGAGAGAGACAGCAAGGAAGAGAGAGACAGCAAGGAAGAGAGAGACGGCAAGGAGGAGAGAGAGACAGCAAGGAAGAGAGAGACAGCAAGGAGGAGAGAGAGAGACAGCAAGGAAGAGAGAGACAGCAAGGAGGAGAGAGAGCAAGGAGGAAAGAGAGAGAGACAGCAAGGAGGAGAGAGAGACAGCAAGGAAGAGAGAGACAGCAAGGAGGAGAGAGAGAGACAGCAAGGAAGAGAGAGACAGCAAGGAGGAGAGAGAGCAAGGAGGAAAGAGAGAGAGACAGCAAGGAGGAGAGAGAGACAGCAAGGAAGAGAGAGACAGCAAGGAGGAGAGAGAGAGACAGCAAGGAAGAGAGAGAGAGAAACAGCAAGGAGGAGAGAGACAGCAAGGAGGAGACAGACAGCAAGGAGGAGAGAGACAGCAAGGAGGAGAGAGACAGCAAGGAAGAGAGAGACAGCAAGGGGGAGAGAGACAGCAAGGAGGAGAGAGAGACAGCAAGGAAGAGAGAGAGAGACAGCAAGGAGGAGAGAGAGACAGCAAGGAAGAGAGAGAGAGAGACAGCAAGGAAGAGAGAGAGAGAGACAGCAAGGAAGAGAGAGAGAGCAAGGAAGAGAGAGACAGCAAGGAGGAGAGAGAGAGACAGCAAGGAGGAGAGAGAGAGACAGCAAGGAGGAGAGAGAGAGAGACAGCAAGGAGGAGAGAGAGACAGCAAGGAGGAGAGAGAGAGAGACAGCAAGGAGGAGAGAGAGACAGCAAGGAGGAGAGAGAGAGAGACAGCAAGGAGGAGAGAGAGAGACAGCAAGGAGGAGAGAGAGAGACAGCAAGGAGGAGAGAGAGACAGCAAGGAAGAGAGAGAGACAGCAAGGAGGAGAGAGAGAGAGAGAGAGAGAGACAGCAAGGAGGAGAGAGACAGCAAGGAGGAGAGAGAGACAGCAAGGAAGAGAGAGACAGCAAGGAGGAGAGAGAGCAAGGAAGAGAAAGAGACAGAAAGGAAGAGAAAGAGAGACAGCAAGGAAGAGAGAGAGAGCACGGAAGAGAGAGAGAGCAAGGAAGAGAGAGAGAGCAAGGAGGAGAGAGAGAGAACAGCAAGGAAGAGAGAGCGAGAGAGACAGCAAGGAAGAGAGAGAGAGCAAGGAAGAGAGAGAGAGACAGCAAGGAGGAGAGAGAGACAGCAAGGTAGAGAGAGAGAGACAGCAAGGAAGAGAGAGAGAGAACAGCAAGGAAGAGATAGAGACAGAAAGGAAGAGAGAGAGAAACAGCAAGGAAGAGAGAGAGAGACAGCAAGGAAGAGAGACAGCAAGGAGGAGAGAGAGACAGCAAGGAAGAGAAAGAGACAGCAAGGAGGAGAGAGAGACAGCAAGGAAGAGAGAGAGACAGCAAGGAGGAGAAAGAGAGAACAGCAAGGAAGAGAGAGCGAGAGAGACAGCAAGGAAGAGAGAGAGACAGCAAGGAAGAGAGAGAGAGCAAGGAAGAGAGAGAGACAGCAAGGAGGAGAGAGAGACAGCAAGGTAGAGAGAGAGACAGCAAGGAAGAGAGAGAGACAGCAAGGAAGAGAGAGAGCAAGGAGGAGAGAGAGAGAACAGCAAGGAAGAGAAAGAGACAGCAAGGAGGAGAGAGAGACAGCAAGGAAGAGAAAGAGACAGCAAGGAGGAGAGAGAGACAGCAAGGAAGAGAGAGAGAGACAGCAAGGAAGAGAAAGAGACAGCAAGGAGGAGAGAGAGACAGCAAGGAAGAGAAAGAGACAGCAAGGAGGAGAGAGAGACAGCAAGGAAGAGAGAGAGAGACAGCAAGGAAGAGAAAGAGACAGCAAGGAGGAGAGAGACAGCAAGGAAGAGAAAGAGACAGCAAGGAGGAGAGAGAGACAGCAAGGAAGAGAAAGAGACAGCAAGGAGGAGAGAGAGTCAGCAAGGAAGAGAGAGAGAGAGACAGCAAGGAAGAGAGAGACAGCAAGGAAGAGAGAGAGAGAGCAAGGAGGAGAGAGAGAACAGCAAGGAAGAGAGAGACAGCAAGGAAGAGATAGAGACAGCAAGGAAGAGAGAGACAGCAAGGAAGAGAGAGAGAGCAAGGAGAAGAGAGGGAACAGCAAGGAAGAGAGAGACAGCAAGGAAGAGATAGAGACAGCAAGGAAGAGAGAGAGACAGCAAGGAAGAGAAAGAGACAGCAAGGAGGAGAGAGACAGCAAGGAGGAGAGAGAGACAGCAAGGAAGAGATAGAGACAGCAAGGAAGAGAAAGAGACAGCAAGGAGGAGAGAGAGACAGCAAGGAAGAGAGAGAGAGACAGCAAGGAAGAGAAAGAGAGACAGCAAGGAAGAGAAAGAGAGACAGCAAGGAGGAGAGATAGAGAGACAGCAAGGAAGAGAGAGAGGGAGACAGCAAGGAAGAGAGAGAGACAGACAGCAAGGAAGAGAGAGAGACAGCAAGGAAGAGAGAGAGACAGACAGCAAGGAAGAGAGAGAGACAGCAAGGAAGAGAGAGAGACAGCAAGGAAGAGAGAGAGAGCAAGGAGGAGAGAGAACAGCAAGGAAGAGAGAGAGACAGCAAGCAAGAGAGAGAGAGAGACAGCAAGGAAGAGAGAGAGAGAGAGAGAGAGAGAGAGAGACAGCAAGGAAGAGAGAGAGAAAGCAAGGAAGAGAGAGAGACAGCAAGGAATAGATAGATAGAGAGACAGCAAGGAGGAGAGAGAGAGAGAGACAGCAAGGAGGAGAGAGAGCAAGGAAGAGAGAGAGAGAGACAGCAAGGAGGAGAGAGAGACAGCAAGGAGGAGAGAGAGACAGCAAGGAAGAGAGAGAGACAGCAAGGAGGAGAGAGAGAGACAGCAAGGAGGAGAGAGAGACAGCAAGGAAGAGAGAGAGACAGCAAGGAAGAGAGAGACAGCAAGGAAGAGAGAGAGACAGCAAGGAGGAGAGAGACAGCAAGGAGGAGAGAGACAGCAAGGAAGAGAGAGACAGCAAGGAAGAGAGAGAGACAGCAAGGAGGAGAGAGAGACAGCAAGGAGGAGAGAGAGACAGCAAGGAAGAGAGAGACAGCAAGGAAGAGAGAGACGGCAAGGAGGAGAGAGAGACAGCAAGGAAGAGAGAGACAGCAAGGAGGAGAGAGAGAGACAGCAAGGAAGAGAGAGACAGCAAGGAGGAGAGAGAGCAAGGAGGAAAGAGAGAGAGACAGCAAGGAGGAGAGAGAGACAGCAAGGAAGAGAGAGACAGCAAGGAGGAGAGAGAGAGACAGCAAGGAAGAGAGAGACAGCAAGGAGGAGAGAGAGCAAGGAGGAAAGAGAGAGAGACAGCAAGGAGGAGAGAGAGACAGCAAGGAAGAGAGAGACAGCAAGGAGGAGAGAGAGAGACAGCAAGGAAGAGAGAGAGAGAAACAGCAAGGAGGAGAGAGACAGCAAGGAGGAGACAGACAGCAAGGAGGAGAGAGACAGCAAGGAGGAGAGAGACAGCAAGGAAGAGAGAGACAGCAAGGGGGAGAGAGACAGCAAGGAGGAGAGAGAGACAGCAAGGAAGAGAGAGAGAGACAGCAAGGAGGAGAGAGAGACAGCAAGGAAGAGAGAGAGAGACAGCAAGGAAGAGAGAGAGAGAGAGACAGCAAGGAAGAGAGAGAGAGCAAGGAAGAGAGAGACAGCAAGGAGGAGAGAGAGAGACAGCAAGGAGGAGAGAGAGAGACAGCAAGGAGGAGAGAGAGAGAGACAGCAAGGAGGAGAGAGAGACAGCAAGGAGGAGAGAGAGAGAGACAGCAAGGAGGAGAGAGAGACAGCAAGGAGGAGAGAGAGAGAGACAGCAAGGAGGAGAGAGAGACAGCAAGGAGGAGAGAGAGAGAGACAGCAAGGAGGAGAGAGAGACAGCAAGGAAGAGAGAGAGACAGCAAGGAGGAGAGAGAGAGAGAGAGAGAGACAGCAAGGAGGAGAGAGACAGCAAGGAGGAGAGAGAGACAGCAAGGAAGAGAGAGACAGCAAGGAGGAGAGAGAGCAAGGAAGAGAAAGAGACAGAAAGGAAGAGAAAGAGAGACAGCAAGGAAGAGAGAGAGAGCACGGAAGAGAGAGAGAGCAAGGAAGAGAGAGAGAGCAAGGAGGAGAGAGAGAGAACAGCAAGGAAGAGAGAGCGAGAGAGACAGCAAGGAAGAGAGAGAGAGCAAGGAAGAGAGAGAGACAGCAAGGAGGAGAGAGAGACAGCAAGGTAGAGAGAGAGAGACAGCAAGGAAGAGAGAGAGAGAACAGCAAGGAAGAGATAGAGACAGAAAGGAAGAGAGAGAGAAACAGCAAGGAAGAGAGAGAGAGACAGCAAGGAAGAGAGACAGCAAGGAGGAGAGAGAGACAGCAAGGAAGAGAAAGAGACAGCAAGGAGGAGAGAGAGACAGCAAGGAAGAGAGAGAGACAGCAAGGAGGAGAAAGAGAGAACAGCAAGGAAGAGAGAGCGAGAGAGACAGCAAGGAAGAGAGAGAGACAGCAAGGAAGAGAGAGAGAGCAAGGAAGAGAGAGAGACAGCAAGGAGGAGAGAGAGACAGCAAGGTAGAGAGAGAGACAGCAAGGAAGAGAGAGAGACAGCAAGGAAGAGAGAGAGCAAGGAGGAGAGAGAGAGAACAGCAAGGAAGAGAGAGAGAGCAAGGAAGAGAGAGAGAAACAGCAAGGAAGAGAAAGAGACAGCAAGGAGGAGAGAGAGACAGCAAGGAAGAGAAAGAGACAGCAAGGAGGAGAGAGAGACAGCAAGGAAGAGAGAGAGAGACAGCAAGGAAGAGAAAGAGACAGCAAGGAGGAGAGAGAGACAGCAAGGAAGAGAAAGAGACAGCAAGGAGGAGAGAGAGACAGCAAGGAAGAGAGAGAGAGACAGCAAGGAAGAGAAAGAGACAGCAAGGAGGAGAGAGACAGCAAGGAAGAGAAAGAGACAGCAAGGAGGAGAGAGAGACAGCAAGGAAGAGAAAGAGACAGCAAGGAGGAGAGAGAGTCAGCAAGGAAGAGAGAGAGAGAGACAGCAAGGAAGAGAGAGACAGCAAGGAAGAGAGAGAGAGAGCAAGGAGGAGAGAGAGAACAGCAAGGAAGAGAGAGACAGCAAGGAAGAGATAGAGACAGCAAGGAAGAGAGAGACAGCAAGGAAGAGAGAGAGAGCAAGGAGAAGAGAGGGAACAGCAAGGAAGAGAGAGACAGCAAGGAAGAGATAGAGACAGCAAGGAAGAGAGAGAGACAGCAAGGAAGAGAAAGAGACAGCAAGGAGGAGAGAGACAGCAAGGAGGAGAGAGAGACAGCAAGGAAGAGATAGAGACAGCAAGGAAGAGAAAGAGACAGCAAGGAGGAGAGAGAGACAGCAAGGAAGAGAGAGAGAGACAGCAAGGAAGAGAAAGAGAGACAGCAAGGAAGAGAAAGAGAGACAGCAAGGAGGAGAGATAGAGAGACAGCAAGGAAGAGAGAGAGGGAGACAGCAAGGAAGAGAGAGAGACAGACAGCAAGGAAGAGAGAGAGACAGCAAGGAAGAGAGAGAGACAGACAGCAAGGAAGAGAGAGAGACAGCAAGGAAGAGAGAGAGACAGCAAGGAGGAGAGAGAGACAGCAAGGAAGAGAGAGAGAGCAAGGAGGAGAGAGAACAGCAAGGAAGAGAGAGAGACAGCAAGCAAGAGAGAGAGAGAGACAGCAAGGAAGAGAGAGAGAGAGAGAGAGAGAGAGAGACAGCAAGGAAGAGAGAGAAAAAGCAAGGAAGAGAGAGAGACAGCAAGGAATAGATAGATAGAGAGACAGCAAGGAGGAGAGAGAGAGAGAGACAGCAAGGAGGAGAGAGAGCAAGGAAGAGAGAGAGAGAGACAGCAAGGAGGAGAGAGAGAGAACAGCAAGGAAGAGAGAGAGACAGCAAGGAGGAGAGAGAGACAGCAAGGAAGAGAGAGAGACAGAAAGGAAGAGAAAGAGACAGAAAGGAAGAGAAAGAGAGACAGCAAGGAGGAGAGAGAGACAGCAAGGAAGAGAAAGAGAGAGACAGCAAGGAGGAGAGAGAACAGCAAGGAAGAGAGAGAGAGAGACAGCAAGGAAGAGAGAGAGAAAGCAAGGAAGAGAGAGAGACAGCAAGGAATAGATAGATAGAGAGAGACAGCAAGGAGGAGAGAGAGCAAGGAAGAGAGAGAGAGAGATAGCAAGGAGGAGAGAGAGAGAACAGCAAGGAAGAGAGAGAGACAGCAAGGAGGAGAGAGAGAGAACAGCAAGGAAGAGAGAGAGAGAGACAGAAAGGAAGAGAAAGAGACAGAAAGGAAGAGAAAGAGAGACAGCAAGGAGGAGAGAGAGACAGCAAGGAAGAGAAAGAGAGAGACAGCAAGGAAGAGAGAGAGACAGCAAGGAAAAGAGAGACAGCAGGGAAGAATAAGAGACAGCAAGGAAGAGAGAGGAAGAGAATAAAGAAGGAATTTTTAGAAGGAAGGAGAGAAGTCAAGCAAGAATGAGGAAAGGTAAAGGGACCACATGGAAGGGAGGGAGAGAAAGAGAGAGAAGGAATATGAGACAGAAAGACAGAGGGCAAGCAGGAATGAGAGAAAGAAATGAGGGAGAGAGAAAGGAAAGAAAATGAAAGGATGAAAGAGAGAGACCACACAGGAGAATGAGAGAGAGAGAGAGAGTTAAAGGGAGAGGGAGTGTGAGAAAGGAGGAGAGATGTCAGGCAAGGAAGAAAGGGAGAGTCCACATAGGAGGACGAGAGAGCGCGGAAACTAGCAAAGAAGAATGAGAGTAAGTGAATAAGAGAGAGACCACATTGGAAGAGGAAGGAAATAAAGGACAGAAGAAGAAGAAGAGAGAGGGGATGTGTGATGGAGAAATAGAAAGAGAGGAAGAAGGAGAGCGAAAGAGACACCATGGGAGAATTAGTGACAGAGAGTGTTATGATGTCCAAGACCCATTCACAGGTCTTAGTGAGGACCTGACATCAACAAAGAGGCTGGAAGATACCGGGGAAGCCTGGAGAAGAAGACAGGACACTATGGTGGAGCCACAATGTAATAATAACACCAATGGCTCAGATAAACAAATTCTGTCCAATGAAACGTGAGAAGGAACCCAAGGCAGTCGTAGGAACCCAAGGCTTTAGTGATGTCCCCTGAGATGGTGACCACAACATTGCCAATATCTTACAACTCTTCAGTGCAAATAGTCATCCAATAATGGAGGTACAGAAGAGAAGACGGTTCTCCCACGGTTGGCAGGACTTCGATCTTGTATCTTACATCCTGATGTAGGCCTGAGAAAAGTTATACCAAGGGAAATCCTTGAGAGGAGAGGCCATCGAGGCCAGCCACCATCGTGGACCTAGTCTGGCCACCAAGCCTCCTATCCCATATAGGTTCTCCTGGACCTGTGGCCTATCTATGGCTTCTCAAAGACCTGAATCTCATTATTCTGACCCCTTAGGCTCTACGTTTTGGTGGTGGTGCCAAATATCTAGACTATCTGCCTTCAGAGCAATGAATCTTACAGTCTATATTAGGGTATTGATCTGTACAACACGTACAACCTGGGAACAACAAGATGGTATCAGAGGAGAACCATTAACTTTATCCTGGGATGGAAATCCTTTTCTTCACTCTGAGACACATATTAAGCTTGTGATCCTATAACCTGGACAAATCCTGACCCATCTCCTCCACCGCAGCCGCCCCTTCCATCAATACCTACTCACAACATGGAACGTTATTTTACTGTATAATTCTGCCATTTTCGGTAGAAATCATTCATTTTTTTCCTTCTAATTACTTGTTTGTCTGGAAATGGTTTAAAAATCAAATAATAGATGAATCGGCCGCGGGCGACATGTCCGGATGTGTGATCATCAAATACCGCACATGAAAGGGAACAAAAGGCGGCACTTCTACCTGAAAACACTGACACATATATTACCCGGGAACAAAGCGTATAGCAAATGTTACCTGCTCCATAGAATGTATAATAGCACATGGATACTGTGGTACTATACCGCTCAGTGGTGTACTATGACGTGTATGCAGACTATTGTTAACTGTATGTTCATCAATACAGATAGTGACATGAACTCCTGAAATATGCACTGCCCCATATGTACAAGAATATAACTACTATAATACTACTCCTATGTACAAGAATATAACTACTATAATACTGCCCCCTATGTACAAGAATATAACTACTATAATACTGCTCCTATGTACAAGAATATAACTACTATAATACTACTCCTATGTACAAGAATATAACTACTATAATACTGCCCCCTATGTACAAGAATATAACTACTATAATACTGCTCCTATGTACAAGAATATAACTACTATAATACTACTCCTATGTACAAGAATATAACTACTATAATACTACTCCTATGTACAAGAATATAACTACTATAATACTACCTCCTACGTACAAGAATATAACTACTATAATACTACTCCTATGTACAAGAATATAACTACTATAATACTGCTCCTATGTACAAGAATATAACTACTATAATACTGCCTCCTATGTACAAGAATATGACTACTATAATACTGTTCTTATGTACAAGAATATAACTACTATAATACTGCCTCCTATGTACAAGAATATAACTACTATAATACTACTCCTATGTACAAGAATATAACTACTATAATACTACCTCCTATGTACAAGAATATAACTACTATAATACTGCTCCTATGTACAAGAATATAACTACTATAATACTACCTCCTATGTACAAGAATATAACTACTATAATACTACTCCTATGTACAAGAATATAACTACTATAATACTACTCCTATATACAAGAATATAACTACTATAATACTACTCCTATGTACAAGAATATAACTACTATAATACTGCTCCTATGTACAAGAATATAACTACTATAATACTACTCCTATGTACAAGAATATAACTACTATAATACTACCTCCTATGTACAAGAATATAACTACTATAATACTACTCCTATGTACAAAAATATAACTACTATAATACTGCTCCTATATACAAGAATATAACTACTATAATACTACTCCTATGTACAAGAATATAACTACTATAATACTGCTCCTATGTACAAGAATATAACTACTATAATACTACTCCTATTTACAAGAATATAACTACTATAATACTGCTCCTATGTACAAGAATATAACTACTATAATACTACTCCTATGTACAAGAATATAACTACTATAATACTACTCCTATGTACAAGAATATAACTACTATAATACTACTCCTATGTACAAGAATATAACTACTATAATACTACTCCTATGTACAAGAATATAACTACTATAATACTACTCCTATGTACAAGAATATGACTACTATAATACTACCTCCTATGTACAAGAGTATAACTACTATAATACTGCTCCTATGTACAAGAATATAACTACTATAATACTACTCCTATGTACAAGAATATAACTACTATAATACTGCTCCTATGTACAAGAATATAACTACTATAATACTACTCCTATGTACAAGAATATAACTACTATAATACTGCTCCTATGTACAAGAATATAACTACTATAATACTACTCCTATGTACAAGAATATAACTACTATAATACTGCTCCTATGTACAAGAATATAACTACTATAATACTACCTCCTATGTACAAGAATATAACTACTATAATACTACCTCCTATGTACAAGAATATAACTACTATAATACTACTCCTATGTACAAGAATATAACTACTATAATACTACTCCTATGTACAAGAATATGACTACTATAATACTACCTCCTATGTACAAGAATATAACTACTATAATATTACTCCTATGTACAAGAATATAACTACTATAATACTGCCCCATATGTACAAGAATATAACTACTATAATACTACTCCTATGTACAAGAATATAACTACTATAATACTGCTCCTATATACAAGAATATAACTACTATAATACTACTCCTATGTACAAGAATATAACTACTATAATACTGCCCCTATGTACAAGAATATAACTACTATAATACTACTCCTATGTACAAGAATATAACTACTATAATACTGCCCCTATGTACATGAATATAACTACTATAATACTACCTCCTATGTACATGAATATAACTACTATAATACTACCTCCTATGTACAAGAATATAACTACTATAATACTACTCCTATGTACAAGAATATAACTACTATAATACTGCCTCCTATGTACAAGAATATAACTACTATAATACTGCTCCTATGTACAAGAATATGACTACTATAATACTGTTCTTATGTACAAGAATATAACTACTATAATACTGCCTCCTATGTACAAGAATATGACTACTATAATACTACTCCTATGTACAAGAATATAACTACTATAATACTACTCCTATATACAAGAATATAACTACTATAATACTACTCCTATGTACAAGAATATAACTACTATAATACTACCTCCTATGTACAAGAATATAACTACTATAATACTGCTCCTATGTACAAGAATATAACTACTATAATACTACCTCCTATGTACAAGAATATAACTACTATAATACTACTCCTATGTACAAGAATATAACTACTATAATACTACTCCTATATACAAGAATATAACTACTATAATACTACTCCTATGTACAAGAATATAACTACTATAATACTGCTCCTATGTACAAGAATATAACTACTATAATACTACTCCTATGTACAAGAATATAACTACTATAATACTGCTCCTATGTACAAGAATATAACTACTATAATACTACTCCTATTTACAAGAATATAACTACTATAATACTGCTCCTATGTACAAGAATATAACTACTATAATACTACTCCTATGTACAAGAATATAACTACTATAATACTACTCCTATGTACAAGAATATAACTACTATAATACTACTCCTATGTACAAGAATATAACTACTATAATACTACTCCTATGTACAAGAATATAACTACTATAATACTACTCCTATGTACAAGAATATGACTACTATAATACTACCTCCTATGTACAAGAGTATAACTACTATAATACTGCTCCTATGTACAAGAATATAACTACTATAATACTACTCCTATGTACAAGAATATAACTACTATAATACTGCTCCTATGTACAAGAATATAACTACTATAATACTACTCCTATGTACAAGAATATAACTACTATAATACTGCTCCTATGTACAAGAATATAACTACTATAATACTACTCCTATGTACAAGAATATAACTACTATAATACTGCTCCTATGTACAAGAATATAACTACTATAATACTACCTCCTATGTACAAGAATATAACTACTATAATACTACCTCCTATGTACAAGAATATAACTACTATAATACTACTCCTATGTACAAGAATATAACTACTATAATACTACTCCTATGTACAAGAATATGACTACTATAATACTACCTCCTATGTACAAGAATATAACTACTATAATATTACTCCTATGTACAAGAATATAACTACTATAATACTGCCCCATATGTACAAGAATATAACTACTATAATACTACTCCTATGTACAAGAATATAACTACTATAATACTGCTCCTATATACAAGAATATAACTACTATAATACTACTCCTATGTACAAGAATATAACTACTATAATACTGCCCCTATGTACAAGAATATAACTACTATAATACTACTCCTATGTACAAGAATATAACTACTATAATACTGCCCCTATGTACATGAATATAACTACTATAATACTACCTCCTATGTACATGAATATAACTACTATAATACTACCTCCTATGTACAAGAATATAACTACTATAATACTACTCCTATGTACAAGAATATAACTACTATAATACTGCCTCCTATGTACAAGAATATAACTACTATAATACTGCTCCTATGTACAAGAATATAACTACTATAATACTACTCCTATGTACAAGAATATAACTACTATAATACCAGCCCTATAGATAGATATATGTGTGTACTGCAATGTATAATGTATTATAAGACTGACATTTCTGGGTATAATATTAATACTTCGCCTTAGTGTTATTTTGGAGGAGATGGATACAAATTTCTTGCTCTTTTTTTAATGTCCTCTGCTCTCGGACGTAAGTGCAGCTCCCTGGGGCGGTGGAGACTCTTGCTCTGTAATATGTCAGTATTTCCATTAAATCTCTAGGGAAATCTCAGCTCTGCTGTTCCACAGACCGGGTCACACTTGTGTATTATTCATAAAATACTAAAAGTTATATTTCCGGCTGTTGGGGGATGTAGTGGATGTGCATGGTAGTTAGGGGGCGCTGTCTTCCTTTAGGATGGAGCTAACAACAATAAACCAGGAGGACATGCAGGGAGTATGACTCGATGAGGACAATCAATATACTGAAACAATAGCACTCACAATACCTTGACTTAGGACATTGACTACATGATCTGGACTGCGCCCAAATACCAAGGAGATTTATTCATCCTGGCATCTCAGGTGGCAGTAGGCTGTGCACGGGCATAGGGAAAATCGGATGAACTTCTGAAGCTGGTGAGAACCAGTCAGATAAAGAGCTTTACTGAACATTTTATAGAATTCCACCAGGGCTTGTGGGGCAGATATCCCGGGTACACCATGACAGAGGGGGCGCCAACATGTCACTCCATCTTGCTCACAGTATTCTGATATAGTGGAAAACATAATTACATTTTTATTGAGGGGTGGTTGATAGACAAGTCCTCAAAGCATAAGAATGGTGGATCCATTAACTACATCACTGTAACTAGAAGGCAAGACAAGACAAGAAAGCAGGAAATGTGACCAGTGGAGATGCCAACTAAACATAGAAAACGTGACCAGTAAACAACCAAACATAGAAAGAGTGACCAATAAAGATCCCAACCATATGACGTAAATGTGACCAGGAGACAAACCAACCAAACACAGCAAGAGTGACCAATGAAGATCCCAACCACACATCGTAAATGTGACCAGGAGACAATCCAACCAAACATAGCAAGAGTGACCAATAAAGATCCCAACCATACGACGTAAATGTGACCAGGAGACAAACCAACCAAACATAGCAAGAGTGACCAATAAAGATCCCAACCATACGACGTAAATGTGACCAGGAGACAAACCAACCAAACATAGCAAGAGTGACCAATAAAGATCCCAACCATACGACGTAAATGTGACCAGGAGACAAACCAACCAAACACAGCAAGAGTGACCAATGAAGATCCCAACAAAACAACGTAAATGTGACCAGGAGACATACCAACCAAACTTAGCAAGAGTGACCAATGAAGATCCCAACAAAACAACGTAAATGTGACCAGGAGACAAACCAACCAAACTTAGCAAGAGTGACCAATGAAGATCCCAACCATACAACGTAAATGTGACCAGGAGACAATCCAACCAAACATAGCAAGAGTGACCAATAAAGATCCCAACCATACGACGTAAATGTGACCAGGAGACAAACCAACCAAACATAGCAAGAGTGACCAATAAAGATCCCAACCAAACGACGTAAATGTGACCAGGAGACAAACCAACCAAACATAATATGAGTGACCAATGAAGATCCCAACAAAACAACGTAAATGTGACCAGGATACAAACCAACCAAACTTAGCAAGAGTGACCAATGAAGATCCCAACCATATAACGTAATTGTGACCAGGAGACAAACCAACCAAACATAGCAAGACTGACCAATGAAGATTCCAACCATATATAGCAAGAGTGACCAATGAAGATCCCAACCAAACAACGTAATTGTGACCAGGAGACAAACCAACCAAACATAGCAAGAGTGACCAATGAAGATCCCAACCATATGATGTATATGTGACCAGGAGACAAACCATCCAAACACAGCAAGAGTGACCAATGAAGATCCCAACCATATGACGTAAATTTGACCAGAAGACAAACCAACCAAACACAGCAAGAGTGACCAATGAGGATCCCAACCATATGACGTAAATGTGACCAGGAGAAAAAACAACCAAACATAACAAGAGTGAACAGTGGAGATGCCATCTAAACATCTGGTGGGACAAGCAGACAAAGTAACTAAACATAGCAAGTATGATCCAGTAGATAGGACAACTAAACTTAGTGGGTGTGACTTTTGGACAAGCCAACCAAACATAGCAAGTGTGACCAGTAGATATGCCAACTAAACACAGTTAACGTGACCAGAAGACACTCCAGCATAGTAAGTATGGTCAGTAGACAACCAAACATGGCAAGTGTAACCAGTACCCAACCAAATATAGCAAGTATGCCAAGTAGATAACCAAATATATCAAATATGACCATTAGACAACCAAGTATAACAAGTGGTACTAGTAAAGATGCCAACCAAAGATAGCTACCATGCCTAGTAGACACGTAAACCAATGATCTCATGTGTAGCAGGTAACCAAACAAGATATGTGACTAGAAGACAACCCTATGAAAAGTGTTGACCATTCAACCAAAGTATTATGACTAGCCAACAGCTTCACCAAGCTAAAGAGTTGGAGTTAGGTAGACAACCATATGAAGCATGACTAGTCATCAGGTCCACCAAAAAGAAGACATATGAGTAGCCCGAGCATATCAGGTGTGCCAAGTAGACATTAACCAAATAATCGAAATGTCACTAGTAACCTAACAGGTAATGTGACTTTGTGACAACATACCCCATAAGACATGTGACTGAGCTACATGCCAACTAGTGCACAACCATATCAATGGTGACCAGTAAAGGACATCGGCCTGCAGAACATTAAGTTGCCTCTTGTTTCTGCTGGTGTAAATCTACCGGCTCTGTTAGTGATGAGTGGTCCAGAGTGGTCTGGACTTTTTTTTACATGGTCTTCTTCTGTGGGTTGATACTTGGGATGAGAGATCCATTTCTTAATGTTCCAGGCTGAACCTGAATTTTTTGGGTTTTTATACTCTGGAGGACCAAGGTAGGCGCAGATAGATAATACATACTGATACTCACCTTCCTTCACCTCTCCAGGTCTCACTCTTGGTCTCCAGTATGCTGGTGTCTTTGGTCTTCTTCAGGTCTCTTCCATGACCAGATTAAATCTAAGTGGTCACGAGGGGCTCACGAAATTCATAACACTAGAAGAGACAAGTTTGGTCTGAAACGAAATTGGTGGGTGTTCTTACAAAATCAAATCTTGAGGATTGCCATCAATGGACGCCACTATAGACTATGACTTGGCGGTAGTATACGGATGAAGAGACTGAAAGTGGAATAACCTGACTGAGAAGATTGTCCATTGCAATTGTGGCGGCAGAAAATGAGCTGAGGAGGACAGACTGTGTGGGACGAACAGATCCGACTTCTTCCTACGTCTTGGAACCTGCTGCTTAGTAGTGTAAGAAGGCTGCCAAGATCTCCAGGCTGTAGGTGCGATGTCCTCACCTGATCCATAGCTAATTGCAAATAATACGCCTTCCGTTGCAGCTATTGATTCGGTTCCTGCTGCGGTGAGAGCTGAAGCTTTCTTATCTCACGTCTTTTGTACTAGGAAGACTGAAAGATGAGAGATTAATACATCAAAATACAGCGTGAAATGACCCCGCAATACAGCGGACGCCAAAGGACGATCTGCCATAGATCCTAATTAGCCATACCTACAGTATGGGAGGTCTTCTGATGCTCGAGAACTGCAGAGGGTCGGAGGAGTCAGGTCAGAACCACATCCAGGTCACCTTCGACTATTCTTGTGTACATCCGACTACCGCTAATGTATATCACTATAGTGCACTTTCTATCAGTATATAGCGTACTGTATACCCTGCTGTCACCAGTCCAGTTCCAATGTATTATATATTTACCACCACTGTAATCAGCGTCCCGTTGCGATCCACTTCAGCGTTCAGTAGTCTTTGAATGTCCTTTCAAGTTCCCGCTCCAGGTTATATTGTTCTATTGACTTGTTTCCGTTACTTAATATCCCGCTGATTTCCATCTCGCCATCCTATAGCTACGGTATTCCGCATCCATTGATGTTGTCTTTTAGCCCATTTGGTCGCTTTCCGTCCCGTTACGTTGAACTTCAGAAGCTTATGGTTATTGGATGTCTGCTCAATGCCAGTAGAGCATCCGATTGAGGGAAAGCATCGCATCTCAGTCAAGTCATTCCCCAATTTCTAGGATATTTTCCATAGGGCCATGGTAGAACATCCAGTTCGTTCCGACCAACAGTCTATTATCTACCGCATAATAATGGCACAAGGGTCGATCACCAATGATCACTTTACATAGAGCTAATTCCTTCTCAAAAAGATTTACGATGTCTTCCTCGGCTCCTCT
Organism: Leptodactylus fuscus; assembly: GCF_031893055.1. NCBI lineage: Eukaryota > Metazoa > Chordata > Amphibia > Anura > Leptodactylidae > Leptodactylus > Leptodactylus fuscus. The sequence goes on from NC_134271.1 coordinate 149,539,756, forward strand.
TTATCCGTGGACACTCAATCTTCTGATGTTTATTAAGAGAATCACTGAGGTGCGGCCGACATCGAGCAGCCATTTTCTGCAAATGGAGACATCAATCTCTGTATCTTGTTAATTGTAAAATATTGACTCGCGAAGCACTAATTGATATAACTGGTGCGTCTGGTGCCCACGTTACCATGACAGGAGCTAAATCGACTCTTTAACTCTTTCAGCCCTACAAGGTATAACCCTGGAGGTATAGCTGTTTGGCCAACAGATATCTGACGTGTATGGCCAGCTTAAAGTCTTAGTCCTTTGGATTTGTCACCTGGTTCTTGTTTTTAGACTCCTGGCCAATGGTGGAACTTCCACCATAGCAGTTGTAGTGTCTCTTATAGGGCTAGGGGGTCATTAATAGGAGTAATCCAGCAGGTAAGGGCAATTATTTATTTACCGAATCCATACCTGTTCATGACCACTTCCTCTTCTCCTTCAGCCCTTTAGGCGGCCCCTTATGTCCCACATGATGTTGCTGATGCTGTACGGTGTCAGAGACTGGGGTGGCCATGACCAGTAGTGGGGATCGGTAAGTAACTGGCAGTCATTGCCTGCTGGAGTAATCCAGCAGGTAAGGGCCATTATTTATTTACCGAATCCATACCTGTTCATGACCACTTCCTCTTCTCCTTCAGCCCTCTAGGCGGCCCCTTATGTCCCACATGATGTTGCTGATGCTGTACGGTGTTAGAGACTGAGGTGGCCATGACCAGTAGTGGGGATCGGTAAGTAACTGGCAGCCATTACCTGCTGGAGTAATCCAACAGGTAGTGGCCTACTATTGGGGGAACCTTACTGTATGGGGGCCTGTAAAAGGGTAGTATACTGTGTGTGGGGGGGCAGTAAAGGGAGCAGCAAACTGTATGGGGTCCGATCATGGAGCGATATAATGGGTGCGGCCAGTAAAGAGAGTGTTTTATCATGTGGGGGCCAGTAATGGGGGCATCATACAATGTAGGGGACGGTAAATGGAGCATTATATCATGCGAAGGTCAGAAAATGGGGAATTATACTATGGAGAATATTTAAAGAGAGCATTATACTATATGGGCACCGGTAAAGGGGGTGTTAAACCATGTGGAAACTGGTAAAGAGGGTTGTTATACCACATAGGGGACAGAAATGGGGTCAGAAAAGGAGGATTTATACCATACCATGTGGGGACTGGCAGTCAAAAGCTTTCTATGAGTCCTGAACTTTGCTAGTTACGTCCCTGCTCCAAGCGTTGACTCCTCACTTTGTTCCAGACTTTGCCTCCCACTTGTGGCTACTTTGGCGACCATGACAGTAAAGGTTCATAAGAATGGGGAAACTCCTACAACTGCGTCAGATTTCAGGTTGAGGATAAACCAGCACCAAATCAAGAGCAAAGAATGGGCGTGAGACTCCGACAAGGCTCTTCTGTATCTTGCCTTGCCATGTTCGCCTGGTTATGGTGGAAGTCTTCTATTTTCATAGATAATTTCCAATATATAATATGGTAGAGATATAAAAGTTTGTTCCTCATCTTGGTCCATGTTGATCACTTGCCTCGATCAGCAGCTATAGCATCAGCTCTTCATGGTGGTTGTCCCGTCCTGAAGATCCGTCTGGATACCCTTTGTCTTTGTATGAGGTACAGGCCTTTGGAGATTATTCGCTACTGTCCTGACTCTGATCTTGACCTTGGCCCTGCCTTACACTTTACCTAAAGCTAGTTCTACACATTAGATGAGTGTCAACCAAATCTGACAATGTTGGTGGGACCAACTGGCCATCTGATATATGGAGGCCATCAACTTTCCCCCATGGCATATGGATTCTGGAGTTATAGTAGCTGCCGAACTACCATTTAACAAACAGATATCTATAGTCAGTCTAACCCTTCATCCCTTGGACTTGTGACCTGGTTCTTGTAGTTAGACTCCCACGTCTCGCTCCAGACTTTACATCTGCTCCAGGTATTCCCACCGGTGATCATGACTGGGAAAGCTGTTAAGAATGAAGAATGGGTGAACCCCTCCACCAATGTTACGCCCTGAGAAGATACTACAGTTTGTAAAGATTGATGAAGGAATCATCACGTACTCTTTGGTCGGCATCAGGTCTTTGTCCTGTGAGAGATAACACCGAGCGCTTGGTACTCAACAGTGGAGGCGAATGTAAGACTAGAAACTCCCTAATAGCAGAGAGAAGACGTTCATTACTCATCCTCGGCTGCCATCTCCATGCCTGGAAGAAAACAGGCTTCTATCTCAGCCTCAATACATCTCTCCAAGTTAATAAATCCCCTCCGAGCTGTGCTACCATTTGTCATATATCAATCTAATGAAAACTAGAGATGCGGGGCCCCCACTCTGCAAAAATAAAAGATTGATGGATGGAGTGGCATCTGGCAGGATGTGGGGAGAGATGGAGATTGCACGTAGCATCATTGAACACTTCATGGTTCATATCGAATTCTCCGAGTGTAACCGTCGCAAGGAGGACCATTCTGAAGAGACATTACAAGACCCAGGTATTCGTCCGAATTGCTTTTGAGTCTGTAACTACCCTGGAATAAAATACACATTTCGAGGAAGGATGAAGTTCTAGTAGGGTTGAGCTGATCTTGAGATTTCAGGATCAATCCGATTTTCGATTATTTTCCAGCCGATCCCGATCTTGAAATGTGCTCAATCGCCGATCGGGATCCGATCTTTCCCGATCACTCAACCCTAGTCAATGCTTCTCTATGGGAAAAGTCACTTTTGGGGTTGAGCCGATCTTCAGATTTCAAAATCCGATTTCCGATCATTTTCCAGCCGATCACGATCGTGAAATTTGCTCTATCGGGATCCGATCTTTTCCAATCCCAATAGCTCAACCCTAAGTTCTAGTCTTGAAAAAGAAGGAGTAGAAATGGGGCTATCCTAACAAGTTAACCCAGTCCGTGAGAGCCAAAGTTGTCAGGCTAAGGGTCCTCCTATCTTCAAGCCTACTTTTTGTACCCCAGGGATCAATACAACCAGCTTGAGTGAGTAGTCTTTGGAAAGGACCGTCACTCCAGCATGAACATGTCTTCTACATATCATCCTACCAGCTATGAGTTGTCCATGGTTGCGTACCTATGTAGCAATTTGGCCATACCACTATTGTTCTTCACCTTTATCTAGCTCCCTCTCCACTATCCCCATTATTAAAAGTACTTCCGAGGATCTCTCCATGGGGTTAGTTCTATAAGACGTCTTGCCATAGACCAATTTCGGTTGACCACTAACAAGTGACCCCCCCTAGATTTCCAGAAAGAAAGCCACCGAGCTCAATCTCCCTTACGGTTAATTGGACGTCTCAATTGAAAAGATGGTTCCTCCAAAGAACTATTTTGTCCGACTTTCCAAAAAAAAAAGTCTAAACAGCTGAAAAATGTGCCGAGGAAGCCCCATCCATGGAGTTGTTTTGAATAGAAGATCTCCTGCAGTTCGTTCTACGGGGTTGGTGTCCTCAACCTCTATTAAATTCACCTTCTTGGAAATACACATTATGAATGTACTCGTTACAAGACGCCGTCTCCTCATTATATTGTGTGCGAACCGGGTTGGCATCTTGTATGCTTATTTAGTTGTCTGGAGGCCATGGGATGTCTCTGATCATTGGCGCTTTCTTCTCTCCATTCTCGTCGAGTGTTTTTTTTCGCCTTGAATTAAAACTCTTGGAGAATCGGGGCTCCGCGCTCCTCCTGACAATGCCACTGACTTGGGGGTCTTTGATGGAACCAGAGTAACCCGATTAATTGCTTCTGCCCCATTTATGGACTCTCGTCTTGCATTGTCCTCTGTCCTTTCTGCTTTTGTGATTTCGCTCGGCCCCCGCTGACAAGGTGAGGATGTCCTGTCTGCATTAGGTTTTAATTAAGTCCACTCCTAACTTTCCCGCCGCTGTGTTGGTGTAAGTGCTGTTAAATAAAATTAGCGGTGATTTGCCGGGCTCCCGTAGAGCGTAATTTTGTTAAACAAGAGGGGAAACAGTCCTTGAAAGGAAAGGGAAAAAGATCACTCCGTGGATAAAAGGATGAAGATTAAGCCGGCGAAGACGTCAGAGTGACGCGCGTCTCTACGCTCAACCGCAAGAATCTACCTTTTAGATAAGTGACCGTTATTTCTATAGAAACAGTATGGAGTCTGTTATTAACGCCGGATGAAGGTGCATCGATGTGGAATAATATCATATCGCCTATGAAAGTCTTCTCCGTATTAACAGGTTCTTAGACTTGTTCCCCTTCCCTCCTATCTGCCTCATGTTTCTTGTTCACGCTATTCCTTTTGCAATCCGAGGTCAAAAATTTGCCATCGATTTTTGAGATCCAGTCGTCCTTCGTGGTTCGAGATTAATGTCTGGACCTCAGGTTGGGGTAACGGGACGGTAGTTGCCCCTCTCCACCATATGCATTAGATGGGTAGTAGCACCTCAATGAGGTGAAGAAGACTTTGTGCCCAGGACATGTACGCTTGCTAGTGACTGGACATGGAATTTTGCAAAATTTGTTTTGCAAAAGTTGTTTGGTCCAAACCACAGTGCAGGGTAAGGATGATTACTATCTTCTGGGGTTTCTTCGGTCCCCCCTGTATAATATTCGGAAGCCAAGGAACGTGAGTTAAAATGAAAGAAATAAAAATTTGCTCCTCTCCTGGGTTCTGGTGTGGGATCCTCTGGTGTTGGAGTTTTCTTCAACGGCACTCTGCCATATTCTTTACAACCAGGTCAACACCAAGGTTGGACCTCAACAGTCACGTGGGGGCATTGACATCGATGACGTCCAAGTCACGGCCAAGACCTATGGGTGGGTCTCACTGGTCACGTGGTGGATGTTGATAACATTGTGCTTATTGTCCACTGTAATGTCAAATTGAGATCAAGTTGATGCCCACAGATGTCAGCCGTGACCTGGGAGCTGGAGAAGATGGCAGGCTACACGGGAAGGAGACAGGAACACCGGAGGATGCTGTGGCGGAGTTCAGGAAAAGTGTGAAAATCTTTTATCGATTTTTATACCACTACTTTGGCCTCCAAAAGAACCTAGAGTATAATAATCAACATTAATGGATTTATGTAAGGTAAGCCCAAAAAATGTAATGTTCACAATAAGCCTGGCTTCATACAAACCAGTTCACCCAATAATAGTGACATGAAGTATCAGACTGGCCCACCAAAGTAGCAAAGAATCCTCTGGTGGGACCAGCCTCAAGCACGAGAATGGTCCAGCAGAAGACACCAAAATCAGAAGGCGTTGTTGGAAGATGGGCCAAAGAATCTCCGTCTGACACTATTGACATGCCACCCTACACCACCCATATTTTGGTATGGATATCTCGATGTGTCAGTGATGACCACGACAAACAGTTCTTGACGTCGGGGAACCTCCATCAATATTTTGGTATGGATATCTTGATGTGTCGGTGATGACCATGACAAACAGTTCTTGACGTCGGGGAACCTCCATCAATTTTATTGATGTTATGGCTCCAAATTGAACATCAAGAACCTAAATTCTCCAGCGAGCCCCATGAAAGTCCTGCTGCATAGCTACTTGTTATTACATCTATTTCCAAAATGTTCTCCTCATCTCTTTCCACGGTGGCTCCTGCCGTCACATAAATCTTCCGTCCAGCCAGCAGGAAAACAAATGTGTTATTTCTATGCCTTTCCAAAGTGACCACTTATCACGCTGTGAGGTCATGTACAGAATATGTAGGCACCCCGTCCCATTCGTGATGAAGAGCGCGCCGTTTCCTTGTCACATTCTCCCTATGGATGAGCCGCTCTTCTAGTCGTGTATGAAGATTTGTATCTTTTACCGTGGACAGAGAGGCTACGTCTGACAGAACCTTGTTGCTTCCTGTCCCATCCATAATCCCAAGTTGTCAGAGAACACCAATTTGCCTCCTTACCTGCTCCACTGATAAATGGCGGCTGCCGCGAGCCTGAGGCGAGATGAGCTTCATAAATATAAGTCAGGTATCAACATTTCTGCCCAAGAATGCTAAAACATCTTCCCATGATCAGCTCCTCGAAGATGTGAAGAACTTCTCCTGTCTCATCACCGAACCGAGCCAAGCTGAGCCGAGCCGTGCCATGTTATACCGTACCGTACCGTACCATCGAACTACCCCATCTCCTTGGACCAGTTAGGAAGTTTTTGTCCATCCTACCTGGGACGAGTATCACGGCTACAGTCTTTATGATCTACTGGCCACCATGTGTGATGTCCATTTGGTTCTCCTCAAAAAGTTCTCCATGGCATTGTATGGAGCGGTAGACACTATGTGGACTCCGCATGTAGCATGGAGCCATAGGCCGAATGGCACGTCCATAAATACTACAGAGTTATAGACACTCCAAGTGCTGTCATATGGTGACCATGGAGTGACACGATACCTCCTTACATAGTACAGAGTCATCGACACATATGGTGACTGTGTATGTAGTATGGAGCCATAGGTACTATGTTGCCATATGGTACCTCCTTACACAGTAGAGTCGTAATACTCTATCCGTGCCTTGTTGAGCCTCCATAATACTCATAGGCGCTCCTTGTACCATCTCGTGTCTTGACCCACAGTACAGAACCATAGATACTCTGGCCGATGACTAGATACTGGCATAAACATGGCAAATCTTAGGTGCAATGTGGTGCATCTTTAGTGCAATATGTTCCATCTATGGCACACCTTGACTGATCTAGTTTGGGCTACAATTTTGTGACATGCCAGACATGTGGGTGTGGATTCAGTAAAAAAGAGACCATAGCGTGCCTCTCTAAACATTACAAAACCATACTACTGCCATATGATGCCTCTATACATAATACTTCATGTGCCACCATATTATAGTACATAGATAACACATCCCGCCATATTGTGCCACCATATGTAGTGTGGAACCATTGGCACCCTTTGTGCTGCCAATGGTGCCTTGTACAAATGATCAAGCCAAGAATGGCTAGAAAAGGAATGGTAAATATATAGGAAGCTTCTTATACGTCTCCCTTCTGCTCAATCTACTCCTGGCTTCGGCTCAAGAAACACAGCAAAATCAGCAACGAAAAAAAAGCAGTTTCTGCAACGTGGAGCTTTAGCCTAAGGTCTTGTTCACATCTGTGCCCGGTCTCCGTTCTGCAGGTTTCCGTTTCCTGCACAAAACAGGGGCAGGAGACGGAACCTGCCGGAATGTTTCAATCCCATTCATTTGAATGGGCTTGAAAAGTCTCCGGCCGTGAGCGGCGGTGAGCGTTTTATGCTCTCTGCGGAGAAACCGTTTTTTTAAAACTGGACACAGAGTTGGACATGCAGTACTCTGTGTCCGGTTTAAAAAAAACGGTTTCGCCGCGGAGCGCATAAAACGCTCACCGCCGCTCACGGCCGGTCTCGGCATGACAGGTTTCCGTCTTCTGCATGCAGACGACAGAAACCTGAGAACGGAGTCCAGATGCTGGTGTGAACCTAGCGTAAGGCTGAGGCCCCCACGTTGGAGCTTTTTTTGTTGCATATTTTACTGCGTTTTTCTGAGCCTAAGCCAGGAGTGGATTGAGCAGAAGGGAAACATGTAAGAAACTCCCTATATATTTCCCATTCCTTCTGTAGCCATTTTTAGCTTTGGTTGAAATAAACTGCAGCAAAATCTGCAACAAAAACTCTGCGTTTCTGCAATGTGGGGCCTCAGCCTTACACCTCCTGCATACAAGTGGCACGGATGTGGTTTTCACTGACCTAGCAGACAGATATAGGGGATGTATAGGACAGATATAGGGGATGTATAGGACAGATATAGGGGATGTATAGGACAGATATAGGGGATGTATAGGACAGATATAGGGGATGTATAGGACACATATAGGGGATGTATAGGACACATATAGGGGATGTATAGGACACATATAGGGGATGTATAGGACAGATATAGGGGATGTATAGGACAGATATAGGGGATGTATAGGACACATATAGGGGATGTATAGGACACATATAGGGGATGTATAGGACACATATAGGGGATGTATAGGACAGATATAGGGGATGTATAGGACACATATAGGGGATGTATAGGACACATATAGGGTATGTATAGGACACATATAGGGTATGTATAGGACACATATAGGGGATGTATAGGACAGATATAGGGGATGTATAGGACAGATATAGGGGATGTATAGGACAGATATAGGGGATGTATAGGACACATATAGGGGATGTATAGGACAGATATAGGGGATGTATAGGACAGATATAGGGGATGTATAGGACACATATAGGGGATGTATAGGACAGATATAGGGGATGTATAGGACACATGTAGGGGATGTATAGGACACATATAGGGTATGTATAGGACACATATAGGGGATGTATAGGACACATATAGGGGATGTGCAGGACAGATATAGGGGATGTATAGGACAGATATAGGGTATGTGCAGGACACATATAGGGGATGTATAGGACACATATAGGGGATGTATAGGACGCATATAGGAGATGTATAGGACGCATATAGGGGATGTATAGGACAGATATAGGGGATGTATAGGACACATATAGGGGATGTATAGGACACATATAGGGGATGTATAGGACAGATATAGGGGATGTGCAGGACAGATATAGAGGATGTATAGGACAGATATAGGGGATGTGCAGGACACATATAGGGGATGTATAGGACACATATAGGGGATGTATAGGACACATATAGGGGATGTATAGGACGCATATAGGGGATATATAGGACAGATATAGGGGATGTGCAGGACAGATATAGGGGATGTATAGGACAGATATAGGGGATGTGCAGGACAGATATAGGGGATGTATAGGACACATATAGGGGATGTATAGGACACATATAGGGTATGTATAGGACAGATATAGGGGATGTATAGGACTCATATAGGGGATGTATAGGACAGATATAGGGGATGTATAGGACACATATAGGGTATGTATAGGACACATATAGGGTATGTATAGGACACATATAGGGGATGTATAGGACAGATATAGGGGATGTATAGGACAGATATAGGGGATGTATAGGACAGATATAGGGGATGTATAGGACACATATAGGGGATGTATAGGACAGATATAGGGGATGTATAGGACACATATAGGGGATGTATAGGACACATATAGGGGATGTATAGGACACATATAGGGTATGTATAGGACACATATAGGGGATGTATAGGACAGATATAGGGGATGTGCAGGACAGATATAGGGGATGTATAGGACAGATATAGGGTATGTGCAGGACACATATAGGGGATGTATAGGACACATATAGGGGATGTATAGGACGCATATAGGAGATGTATAGGACGCATATAGGGGATGTATAGGACAGATATAGGGGATGTATAGGACACATATAGGGGATGTATAGGACACATATAGGGGATGTATAGGACAGATATAGGGGATGTGCAGGACAGATATAGAGGATGTATAGGACAGATATAGGGGATGTGCAGGACACATATAGGGGATGTATAGGACACATATAGGGGATGTATAGGACACATATAGGGGATGTATAGGACGCATATAGGGGATATATAGGACAGATATAGGGGATGTGCAGGACAGATATAGGGGATGTATAGGACAGATATAGGGGATGTGCAGGACAGTTATAGGGGATGTATAGGACACATATAGGGGATGTATAGGACACATATAGGGTATGTATAGGACACATATAGGGTATGTATAGGACACATATAGGGGATGTATAGGGCAGATATAGGGGATGTATAGGACAGATATAGGGGATGTATAGGACACATATAGGGGATGTATAGGACAGATATAGGGGATGTATAGGACAGATATAGGGGATGTATAGGACACATATAGGGGATGTATAGGACAGATATAGGGGATGTATAGGACAGATATAGGGGATGTGCAGGACAGATATAGGGGATGTATAGGACAGATATAGGGTATGTGCAGGACACATATAGGGGATGTATAGGACACATATAGGGGATGTATAGGACACATATAGGAGATGTATAGGACGCATATAGGGGATGTATAGGACAGATATAGGGAATGTATAGGACAGATATAGGGGATGTATAGGACAGATATAGGGGATGTATAGGACACATATAGGGGATGTATAGGACACATATAGGGGATGTATAGGACAGATATAGGGGATGTGCAGGACAGATATAGGGGATGTATAGGACAGATATAGGGGATGTGCAGGACACATATAGGGGATGTATAGGACACATATAGGGGATGTATAGGACACATATAGGGGATGTATATGACGCATATAGGGGATGTATAGGACAGATATAGGGGATGTGCAGGACAGATATAGGGGATGTATAGGACAGATATAGGGGATGTGCAGGACAGATATAGGGGATGTATAGGACAGATATAGGGGATGTATAGGACAGATATAGGGGATGTATAGGACAGAAATAGGGTATGTATAGGACAGATATAGGGGATGTATAGGACAGATATAGGAGATGTGCAGGACAGATATAGGGGATGTGCAGGACAGATATAGGGGATGTATAGGACAGATATAGGGGATGTATAGGACAGATATAGGGGATGTGCAGGACAGATATAGGGGATGTATGGGACAGATATAGGGGATGTGCAGGACAGATATAGGGGATGTATAGGACAGATATAGGGGATGTATAGGACAGATAGGGTATGTATAGGACAGATATAGGGTATGTATAGGACAGATATAGGGTATGTATAGGACAGATATAAGGTATGTATAGGACAGATATAGGGGATGTATAGGACAGATATAGGGGATGTATAGGACAGATATAGGGGATGTATAGGACAGATATAGGGGATGTATAGGACAGATATAGGGGATGTATAGGACAGATATAGGACCTGCTCTATAATTTTCAGCTCTTCAATTTGGCCCAGATACACAGCCACAATAAATGGCTGTATATATGGGTCCATAGAAATGTATAGGTCTGTACTTTTATCCATAGTTGTAGATAAAGAGTCTGGTCATGTACATTGCAGGTTACAACTCCATGTGCCTCATATTAATAGCAGTGAACCCCATCATGTCCTTCACATTAACCCCCTGTGTGCTTTACATAATTGACACAGATATGTGAGCCACATGGAGGTAATAAGTGAATATCTTCATTATATAGGTCCTTTATTAGTACCTCCATATGTCTCACATATCAGTAACCCTTATGTGAGGCACACAGGGGTTAATATGAGGGACATGATGGGGTTTATTCCTATTAATGTGAGGCACATGGAGTTACTAACACTAAACTAATAACCCCAAATGCCTGACATTACTAGGAATAGTTAGTAACACACATGTACCTGATGTTGTTTTTGCTTTCACTTTGTTCAGCTTCCTCTCCTCCTCAGGGCTGCAGACGGCAGGAGCTCCTCCTCATGTGTAACAGCAGGTCCAGGGAGCCCTTATCTTGTGCAGTGAGAGGCTCACCTCTGATTGGTGGGCAGTTAGAGAAGGGGGCGTGTCCTACACCGCAGCTCTACCAGAGCACTGAAGGGACGCTCTCTCTCAATTTAGTGCATGAAGGTTGCGGGCTGGATGGCGTGCCAGCAAAATATGCCTCGCGTGCCACTCTTGGTCTACAGCAACACGACATTCGTTTTAAATAGATCGGTGTCTTGCAGACGCCGATCTATTTAACAGCGCAGCCACTATCAGGAGGGGCGGCATATAATAATGGTCTGGAGCGAATCACGCAGACCAGCGCTCCTCTATGCCACCCCCCGATAGTGCCGCCGGAGGCTGTCGCCTCACGTCACCTCATTAGAGGTGCGGCCCTGGCCATATGTAGTGTGGAGCCATAGTCATCCCGTGTGCTGCCAAATGGTGTCTCCTATGTGCTATGGAATTAACGACACCCTATATTATACCTCTCTATGTAATATGAAGCTATAAGGACTCCATATGCCGCCATATTGTGCCTCCATAGAGCCATAGACACCCCACGCTGCCCGTTTCTACATAAAACTACCGACATTTCATGAGGCATGCTCACATCTTCCATATGTACTATCAGGCATGCAGAGACACGGCAGTGCCATAGAGCGCTCGGGGGGCCGTATTATTTACAGATTGTACTGAGCGGTAATACTCCGGTGAGCCCTAAACACAAGTGAGACTACAATTATTTTCGCAGATTTCGGGAGATTTCTGCAATTACTTCTTGCAGTAAATTGGAGGAGCGCACGTCCCGCTCACACAGTAACAGATGAATGTTCCCGATCCATTGACTCATTGTCCCTCGCCGTCACTGACAGCCCAAGGTTCATTCAATGTGAACGTCTCAGGTTAGCGGAATATCAATAGCCGGGAAAGAAAGAATATTTCAGGATGGAATCACCTTGCCACAGACACATTGTTACAAGTTAATTAAAGGCTCATTAAAGGCTCTTTATAGTAAGTGGTAGGAAAAATGGCTTCTCCCAGGAGCGACACTCGGCTGCCCCATTCACTGCTTATGAGGCTAGTCGTAATAAAACATATTGTGCCAGAAAGGAGCGGGTTCTGTGCCAAGTAAGTGGAGAGCTGGCGCCTGATTTATACTGCCCATATCCACTTATACATTATGTCCGAATAGTAAGCACAGCTGCTCCAGTACCTCTGCTGACCAGCAGGGGGCAGTGATAATGTCACTGTCATATCGGCGACAAGAAGCTACCACCAGGGGGAGCTCATTGTATACAGAATTATATAGGCCTGTTGTGTAATGTATGTACACAGTGACTGTACCAGCAGAATAGTGAGCGCAGCTCTGGAGTATAATACAGGATAAGTAATGTAATGTATGTACACAGTGACTGCACCAGCAGAATAGTGAGCGCAGCTCTGGAGTATAATACAGGATAAGTAATGTAATGTATGTACACAGTGACTGTACCAGCAGAATAGTGAGCGCAGCTCTGGAGTATAATACAGGATAAGTAATGTAATGTATGTACACAGTGACTGCACCAGCAGAATAGTGAGCGCAGCTCTGAAGTATAATACAGGATAAGTAATGTATGTACACAGTGACTGCACCAGCAGAATAGTGAGCGCAGCTCTGGAGTATAATACAGGATAAGTAATGTAATGTATGTACACAGTGACTGTACCAGCAGAATAGTGAGTGCAGCTCTGGAGTATAATACAGGATAAGTAATGTAATGTATGTACACAGCGACTGCACCAGCAGAATAGTGAGCGCAGCTCTGGAGTATAATACAGGATAAGTAATGTAATGTATGTACACAGTGACTGCACCAGCAGAATAGTGAGCGCAGCTCTGGAGTATAATACAGGATAAGTAATGTAATGTATGTACACAGTGACTGTACCAGCAGAATAGTGAGCGCAGCTCTAGAGTATAATACAGGATAAGTAATGTAATGTATGTACACAGTGACTGTACCAGCAGAATAGTGAGCGCAGCTCTGGAGTATAATACAGGATAAGTAATGTAATGTATGTACACAGTGACTGTACCAGCAGAATAGTGAGCGCAGCTCTGGAGTATAATACAGAATAAGTAATGTAATGTATGTACACTGTGACTGCACCAGCAGAATAGTGAGCGCAGCTCTGGAGTATAATACAGGATAAGTAATGTAATGTATGTACACAGTGACTGCACCAGCAGAATAGTGAGTGCAGCTCTGGAGTATAATACAGGATAAGTAATGTAATGTATGTACACAGCGACTGCACCAGCAGAATAGTGAGCGCAGCTCTGGAGTATAATACAGGATAAGTAATGTAATGTATGTACACAGTGACTGCACCAGCAGAATAGTGAGCGCAGCTCTGGAGTATAATACAGGATAAGTAATGTAATGTATGTACACAGTGACTGTACCAGCAGAATAGTGAGCGCAGCTCTAGAGTATAATACAGGATAAGTAATGTAATGTATGTACACAGTGACTGTACCAGCAGAATAGTGAGCGCAGCTCTGGAGTATAATACAGGATAAGTAATGTAATGTATGTACACAGTGACTGTACCAGCAGAATAGTGAGTGCAGCTCTGGAGTATAATACAGGATAAGTAATGTAATGTATGTACACAGTGACTGCACCAGCAGAATAGTGAGCGCAGCTCTGGAGTATAATACAGGATAAGTAATGTAATGTATGTACACAGTGACTGTACCAGCAGAATAGTGAGCGCAGCTCTGGAGTATAATACAGGATAAGTAATGTAATGTATGTACACAGTGACTGCACCAGCAGAATAGTGAGCGCAGCTCTGGAGTATAATACAGGATAAGTAATGTAATGTATGTACACAGTGACTGTACCAGCAGAATAGTGAGCGCAGCTCTGGAGTATAATACAGGATAAGTAATGTAATGTATGTACACAGTGACTGTACCAGCAGAATAGTGAACGCAGCTCTGGAGTATAATACAGGATAAGTAATGTAATGTATGTACACAGTGACTGCACCAGCAGAATAGTGAGCGCAGCTCTGGAGTATAATACAGGATACGTAATGTAATGTATGTACACAGTGACTGCACCAGCAGAATAGTGAGCGCAGCTCTGGAGTATAATACAGGATAAGTAATGTAATGTATGTACACAGTGACTGCACCAGCAGAATAGTGAGCGCAGCTCTGGAGTATAATACAGGATACGTAATGTAATGTATGTACACAGTGACTGTACCAGCAGAATAGTGAGCGCAGCTCTGGAGTATAACACAGGATAAGTAATGTAATGTATGTACACAGTGACTGTACCAGCAGAATAGTGAGCGCAGCTCTGGAGTATAATACAGGATAAGTAATGTAATGTATGTACACAGTGACTGTACCAGCAGAATAGTGAGCGCAGCTCTGGAGTATAATACAGGATAAGTAATGTAATGTATGTACACAGTGACTGTACCAGCAGAATAGTGAGCGCAGCTCTGGAGTATAATACAGGATAAGTAATGTAATGTATGTACACAGTGACTGTACCAGCAGAATAGTGAGCGCAGCTCTGGAGTATAATACAGGATACGTAATGTAATGTATGTACACAGTGACTACACCAGCAGAATAGTGAGCGCAGCTCTGGAGTATAATACAGGATACGTAATGTAATGTATGTACACAGTGACTGCTCCAGCAGAATAGTGAGCGCAGCTCTGGAGTATAATACAGGATAAGTAATGTAATGTATGTACACAGTGACTGCACCAGCAGAATAGTGAGCGCAGCTCTGGAGTATAATACAGGATAAGTAATGTAATGTATGTACACAGTGACTGCACCAGCAGAATAGTGAGCGCAGCTCTGGAGTATAATACAGGATAAGTAATGTAATGTATGTACACAGTGACTGCACCAGCAGAATAGTGAGCGCAGCTCTGGAGTATAATACAGGATAAGTAATGTAATGTATGTACACAGTGACTGCACCAGCAGAATAGTGAGCGCAGCTCTGGAGTATAATACAGGATAAGTAATGTAATGTATGTACACAGTGACTGCACCAGCAGAATAGTGAGCGCAGCTCTGGAGTATAATACAGGATAAGTAATGTAATGTATGTACACAGTGACTGTACCAGCAGAATAGTGAACGCAGCTCTGGAGTATAATACAGGATACGTAATGTAATGTATGTACACAGTGACTGTACCAGCAGAATAGTGAACGCAGCTCTGGAGTATAATACAGGATACGTAATGTAATGTATGTACACAGTGACTGTACCAGCAGAATAGTGAACGCAGCTCTGGAGTATAATACAGGATACGTAATGTAATGTATGTACACAGTGACTGCACCAGCAGAATAGTGAGCACAGCTCTGGAGTATAATACAGGATAAGTAATGTAATGTATGTACACAGTGACTGTACCAGCAGAATAGTGAACGCAGCTCTGGAGTATAATACAGGATACGTAATGTAATGTATGTACACAGTGACTGCACCAGCAGAATAGTGAGCGCAGCTCTGGAGTATAATACAGGATACGTAATGTAATGTATGTACACAGTGACAGTACCAGCAGAATAGTGAGTGCAGCTCTGGAGTATAATACAGGATAAGTAATGTAATGTATGTACACAGTGACTGTACCAGCAGAATAGTGAGCGCAGCTCTGGAGTATAATACAGGATAAGTAATGTAATGTATGTACACAGTGACTGCACCAGCAGAATAGTGAGCGTAGCTCTGGAGTATAATACAGGATAAGTAATGTAATGTATGTACACAGTGACTGTACCAGCAGAATAGTGAACGCAGCTCTGGAGTATAATACAGGATACGTAATGTAATGTATGTACACAGTGACTGCACCAGCAGAATAGTGAGCGCAGCTCTGGAGTATAATACAGGATAAGTAATGTAATGTATGTACACAGTGACTGCTGCAGCAGAATAGTGAGCGCAGCTCTGGAGTATAATACAGGATAAGTAATGTAATGTATGTACACAGTGACTGCACCAGCAGAATAGTGAGCGCAGCTCTGGAGTATAATACAGGATAAGTAATGTAATGTATGTACACAGTGACTGTACCAGCAGAATAGTGAACGCAGCTCTGGAGTATAATACAGGATACGTAATGTAATGTATGTACACAGTGACTGCACCAGCAGAATAGTGAGCGCAGCTCTGAAGTATAATACAGGATACGTAATGTAATGTATGTACACAGTGACTGCTGCAGCAGAATAGTGAGCGCAGCTCTGGAGTATAATACAGGATAAGTAATGTAATGTATGTACACAGTGACTGCACCAGCAGAATAGTGAGCGCAGCTCTGGAGTATAATACAGGATAAGTAATGTAATGTATGTACACAGTGACTGCACCAGCAGAATAGTGAGCGCAGCTCTGGAGTATAATACAGGATAAGTAATGTAATGTATGTACACAGTGACTGTACCAGCAGAATAGTGAGCGCAGCTCTGGAGTATAATACAGGATACGTAATGTAATGTATGTACACAGTGACTGTACCAGCAGAATAGTGAGCACAGCTCTGCAGTATAATACAGGATAAGTAATGTAATGTATGTACACAGTGACTGCACCAGCAGAATAGTGAGCGCAGCTCTGGAGTATAATACAGGATAAGTAATGTAATGTATGTACACAGTGACTGCACCAGCAGAATAGTGAGCGCAGCTCTGGAGTATAATACAGGATAAGTAATGTAATGTATGTACACAGTGACTGTACCAGCAGAATAGTGAGCGCAGCTCTGGAGTATAATACAGGATAAGTAATGTAATGTATGTACACAGTGACTGTACCAGCAGAATAGTGAGCGCAGCTCTGGAGTATAATACAGGATAAGTAATGTAATGTATGTACACAGTGACTGCACCAGCAGAATAGTGAGCGCAGCTCTGGAGTATAATACAGGATAAGTAATGTAATGTATGTACACAGTGACTGTACCAGCAGAATAGTGAACGCAGCTCTGGAGTATAATACAGGATACGTAATGTAATGTATGTACACAGTGACTGCACCAACAGAATAGTGAGCGCAGCTCTGGAGTATAATACAGGATACGTAATGTAATGTATGTACACAGTGACTGCTCCAGCAGAATAGTGAGCGCAGCTCTGGAGTATAATACAGGATAAGTAATGGAATGTATGTACACAGTGACTGCACCAGCAGAATAGTGAGCGCAGCTCTGGAGTATAATACAGGATACGTAATGTAATGTATGTACACAGTGACTGTACCAGCAGAATAGTGAGCGCAGCTCTGGAGTATAATACAGGATAAGTAATGTAATGTATGTACACAGTGACTGTACCAGCAGAATAGTGAGCGCAGCTCTGGAGTATAATACAGGATAAGTAATGTAATGTATGTACACAGTGACTGCACCAGCAGAATAGTGAGCGCAGCTCTGGAGTATAATACAGGATAAGTAATGTAATGTATGTACACAGTGACTGCACCAGCAGAATAGTGAGCGCAGCTCTGGAGTATAATACAGGATAAGTAATGTAATGTATGTACACAGTGAGTGCACCAGCTGAATAGTGAGCGCAGCTCTGGAGTATAATACAGGATACGTAATGTAATGTATGTACACAGTGACTGCACCAGCAGAATAGTGAGCGCAGCTCTGGAGTATAATACAGGATACGTAATGTAATGTATGTACACAGTGACTGTACCAGCAGAATAGTGAGCGCAGCTCTGGAGTATAATACAGGATAAGTAATGTAATGTATGTACACAGTGACTGTACCAGCGGAATAGTGAGCGCAGCTCTGGAGTATAATACAGGATAAGTAATGTAATGTATGTACACAGTGACTGCACCAGCGGAATAGTGAGCGCAGCTCTGGAGTATAATACAGGATAAGTAATGTAATGTATGTACACAGTGACTGTACCAGCGGAATAGTGAGCGCAGCTCTGGAGTATAATACAGGATAAGTAATGTAATGTATGTACACAGTGACTGCACCAGCAGAATAGTGAGCGCAGCTCTGGAGTATAATACAGGATAAGTAATGTAATGTATGTACACAGTGACTGCACCAGCAAAATAGTGAGCGCAGCTCTGGAGTATAATACAGGATAAGTAATGTAATGTATGTACACAGTGACTGTACCAGCAGAATAGTGAACGCAGCTCTGGAGTATAATACAGGATACGTAATGTAATGTATGTACACAGTGACTGCACCAGCAGAATAGTGAGCGCAGCTCTGGAGTATAATACAGGATACGTAATGTAATGTATGTACACAGTGACTGTACCAGCAGAATAGTGAGTGCAGCTCTGGAGTATAATACAGGATAAGTAATGTAATGTATGTACACAGTGACTGTACCAGCAGAATAGTGAGCGCAGCTCTGGAGTATAATACAGGATAAGTAATGTAATGTATGTACACAGTGACTGCACCAGCAGAATAGTGAGCGCAGCTCTGGAGTATAATACAGGATAAGTAATGTAATGTATGTACACAGTGACTGCACCAGCAGAATAGTGAGCGCAGCTCTGGAGTATAATACAGGATAAGTAATGTAATGTATGTACACAGTGACTGTACCAGCAGAATAGTGAACGCAGCTCTGGAGTATAATACAGGATACGTAATGTAATGTATGTACACAGTGACTGCACCAGCAGAATAGTGAGCGCAGCTCTGGAGTATAATACAGGATACGTAATGTAATGTATGTACACAGTGACTGCTCCAGCAGAATAGTGAGCGCAGCTCTGGAGTATAATACAGGATAAGTAATGTAATGTATGTACACACTGACTGCACCAGCAGAATAGTGAGCGCAGCTCTGGAGTATAATACAGGATAAGTAATGTAATGTATGTACACACTGACTGCACCAGCAGAATAGTGAGCGCAGCTCTGGAGTATAATACAGGATAAGTAATGTAATGTATGTACACAGTGACTGCACCAGCAGAATAGTGAGCGCTGCTCTGGAGTATAATACAGGATAAGTAATGTAATGTATGTACACAGTGACTGTACCAGCAGAATAGTGAGCGCAGCTCTGGAGTATAATACAGGATAAGTAATGTAATGTATGTACACAGTGACTGTACCAGCAGAATAGTGAGCGCAGCTCTGGAGTATAATACAGGATACGTAATGTAATGTATGTACACAGTGACTGCACCAGCAGAATAGTGAGCGCAGCTCTGGAGTATAATACAGGATACGTAATGTAATGTATGTACACAGTGACTGCACCAGCAGAATAGTGAGCGCAGCTCTGGAGTATAATACAGGATAAGTAATGTAATGTATGTACACAGTGACTGTACCAGCAGAATAGTGAGCGCAGCTCTGGAGTATAATACAGGATAAGTAATGTAATGTATGTACACAGTGACTGTACCAGCAGAATAGTGAGCGCAGCTCTGGAGTATAATACAGGATAAGTAATGTAATGTATGTACACAGTGACTGTACCAGCAGAATAGTGAGCGCAGCTCTGCAGTATAATACAGGATACGTAATGTAATGTATGTACACAGTGACTGCTCCAGCAGAATAGTGAGCGCAGCTCTGGAGTATAATACAGGATAAGTAATGTAATGTATGTACACAGTGACTGTACCAGCAGAATAGTGAGCGCAGCTCTGGAGTATAATACAGGATAAGTAATGTAATGTATGTACACAGTGACTGCACCAGCAGAATAGTGAGCGCAGCTCTGGAGTATAATACAGGATAAGTAATGTAATGTATGTACACAGTGACTGTACCAGCAGAATAGTGAGCGCAGCTCTGGAGTATAATACAGGATAAGTAATGTAATGTATGTACACAGTGACTGTACCAGCAGAATAGTGAACGCAGCTCTGGAGTATAATACAGGATAAGTAATGTAATGTATGTACACAGTGACTGTACCAGCAGAATAGTGAACGCAGCTCTGGAGTATAATACAGGATACGTAATGTAATGTATGTACACAGTGACTGCTCCAGCAGAATAGTGAGCGCAGCTCTGGAGTATAATACAGGATAAGTAATGTAATGTATGTACACAGTGACTGCACCAGCAGAATAGTGAGCGCAGCTCTGGAGTATAATACAGGATAAGTAATGTAATGTATGTACACAGTGACTGCACCAGCAGAATAGTGAGCGCAGCTCTGGAGTATAATATAGGATAAGTAATGTAATGTATGTACACAGTGACTGTACCAGCAGAATAGTGAGCGCAGCTCTGGAGTATAATACAGGATACGTAATGTAATGTATGTACACAGTGACTGCACCAGCAGAATAGTGAGCGCAGCTCTGGAGTATATTACAGGATACGTAATGTAATGTATGTACACAGTGACTGTACCAGCAGAATAGTGAGCGCAGCTCTGGAGTATAATACAGGATACGTAATGTAATGTATGTACACAGTGACTGTACCAGCAGAATAGTGAGCGCAGCTCTGCAGTATAATACAGGATAAGTAATGTAATGTATGTACACAGTGACTGCACCAGCAGAATAGTGAGCGCAGCTCTGGAGTATAATACAGGATAAGTAATGTAATGTATGTACACAGTGACTGCACCAGCAGAATAGTGAGCGCAGCTCTGGAGTATAATACAGGATAAGTAATGTAATGTATGTACACAGTGACTGTACCAGCAGAATAGTGAGTGCAGCTCTGGAGTATAATACAGGATAAGTAATGTAATGTATGTACACAGTGACTGTACCAGCAGAATAGTGAGCGCAGCTCTGGAGTATAATACAGGATAAGTAATGTAATGTATGTACACAGTGACTGTACCAGCAGAATAGTGAACGCAGCTCTGGAGTATAATACAGGATAAGTAATGTAATGTATGTACACAGTGACTGTACCAGCAGAATAGTGAGTGCAGCTCTGGAGTATAATACAGGATAAGTAATGTAATGTATGTACACAGTGACTGTACCAGCAGAATAGTGAGCGCAGCTCTGGAGTATAATACAGGATAAGTAATGTAATGTATGTACACAGTGACTGCACCAGCAGAATAGTGAGCGCAGCTCTGGAGTATAATACAGGATAAGTAATGTAATGTATGTACACAGTGACTGTACCAGCAGAATAGTGAACGCAGCTCTGGAGTATAATACAGGATACGTAATGTAATGTATGTACACAGTGACTGCACCAGCAGAATAGTGAGCGCAGCTCTGGAGTATAATACAGGATACGTAATGTAATGTATGTACACAGTGACTGCTCCAGCAGAATAGTGAGCGCAGCTCTGGAGTATAATACAGGATAAGTAATGTAATGTATGTACACAGTGACTGCACCAGCAGAATAGTGAGCGCAGCTCTGGAGTATAATACAGGATAAGTAATGTAATGTATGTACACAGTGACTGTACCAGCAGAATAGTGAGCGCAGCTCTGGAGTATAATACAGGATACGTAATGTAATGTATGTACACAGTGACTGCACCAGCAGAATAGTGAGCGCAGCTCTGGAGTATAATACAGGATAAGTAATGTAATGTATGTACACAGTGACTGCACCAGCAGAATAGTGAGCGCAGCTCTGGAGTATAATACAGGATACGTAATGTAATGTATGTACACAGTGACTGCACCAGCAGAATAGTGAGCGCAGCTCTGGAGTATAATACAGGATACGTAATGTAATGTATGTACACAGTGACTGCTCCAGCAGAATAGTGAGCGCAGCTCTGGAGTATAATACAGGATAAGTAATGTAATGTATGTACACAGTGACTGTACCAGCAGAATAGTGAGCGCAGCTCTGGAGTCTAATACAGGATAAGTAATGTAATGTATGTACACAGTGACTGCACCAGCAGAATAGTGAGCGCAGCTCTGGAGTATAATACAGGATAAGTAATGTAATGTATGTACACAGTGACTGTACCAGCAGAATAGTGAGCGCAGCTCTGGAGTATAATACAGGATAAGTAATGTAATGTATGTACACAGTGACTGTACCAGCAGAATAGTGAACGCAGCTCTGGAGTATAATACAGGATAAGTAATGTAATGTATGTACACAGTGACTGTACCAGCAGAATAGTGAACGCAGCTCTGGAGTATAATACAGGATACGTAATGTAATGTATGTACACAGTGACTGCTCCAGCAGAATAGTGAGCGCAGCTCTGGAGTATAATACAGGATAAGTAATGTAATGTATGTACACAGTGACTGCACCAGCAGAATAGTGAGCGCAGCTCTGGAGTATAATACAGGATAAGTAATGTAATGTATGTACACAGTGACTGCACCAGCAGAATAGTGAGCGCAGCTCTGGAGTATAATATAGGATAAGTAATGTAATGTATGTACACAGTGACTGTACCAGCAGAATAGTGAGCGCAGCTCTGGAGTATAATACAGGATACGTAATGTAATGTATGTACACAGTGACTGCACCAGCAGAATAGTGAGCGCAGCTCTGGAGTATATTACAGGATACGTAATGTAATGTATGTACACAGTGACTGTACCAGCAGAATAGTGAGCTCAGCTCTGGAGTATAATACAGGATAAGTAATGTAATGTATGTACACAGTGACTGTACCAGCAGAATAGTGAGCGCAGCTCTCGAGTATAATACAGGATAAGTAATGTAATGTATGTACACAGTGACTGCACCAGCAGAATAGTGAGCGCAGCTCTGGAGTATAATACAGGATAAGTAATGTAATGTATGTACACAGTGACTGCACCAGCAGAATAGTGAGCGCAGCTCTGGAGTATAATACAGGATAAGTAATGTAATGTATGTACACAGTGACTGCACCAGCAGAATAGTGAGCGCAGCTCTGGAGTATAATACAGGATAAGTAATGTAATGTATGTACACAGTGACTGCACCAGCAGAATAGTGAGCGCAGTTCTGGAGTATAATACAGGATAAGTAATGTAATGTATGTACTCAGTGACTGCACCAGCAGAATAGTGAGCGCAGCTCTGGAGTATAATACAGGATAAGTAATGTAATGTATGTACACAGTGACTGCACCAGCAGAATAGTGAGCGCAGCTCTGGAGTATAATACAGGATAAGTAATGTAATGTTTGTACACAGTGACTGCACCAGCAGAATAGTGAGCGCAGCTCTGGAGTATAATACAGGATAAGTAATGTAATGTATGTACACAGTGACTGTACCAGCAGAATAGTGAGCGCAGCTCTGGAGTATAATACAGGATAAGTAATGTAATGTATGTACACAGTGACTGCACCAGCAGAATAGTGAGCGCAGCTCTGGAGTATAATACAGGATAAGTAATGTAATGTATGTACACAGTGACTGTACCAGCAGAATAGTGAGCGCAGCTCTGGAGTATAATACAGGATAAGTAATGTAATGTATGTACACAGTGACTGTACCAGCAGAATAGTGAGCGCAGCTCTGGAGTATAATACAGGATAAGTAATGTAATGTATGTACACAGTGACTGTACCAGCAGAATAGTGAGCGCAGCTCTGGAGTATAATACAGGATAAGTAATGTAATGTATGTACACAGTGACTGTACCAGCAGAATAGTGAGCGAAGCTCTGGAGTATAATACAGGATAAGTAATGTAATGTATGTACACAGTGACTGTACCAGCAGAATAGTGAGCGCAGCTCTGGAGTATAATACAGGATAAGTAATGTAATGTATGTACACAGTGACTGTACCAGCAGAATAGTGAGCGCAGCTCTGGAGTATAATACAGGATAAGTAATGTAATGTATGTACACAGTGACTGTACCAGCAGAATAGTGAGCGCAGCTCTGGAGTATAATACAGGATACGTAATGTAATGTATGTACACAGTGACTGCACCAGCAGAATAGTGAGCGCAGCTCTGGAGTATAATACAGGATAAGTAATGTAATGTATGTACACAGTGATTGCACCAGCAGAATACTGAGCGCAGCTCTGGAGTATAATACAGGATACGTAATGTAATGTATGTACACAGTGACTGTACCAGCAGAATAGTGAGCGCAGCTCTGTAGTATAATACAGGATACGTAATGTAATGTATGTACACAGTGACTGTACCAGCAGAATAGTGAGCGCAGCTCTGGAGTATAATACAGGATAAGTAATGTAATGTATGTACACAGTGACTGCACCAGCAGAATAGTGAGTGCAGCTCTGGAGTATAATACAGGATAAGTAATGTAATGTATGTACACAGTGACTGCACCAGCAGAATAGTGAGCGCAGCTCTGGAGTATAATACAGGATAAGTAATGTACCAGCAGAATAGTGAGCGCAGCTCTGGAGTATAATACAGGATACGTAATGTAATGTATGTACACAGTGACTGCACCAGCAGAATAGTGAGCGCAGATCTGGAGTATAATACAGGATACGTAATGTAATGTATGTACACAGTGACTGTACCAGCAGAATAGTGAGCGCAGCTCTGGAGTATAATACAGGATAAGTAATGTAATGTATGTACACAGTGACTGTACCAGCAGAATAGTGAGCGCAGCTCTGGAGTATAATACAGGATAAGTAATGTAATGTATGTACACAGTGACTGCACCAGCAGAATAGTGAGCGCAGCTCTGGAGTATAATACAGGATAAGTAATGTAATGTATGTACTCAGTGACTGAACCAGCAGAATAGTGAGTGCAGCTCTGGAGTATAATACAGGATAAGTAATGTAATGTATGTACACAGTGACTGCACCAGCAGAATAGTGAGTGCAGCTCTGGAGTATAATACAGGATAAGTAATGTAATGTATGTACACAGTGACTGCACCAGCAGAATAGTGAGCGCAGCTCTGGAGTATAATACAGGATAAGTAATGTAATGTATGTACACAGTGACTGCACCAGCGGAATAGTGAGCGCAGCTCTGGAGTATAATACAGGATAAGTAATGTAATGTATGTATACAGTGACTGCACCAGCAGAATAGTGAGCGCAGCTCTGGAGTATAATACAGGATAAGTAATGTAATGTATGTACACAGTGACTGTACCAGCAGAATAGTGAGCGCAGCTCTGGAGTATAATACAGGATAAGTAATGTAATGTATGTACACAGTGACTATACCAGCAGAATAGTGAGTGCAGCTCTGGAGTATAATACAGGATAAGTAATGTAATGTATGTACACAGTGAATAAAATATTTACAACTACTCATCTTGGGATATGATATATATTAGTCCATCGTCACTTCTGTATCATAGATTATTCTCACCACATTTTATCATCTTTCCCCATTTACTCTTCTTACCTGTCACTCTCGATACGGTATTTTAGATGAGATTTTCTTCCATATAAGTAGTTATTACATCTATATTTCACATCTTCTTAGAATTGCCGGAGCTCCAGGTAGATATTAGATGGGGGCCCCAATGTAACACCTGTAACACCCCCCATGTACCATATACCGTACTGTCTGTCTATGTGTCCATAGGGGCATCAGGGCCTGGGTCTGGCCTCCTGGATTACAGTACAGACTTTACACCACCAAAAGCAGAAAAATAAAGTAATAAAATTACGAACAAAATAAAGAAAGACTAAAAACTCAACACCCGACAGCGAGGAAGGAAAACCGAGAGGAGGTTCATTAAAGCCCAATTCTCCACATTACTGTCACCGCAACGTCTTCTCTGGAACGGCTTTCTCGGATAATGCCGGATCTGAATGTCAATAGGATGAAACGCTGAAGGTAACAAGTGTTGTGGGGCACAAAGGACGTCAATATGGTGGTGGAGACGTGTCTGGAGGTTACTTGGCTGCAGGACACCAGGAGACAACCTCTCTATATAGTGGTGGGAACCTTTGATAGCCCAGTATTGGGAGAGATTACTTGGGGAAGGTAACGTTTTTCCAAGCTGGTCTCAATATTTTTGGATTTTTGTGGTCATTGTGCCATAGGTTACAGGTGGCCAACACCATCCACCACCAAACCACTATACCCGTTGGGTTCTTTGCTCTTCTCCTACTCTATGTCCCATAGGTTCACCCGTCTCTACCAGATTAGTATCTCTTACTTCAACCTCTCCAGATAACGCGTTTCCACCAATTTTTCTCATTCATTGTCTCCTTTTTGCCCCCGTGGTCCTTTATGTCGATGTTGTAGGTTCACCTATGGCTTCGTCCTCTGAATCCTACCTCTTTTGGACTGACCATCTTTATTAGAGACGAATGAACCACTGAGGATCAAACCAGGTTCAACCTGAATTTTCCAAAAGTTTCAGGTTAGGGTCGAACCCAAAACTTTGCGGGTTCATCACGCATGGACCAGAAGCGAAATTATTACACTCTGGAGTATCTTCAAGCTCTTCGGTGTATAATAGGTGGAGGCTCAAGGGAGGTGTAAACCCATGAAAACTATCGTACCCATCTTCTCTTTGGGCACCCAGGGCTCCTTCTTGGTCTTCTTTCAGCTTCTTGGGTGACTTATGCACCCAGGGGTCAGTGCCCTAAGATATAATTGGGCACACCGGCCTCAGAGGTGATCCTGGGGTACATGATGTTATCCAGAAGGCTGTAAGAGGTCAGACCCAGAGGGAGCGTTGGACACCACAACGATGTCCAGAAGAGGTGAAGGAAGGCGACCATACCTGTTATTGTCCCACATTCACCCTGGACCTCCAGCTATTTTACTGAAGAGGTCCCGGAATAGAACAATTTCACTTCCAGAGTATGACAAACTATTCGACTTGAAACCATCTGTTGGTAGAACCAAGCGAACTCAAAACAACCCCCCTTCCCCAACTCTTCCGAGGTTCACCCGTCTCTAGTCTTCACCTTACCGTTATTTATATCCAGGGCCCAAATCGGCCCTTGTAGTATAAGAGAAAGAATTATCAGCCTGTGTAATGTGACAGCGAGACCCCTCCTCATTACCAGAAGAACAGGTATTAGATGAGACCCACAACATCTGTCACCGGGAGAGGAGGCGGAACGGAGCGCCATGTGTAAGTATCGGGGGCAACGGTTAACTCCTTCATGGATGAAGACAACTAAATCTTCTACTACACAGTGATAAAAATTCTAGTATCCTGTACCCCAAGTGTCAGCCTGTCATTATCCTGTACCCCAAGTGTCAGCCTGTCATTATCCTGTACCCCAAGTGTCAGCCTGTCATTATCCTGTACCCCAAGTGTCAGCCTGTCATTATCCTGTACCCCAAGTGTCAGCCTGTCATTATCCTGTACCCCAAGTATCAGCCTGTCATTATCCTGTACCCCAAGTATCAGCCTGTCATTATCCTGTACCCCAAGTATCAGCCGGTCATTATCCTGTACCCCAAGTATCAGCCTGTCATTATCCTGTACCCCAAGTATCAGCCTGTCATTATCCTGTACCCCAAGTGTCAGTGTCATTATCCTGTACCCCAAGTATCAGCCTGTCATTATCCTGTACCCCGAGTATCAGCCTGTCATTATCCTGTACCCCAAGTGTCAGCCTGTCATTATCCTGTACCCCAAGTATCAGCCTGTCATTATCCTGTACCCCAAGTGTCAGCCTGTCATTATCCTGTACCCCAAGTATCAGCCTGTCATTATCCTGTACCCCAAGTGTCAGTGTCATTATCCTGTACCCCAAGTATCAGCCTGTCATTATCCTGTACCCCAAGTATCAGCCTGTCATTATCCTGTACCCCAAGTATCAGCCTGTCATTATCCTGTACCCCAAGTATCAGCCTGTCATTATCCTGTACCCCAAGTATCAGCCTGTCATTATCCTGTACCCCAAGTATCAGCCTGTCATTATCCTGTACCCCAAGTGTCAGTGTCATTATCCTGTACCCCAAGTATCAGCCTGTCACTATCCTGTACCCCAAGTGTCAGCCTGTCATTATCCTGTACCCCAAGTGTCAGCCTGTCATTATCCTGTACCCCAAGTATCAGCCTGTCATTATCCTG
Organism: Leptodactylus fuscus; assembly: GCF_031893055.1. NCBI lineage: Eukaryota > Metazoa > Chordata > Amphibia > Anura > Leptodactylidae > Leptodactylus > Leptodactylus fuscus. The sequence goes on from NC_134271.1 coordinate 149,568,193, forward strand.
TACCCCAAGTGTCAGCCTGTCATTATCCTGTACCCCGAGTATCAGCCTGTCATTATCCTGTACCCCAAGTGTCAGCCTGTCATTATCCTGTACCCCAAGTATCAGCCTGTCATTATCCTGTACCCCAAGTGTCAGCCTGTCATTATCCTGTACCCCAAGTGTCAGCCTGTCATTGTCCTGTACCCCGAGTATCAGCCTGTCATTATCCTGTACCCCAAGTATCAGCCTGTCATTATCCTGTACCCCAAGTATCAGCCTGTCATTATCCTGTACCCCGAGTATCAGCCTGTCATTATCCTGTACCCCAAGTATCAGCCTGTCATTATCCTGTACCCCAAGTATCAGCCTGTCATTATCCTGTACCCCGAGTATCAGCCTGTCATTATCCTGTACCCTGAGTATCAGCCTGTCATTATCCTGTACCCCAAGTGTCAGCCTGTCATTATCCTGTACCCTGAGTATCAGCCTGTCATTATCCTGTACCCCAAGTATCAGCCTGTCATTATCCTGTACCCCAAGTGTCAGTGTCATTATCCTGTACCCCAAGTATCAGCCTGTCATTATCCTGTACCCTGAGTATCAGCCTGTCATTATCCTGTACCCTGAGTATCAGCCTGTCATTATCCTGTACCCCAAGTGTCAGCCTGTCATTATCCTGTACCCCAAGTGTCAGCCTGTCATTATCCTGTACCCCAAGTATCAGCCTGTCATTATCCTGTACCCCAAGTATCAGCCTGTCATTATCCTGTACCCCAAGTATCAGCCTGTCATTATCCTGTACCCCAAGTATCAGCCTGTCATTATCCTGTACCCCAAGTATCAGCCTGTCATTATCCTGTACCCCAAGTATCAGCCTGTCATTATCCTGTACCCCAAGTGTCAGTGTCATTATCCTGTACCCCAAGTATCAGCCTGTCACTATCCTGTACCCCAAGTGTCAGCCTGTCATTATCCTGTACCCCAAGTGTCAGCCTGTCATTATCCTGTACCCCAAGTATCAGCCTGTCATTATCCTGTACCCCAAGTGTCAGCCTGTCATTATCCTGTACCCCGAGTATCAGCCTGTCATTATCCTGTACCCCAAGTGTCAGCCTGTCATTATCCTGTACCCCAAGTATCAGCCTGTCATTATCCTGTACCCCAAGTGTCAGCCTGTCATTATCCTGTACCCCAAGTGTCAGCCTGTCATTGTCCTGTACCCCGAGTATCAGCCTGTCATTATCCTGTACCCCAAGTATCAGCCTGTCATTATCCTGTACCCCAAGTGTCAGTGTCATTATCCTGTACCCCAAGTATCAGACTGTCATTATCCTGTACCCCAAGTATCAGCCTGTCATTATCCTGTACCCCAAGTATCAGCCTGTCATTATCCTGTACCCCAAGTATCAGCCTGTCATTATCCTGTACCCCGAGTATCAGCCTGTCATTATCCTGTACCCCAAGTATCAGCCTGTCATTATCCTGTACCCTGAGTATCAGCCTGTCATTATCCTGTACCCTGAGTATCAGCCTGTCATTATCCTGTACCCCAAGTATCAGCCTGTCATTATCCTGTACCCCAAGTATCAGCCTGTCATTATCCTGTACCCCGAGTATCAGCCTGTCATTATCCTGTACCCCAAGTATCAGCCTGTCATTATCCTGTACCCTGAGTATCAGCCTGTCATTATCCTGTACCCCAAGTATCAGCCTGTCATTATCCTGTACCCCAAGTATCAGCCTGTCATTATCCTGTACCCCAAGTATCAGCCTGTCATTATCCTGTACCCCAAGTGTCAGCCTGTCATTATCCTGTACCCCAAGTATCAGCCTGTCATTATCCTGTACCCCAAGTGTCAGACTATCATTATCCTGTACCCCAAGTATCAGCCTGTCATTATCCTGTACCCCAAGTGTCAGCCTGTCATTATCCTGTACCCCGAGTGTCAGACTATCATTATCCTGTACCCCAAGTATCAGCCTGTCATTATCCTGTACCCCAAGTATCAGCCTGTCATTATCCTGTACCCCAAGTGTCAGACTATCATTATCCTGTACCCCAAGTGTCAGCCTGTCATTATCCTGTACCCCAAGTATCAGCCTGTCATTATCCTGTACCCCAAGTGTCAGCGTGCCATTATCCTGTACCCCAAGTGTCAGTGTCATTATCCTGTATCCCAAGTATCAGCCTGTCATTCTCCTGTACCCCGAGTATCAGCCTGTCATTATCCTGTACCCCAAGTGTTATCCTGTCATTATCCTGTACCCCAAGTGTCAGCCTGTCATTATCCTGTACCCCAAGTGTCAGCCTGTCATTATCCTGTACCCCAAGTATCAGCCTGTCATTATCCTGTACCCCGAGTATCAGCCTGTCATTATCCTGTACCCCGAGTATCAGCCTGTCATTATCCTGTACCCCAAGTATCAGCCTGTCATTATCCTGTACCCCAAGTATCAGCCTGTCATTCTCCTGTACCCCGAGTATCAGCCTGTCATTATCCTGTACCCCAAGTATCAGCCTGTCATTATCCTGTACCCCAAGTGTCAGCCTGTCATTATCCTGTACCCCAAGTATCAGCCTGTCATTATCCTGTACCCCAAGTATCAGCCTGTCATTATCCTGTACCCCAAGTATCAGCCTGTCATTATCCTGTACCCCAAGTGTCAGCCTGTCATTATCCTGTACCCCAAGTATCAGCCTGTCATTATCCTGTACCCCGAGTATCAGCCTGTCATTATCCTGTACCCCAAGTGTCAGCCTGTCATTATCCTGTACCCCAAGTATCAGCCTGTCATTATCCTGTACCCCGAGTATCAGCCTGTCATTATCCTGTACCCCAAGTGTCAGCCTGTCATTATCCTGTACCCCAAGTGTCAGCCTGTCATTATCCTGTACCCCAAGTATCAGCCTGTCATTACCCTGTACCCCAAGTGTCAGCCTGTCATTACCCTGTACCCCAAGTATCAGCCTGTCATTATCCTGTACCCCAAGTATCAGCCTGTCATTACCCTGTACCCCAAGTGTCAGTGTCATTATCCTGTACCCCAAGTATCAGCCTGTCATTATCCTGTACCCCAAGTATCAGCGTGTCATTATCCTGTACCCCAAGTGTCAGCCTGTCATTATCCTGTACCCCAAGTATCAGCCTGTCATTATCCTGTACCCCAAGTATCAGCCTGTCATTATCCTGTACCCCAAGTATCAGCCTGTCCTTATCCTGTACCCCAAGTATCAGCCTGTCATTATCCTGTACCCCAAGTATCAGCCTGTCATTATCCTGTACCCCAAGTGTCAGCCTGCCATTATCCTGTACCCCAAGTATCAGCCTGTCCTTATCCTGTACCCCAAGTGTCAGCCTGTCATTATCCTGTACCCCAAGTATCAGCCTGTCATTATCCTGTACCCCAAGTATCAGCCTGTCATTATCCTGTACCCCAAGTGTCAGCCTGTCATTATCCTGTACCCCAAGTATCAGCCTGTCATTACCCTGTACCCCAAGTATCAGCCTGTCATTATCCTGTACCCCAAGTATCAGCCTGTCATTATCCTGTACCCCTAGTGTCAGCCTGTCATTATCCTGTACCCCAAGTGTCAGCCTGTCATTACCCTGTACCCCAAGTATCAGCCTGTCATTATCCTGTACCCCGAGTATCAGCCTGTCATTATCCTGTACCCCAAGTATCAGCCTGTCATTATCCTGTACCCCAAGTATCAGCCTGTCATTATCCTGTACCCCAAGTATCAGCCTGTCATTATCCTGTACCCCAAGTATCAGCCTGTCACTATCCTGTACCCCAAGTATCAGCCTGTCATTATCCTGTACCCCAAGTATCAGCCTGTCATTATCCTGTACCCCAAGTGTCAGTGTCATTATCCTGTACCCCAAGTATCAGCCTGTCATTATCCTGTACCCCAAGTATCAGCCTGTCACTATCCTGCACCCCAAGTATCAGCCTGTCATTATCCTGTACCCCAAGTATCAGCCTGTCACTATCCTGTACCCCAAGTATCAGCCTGTCATTATCCTGTACCCTGAGTATCAGCCTCTCATTATCCTGTACCCCAAGTATCAGCCTGTCATTATCCTGTACCCCAAGTATCAGCCTGTCATTATCCTGTACCCCGAGTATCAGCCTGTCATTATCCTGTACCCCAAGTATCAGCCTGTCATTATCCTGTACCCCAAGTATCAGCCTCTCATTATCCTGTACCCCAAGTATCAGCCTGTCACTATCCTGTACCCCAAGTATCAGCCTGTCACTATCCTGTACCCCAAGTATCAGCCTGTCATTATCCTGTACCCCAAGTATCAGCCTGTCATTATCCTGTACCCTGAGTATCAGCCTGTCATTATCCTGTACCCCAAGTATCAGCCTGTCATTATCCTGTACCCCAAGTATCAGCCTGTCATTATCCTGTACCCCAAGTATCAGCCTGTCATTATCCTGTACCCTGAGTATCAGCCTGTCATTATCCTGTACCCCAAGTATCAGCCTGTCATTATCCTGTACCCTGAGTATCAGCCTGTCATTATCCTGTACCCCAAGTGTCAGCCTGTCATTATCCTGTACCCCAAGTGTCAGCCTGTCATTATCCTGTACCCCAAGTATCAGCCTGTCATTATCCTGTACCCCAAGTATCAGCCTGTCATTATCCTGTACCCCAAGTATCAGCCTGTCATTATCCTGTACCCCAAGTATCAGCCTGTCATTATCCTGTACCCCAAGTGTCAGCCTGTCATTATCCTGTACCCCAAGTGTCAGCCTGTCATTATCCTGTACCCCAAGTATCAGCCTGTCATTATCCTGTACCCCGAGTATCAGCCTGTCATTATCCTGTACCCCAAGTATCAGCCTGTCATTATCCTGTACCCCAAGTGTCAGTGTCATTATCCTGTACCCCAAGTATCAGCCTGTCATTATCCTGTACCCCAAGTATCAGCCTGTCATTATCCTGTACCCCAAGTATCAGCCTCTCATTATCCTGTACCCCAAATGTCAGTGCCGGGCACTCCTGAAGTAGGCTGTGTTTTTCCGGATATGTTCACATTGGACTTTGGAGTGTTGGAGTTGTCACATTATATTGTAATATTATTATGTGATTTCTCCTCGGCAGTGACCGTCCCTTTAAGCCATGTCCGTTGCTTACGTCATCACTTCTATTTTGGTGTGTGCTGTATACGCAGGCGGTGCTGGTACAATGTAGATGTGTAACTCCGCCGCTCCGGATCACAGAACGCCATTAATTAAAGATGTAACATGGAGGATGCTGGGAGTTGTTGTATTGACGTCTTCCGTCTCTTGGGACTCACATTTTGCACTTTCCTCGGGTCACGGATTTATGATGGTTATGGAAGAAAATCTCTAGCACGAGAGGACGGAAGTCTTCTTTAAAGTGTTCTTAAAGGGATTGTCCACCTTGGAGCACTTTTCAGATATACAGGAATTAATCTAATTAAAAATATGGATTACAGCCTGTACTATAGTACTAAGCTTCATTTACTTCAGAGCTGAAATCTCCCAGCATTGCTAATTCTGGACCTGCTAAGTGATAATTTGTGGTCTGAAAAGTGTCTTATCTACTCCTGTAATGTAATGTATGTACACAGTGACTGTACCAGCAGAATAGTGAGCGCAGCTCTGGAGTATAATACAGGATAAGTAATGTAATGTATGTACACAGTGACTGTACCAGCAGAATAGTGAGCGCAGCTCTGGAGTATAATATAGGATACGTAATGTAATATATGTACACAGTGACTGTACCTGCAGAATAGTGAGCGCAGCTCTGGAGTATAATACAGGATAAGTAATGTAATGTATGTACACAGCGACTGTACCAGCAGAATAGTGAGCGCAGCTCTGGAGTATAATACAGGATAAGTAATGTATGTACACAGTGACTGCACCAGCAGAATAGTGAGCGCAGCTCTGGAGTATAATACAGGATAAGTAATGTAATGTATGTACACAGTGACTGTACCAGCAGAATAGTGAGCGCAGCTCTGGAGTATAATACAGGATAAGTAATGTAATGTATGTACACAGTGACTGCACCAGCAGAATAGTGAGCGCAGCTCTGGAGTATAATACAGGATAAGTAATGTAATGTATGTACACAGCGACTGTACCAGCAGAATAGTGAGCGCAGCTCTGGAGTATAATACAGGATAAGTAATGTAATGTATGTACACAGTGACTGCACCAGCAGAATAGTGAGCGCAGCTCTGGGGTATAATACAGGATAAGTAATGTAATGTATGTACACAGTGCCTGCACCAGCAGAATAGTGAGCGCAGCTCTGGAGTATAATACAGGATAAGTAATGTAATGTATGTACACAGTGACTGTACCAGCAGAATAGTGAGCACAGCTCTGGAGTATAATACAGGGTAAGTAATGTAATGTATGTACACAGTGACTGTACCAGCAGAATAGTGAGCGCAGCTCTGGAGTATAATACAGGATAAGTAATGTAATGTATGAACACTGTGACTGCACCAGCAGAATAGTGAGCGCAGCTCTGGAGTATAATACAGGATAAGTAATGTAATTTATGTACAAGTGACTGCACCAGCAGAATAGTGAGCACAGCTCTGGAGTATAATACAGGATAAGTAATGTAATGTATGTACACTGTGACTGCACCAGCAGAATAGTGAGCGCAGCTCTGGGGTATAATACAGGATAAGTAATGTAATGTATGTACACAGTGACTGCACCAGCAGAATAGTGAGCGCAGCTCTGGAGTATAATACAGGATAAGTAATGTAATGTATGTACACAGCGACTGTACCAGCAGAATAGAGAGCGCAGCTCTGGAGTATAATACAGGATAAGTAATGTAATGTATGTACACAGTGACTGCACCAGCAGATATAGTGAGCACAGCTCTGGAGTATAATAGAGGATAAGTAATGTAATGTATGTACACAGTGACTGTACCAGCAGAATAGTGAGCGCAGCTCTGGAGTATAATACAGGATAAGTAATGTAATGTATGTACACAGTGACTGCACAGGCAGAATAGTGAGCGCAGCTCTGGAGTATAATACAGGATAAGTAATATAATGTATGTACACAGTGACTGTACCAACAGCATAGTGAGTGAAGCTCTGAAGTATAATACAGGATAAGTAATGTAATGTATCTACACAGTGACTGTACCAGCAGAATAGTGAGCGCAGCTCTGGAGAATAATACAGGATAAGTAATGTAATGTATGTACACAGTGACTGTACCAGCAGAATAGTGACTGCAGCTCTGGAGTATAATACAGGATAAGTAATGTAATGTATGTACACAGTGACTGCACCAGCAGAATAGTGAGCGCAGCTCTGCAGTATAATACAGGATAAGTAATGTATGTACACAGTGACTGCACGAGCAGAATAGTGAGCGCAGCTCTGGAGTATAATACAGGATAAGTAATGTAATGTATGTACACAGTGACTGTACCAGCAGAATAGTGAGCGCAGCTTTGGGGTATAATACAGAATAAGTAATGTAATGTATGTACACAGTGACTGTACCAGCAGAATAGTGAGCGCAGCTCTGGAGTATAATACAGGATAAGTAATGTAATGTATGTACACAGTGACTGCACCAGCAGAATAGTGAGCGCAGCTCTGGAGTATAATACAGGATAAGTAATGTAATGTATGTACACAGTGACTGCACCAGCAGAATAGTGAGCGCAGCTCTGGAGTATAATACAGGATAAGTAATGTAATGTATGTACACAGTGACTGTACCAGCAGAATAGTGAGCGCAGCTCTGGAGTATAATACAGGATAAGTAATGTAATGTATGTACACAGTGACTGCACCAGCAGAATAGTGAGCGCAGCTCTGGAGTATAATACAGGATAAGTAATGTAATGTATGTACACAGTGACTATACCTGCAGAATAGTGAGCGCAGCTCTGGAGTATAATACAGGATAAGTAATGTAATGTATGTACACAGTGACTGCACCAGCAGAATAGTGAGCACAGCTCTGGAGTATAATACAGGATAAGTAATGTAATGTATGTACACAGTGACTGCACCAGTAGAATAGTGAGCGCAGCTCTGGAGTATAATACAGGATAAGTAATGTAATTTATGTACAAGTGACTGCACCAGCAGAATAGTGAGCACAGCTCTGGAGTATAATACAGGATAAGTAATGTAATGTATGTACACTGTGACTGCACCAGCAGAATACTGAGCGCAGCTCTGGGGTATAATACAGGATAAGTAATGTAATGTATGTACACAGTGACTGCACCAGCAGAATAGTGAGCGCAGCTCTGGAGTATAATACAGGATAAGTAATGTAATGTATGTACACAGCGACTGTACCAGCAGAATAGAGAGCGCAGCTCTGGAGTATAATACAGGATAAGTAATGTAATGTATGTACACAGTGACTGCACCAGCAGATATAGTGAGCACAGCTCTGGAGTATAATAGAGGATAAGTAATGTAACGTATGTACACAGTGACTGTACCAGCAGAATAGTGAGCGCAGCTCTGGAGTATAATACAGGATAAGTAATGTAATGTATGTACACAGTGACTGCACAGGCATTATAGTGAGCGCAGCTCTGGAGTATAATACAGGATAAGTAATATAATGTATGTACACAGTGACTGTACCAACAGCATAGTGAGTGAAGCTCTGAAGTATAATACAGGATAAGTAATGTAATGTATGTACACAGTGACTGCACCAGCAGAATAGTGAGCGCAGCTCTGCAGTATAATACAGGATAAGTAATGTATGTACACAGTGACTGCACCAGCAGAATAGTGAGCGCAGCTCTGGAGTATAATACAGGATAAGTAATGTAATGTATGTACACAGTGACTGTACCAGCAGAATAGTGAGCGCAGCTCTGGGGTATAATACAGGATAAGTAATGTAATGTATGTACACAGTGACTGTACCAGCAGAATAGTGAGCGCAGCTCTGGAGTATAATACAGGATAAGTAATGTAATGTATGTACACAGTGACTGCACCAGCAGAATAGTGAGCGCAGCTCTGGAGTATAATACAGGATAAGTAATGTAATGTATGTACACAGTGACTATACCAGCAGAATAGTGAGCGCAGCTGTGGAGTATAATACAGGATAAGTAATGTAATGTATGTACACAGTGACTGCACCAGCAGAATAGTGAGTGCAGCTCTGGAGTATAATACAGGATAAGTAATGTAATGTATGTACACAGTGACTGCACAGGCAGAATAGTGAGCGCAGCTCTGGAGTATAATACAGGATAAGTAATATAATGTATGTACACAGTGACTGTACCAACAGCATAGTGAGTGAAGCTCTGAAGTATAATACAGGATAAGTAATGTAATGTATCTACACAGTGACTGTACCAGCAGAATAGTGAGCGCAGCTCTGGAGAATAATACAGGATAAGTAATGTAATGTATGTACACAGTGACTGTACCAGCAGAATAGTGACTGCAGCTCTGGAGTATAATACAGGATAAGTAATGTAATGTATGTACACAGTGACTGCACCAGCAGAATAGTGAGCGCAGCTCTGGAGTATAATACAGGATAAGTAATGTAATGTATGTACACAGTGACTGTACCAGCAGTATAGTGAGCGCAGCTCTGGAGTATAATACAGGATAAGTAATGTAATGTATGTACACAGTGACTGTACCAGCAGAATAGTGAGCGCAGCTCTGGGGTATAATACAGGATAAGTAATGTAATGTATGTACACAGTGACTGTACCAGCAGAATAGTGAGCGCAGCTCTGGAGTATAATACAGGATAAGTAATGTAATGTATGTACACAGTGACTGCACCAGCAGAATAGTGAGCGCAGCTCTGGAGTATAATACAGGATAAGTAATGTAATGTATGTACACAGTGACTATACCAGCAGAATAGTGAGCGCAGCTCTGGAGTATAATACAGGATAAGTAATGTAATGTATGTACACAGTGACTGCACCAGCAGAATAGTGAGTGCAGCTCTGGAGTATAATACAGGATAAGTAATGTAATGTATGTACACAGTGACTGCACCAGCAGAATAGTGAGCGCAGCTCTGGAGTATAATACAGGATAAGTAATGTAATGTATGTACACAGTGATTGTACCAGCAGAATAGTGAGCGCAGCTCTGGAGTATAATACAGGATAAGTAATGTAATGTATGTACACAGTGACTATACCAGCAGAATAGTGAGCGCAGCTCTGGAGTATAATACAGGATAAGTAATGTAATGTATGTACACAGTGACTGCACCAGCAGAATAGTGAGCGCAGCTCTGGAGTATAATACAGGATAAGTAATGTAATGTATGTACACAGTGACTATACCTGCAGAATAGTCTGCGCAGCTCTGGAGTATAATACAGGATAAGTAATGTAATGTATGTACACAGTGACTGCACCAGCAGAATAGTGAGCGCAGCTCTGGAGTATAATACAGGATAAGTAATGTAATGTATGTACACAGTGACTGCACCAGCAGAATAGTGAGCGCAGCTCTGGAGTATAATACAGGATAAGTAATGTAATTTATGTACACAGTGACTGCACCAGCAGAATAGTGAGCACAGCTCTGGAGTATAATACAGGATAAGTAATGTAATGTATGTACACAGTGACTGCACCAGCAGAATAGTGAGCGCAGCTCTGGAGTATAATACAGGATAAGTAATGTAATGTATGTACACAGTGACTGCACCAGCAGAATAGTGAGCACAGCTCTGGAGTATAATACAGGATAAGTAATGTAATGTATGTACACAGTGACTGCACCAGCAGAATAGTGAGCGCAGCTCTGGAGTATAATACAGGATAAGTAATGTAATGTATGTACACAGTGACTGCACCAGCAGAATAGTGAGCGCAGCTCTGGAGTATAATACAGGATAAGTAATGTAATGTATGTACACAGTGACTGTACCAGCAGAATAGTGAGCGCAGCTCTGGAGTATAATACAGGATAAGTAATGTAATGTATGTACACAGTGACTGTACCAGCAGAATAGTGAGCGCAGCTCTGGAGTATAATACAGGATAAGTAATGTAATGTATGTACACAGTGACTATACCAGCAGAATAGTGAGCGCAGCTCTGGAGTATAATACAGGATAAGTAATGTAATGTATGTACACAGTGACTGCACCAGCAGAATAGTGAGCACAGCTCTGGAGTATAATACAGGATAAGTAATGTAATGTATGTACACAGTGACTGCACCAGCAGAATAGTGAGCGCAGCTCTGGAGTATAATACAGGATAAGTAATGTAATTTATGTACAAAGTGACTGCACCAGCAGAATAGTGAGCACAGCTCTGGAGTATAATACAGGATAAGTAATGTAATGTATGTACACAGTGACTGTACCAGCAGAATAGTGAGCGCAGCTCTGGAGTATAATACAGGATAAGTAATGTAATGTATGTACACAGTGACTGTACCAGTAGAATAGTGAGCGCAGCTCTGGGGTATAATACAGGATAAGTAATGTAATGTATATGCACAGTGACTGCTCCAGCAGAATAGTGAGCGTAGCTCTGGAGTATAATACAGGATAAGTAATGTAATGTGTGTACACAGTGACTGTACCAGCAGAATAGTGAGCGCAGCTCTGGAGCATAATACAGGATAAGTAATGTAATGTATGTACACAGTGACTGTACCAGCAGAATAGTGAGCGCAGCTCTGGGGTATAATACAGGATAAGTAATGTAATGTATATACACAGTGACTGCTCCAGCAGAATAGTGAGCGCAGCTCCGTAGTATAATACTGGATAAGTAATGTAATTTGTGTACACAGTGACTGCACCAGCAGAATAGTGAGTGCAGCTCTGGAGTATAATACAGGATAAGTAATGTAATGTATGTACACAGTGACTGCATCAGCAGAATAATGAGCGCAGCTCTGGAGTATAATACAGGATAAGTAATGTAATGTATGTACACAGTGACTGCACCCGCAGAATAGTGAGCGCAGCTCTGGAGTATAATACAGGATAAGTAATGTAATGTATGTACACAGTGACTGTACCAACAGAATAGTGAGCCCAGCTCTGGAGTATAATACAGGATAAGTAATGTAATGTATGTACACAGTGACTGTACCAGCAGAATAGAGAGCGCAGCTCTGGAGTATAATACAGGATAAGTAATGTAATGTATGTACACAGTGACTGTACCAGCAGAATAGTGAGCGCAGCTCTGGAGTATAATACAGGATAAGTAATGTAATGTATGTACACAGCGACTGTACCAGCAGAATAGAGAGCGCAGCTCTGGAGTATAATACAGGATAAGTAATGTAATGTATGTACACAGTGACTGTACCAGCAGAATAGTGAGCGCAGCTCTGGAGTATAATACAGGATAAGTAATGTAATGTATGTACACAGTGACTGCACCAGCAGAATAGTGAGCGCAGCTCTGGAGTATAATACAGGATAAGTAATATAATGTATGTACACAGTGACTGTACCAACAGCATAGTGAGTGCAGCTCTGAAGTATAATACAGGATAAGTAATGTAATGTATCTACACAGTGACTGTACCAGCAGAATAGTGAGCGCAGCTCTGGAGTATAATACAGGATAAGTAATGTAATGTATGTACACAGTGACTGTACCAGCAGAATAGTGAGTGCAGCTCTGGAGTATAATACAGGATAAGTAATGTAATGTATGTACACAGTGACTGTACCAGCAGAATAGTGAGCGCAGCTCTGGAGTATAATACAGGAAAAGTAATATAATGTATGTCCACAGTGACTGTACCAACAGCATAGTGAGTGCAGCTCTGAAGTATAATACAGGATAAGTAATGTAATGTATCTACACAGTGACTGTACCAGCAGAATAGTGAGCGCAGCTCTGGAGAATAATACAGGATAAGTAATGTAATGTATGTACACAGTGACTGTACCAGCAGAATATTGACTGCAGCTCTGGAGTATAATACAGGATAGGTAATGTAATGTATGTACACAGTGACTGCACCAGCAGAATAGTGAGCGCAGCTCTGCAGTTTAATACAAGATAAGTAATGTATGTACACAGTGACTGCACCAGCAGTATAGTGAGCGCAGCTCTGGAGTATAATGCAGGATAAGTAATGTAATGTATGTACACAGTGACTGTACCAGCAGAATAGTGAGCGCAGCTCTGGGGTATAATACAGGATAAGTAATGTAATGTATGTACACAGTGACTGTACCAGCAGAATAGTGAGCGCAGCTCTGGAGTATAATACAGGATAAGTAATGTAATGTATGTACACAGTGACTGTACCAGCAAAATAGTGAGCGCAGCTCTGGAGTATAATACAGGATAAGTAATGTAATGTATGTACACAGTGACTGCACCAGCAGAATAGTGAGCGCAGCTCTGGAGTATAATACAGGATAAGTAATGTAATGTATGTACACAGTGACTGTACCAGCAGAATAGTGAGCGCAGCTCTGGGGTATAATACAGGATAAGTAATGTAATGTATGTACACAGTGACTGCACCAGCAGAATATTGAGCGCAGCTCTGGAGTATAATACAGGATCGGTAATATATGTACACAGTGACTGCACCAGCAGAATAGTGAGTGCAGCTCTGGAGTATAATACAGGATAAGTAATGTAATGTATGTACACAGTGACTATACCAGCAGAATAGTGAGCGCAGCTCTGAAGTATAATACAGGATAAGTAATGTAATGTATGTACACAGTGACTGTACCAGCAGAATAGTGAGTGCAGCTCTGGAGTATAATACAGGATAAGTAATGTAATTTATGTACACAGTGACTGCACCAGCAGAATAGTGAGCGCAGCTCTGGAGTATAATACAGGATAAGTAATGTAATGTATGTACACTGTGACTGCACCAGCAGAATAGTGAGCGCAGCTCTGGGGTATAATACAGGATAAGTAATGTAATGTATGTACACAGTGACTGCACCAGCAGAATAGTGAGCGCAGCTCTGGAGTATAATACAGGATAAGTAATGTAATGTATGTACACAGTGACTGTACCAGCAGAATAGTGAGCGCAGCTCTGGAGTATAATACAGGATAAGTAATGTAATGTATGTACACAGTGACTGTACCAGCAGAATAGTGAGCGCAGCTCTGGGGTATAATACAGGATAAGTAATGTAATGTATATACACAGTGACTGCTCCAGCAGAATAGTGAGCGTAGCTCTGGAGTATAATAAAGGATAAGTAATGTAATGTGTGTACACAGTGACTGTACCAGCAGAATAGTGAGCGCAGCTCCGGAATATAATACAGGATAAGTAATGTAATGTATATACACAGTGACTGCTCCAGGAGAATAGTGAGCGCAGCTCTGTAGTATAATACAGGATAAGTAATGTAATGTGTGTACACAGTGACTGCACCAGCAGAATAGTGAGCGCAGCTCTGGAGTATAATACAGGATAAGTAATGTAATGTATGTACACAGTGACTGTACCAGCAGAACAGTGAGCGCAGCTCTGGAGTATAATACAGGATAAGTAATGTAATGTATGTACACAGTGACTGTACCAGCAGAATAGTGAGCGCAGCTCTGGAGTATAATACAGGATAAGTAATGTAATGTATGTACACAGTGACTATACCAGAAGAATAGTGAGCGCAGCTCTGGAGTATAATACAGGATAAGTAATGTAATGTATGTACACAGTGACTGCACCAGCAGAATAGTGAGTGCAGCTCTGGAGTATAATACAGGATAAGTAATGTAATTTATGTACAAAGTGACTGCACCAGCAGAATAGTGAGCACAGCTCTGGAGTATAATACAGGATAAGTAATGTAATGTATGTACACTGTGACTGCACCAGCAGAATAGTGAGCGCAGCTCTGGGGTATAATACAGGATAAGTAATGTAATGTATGTACACAGTGACTGTACCAGCAGAATAGTGAGCGCAGCTCTGGAGTATAATACAGGATAAGTAATGTAATGTATGTACACAGTGACTGTACCAGCAGAATAGTGAGCGCAGCTCTGGGGTATAATACAGGATAAGTAATGTAATGTATATACACAGTGACTGCTCCAGCAGAATAGTGAGCGTAGCTCTGGAGTATAATACAGGATAAGTAATGTAATGTGTGTACACAGTGACTGTACCAGCAGAATAGTGAGCGCAGCTCTGGAGTATAATACAGGATAAGTAATGTAATATATGTACACAGTGACTGTACCAGCAGAATAGTGAGCGCAGCTCTGGGGTATAATACAGGATAAGTAATGTAATGTATATACACAGTGACTGCTCCAGCAGAATAGTGAGCGCAGCTCTGTAGTATAATACAGGATAAGTAATGTAATGTATGTACACAGTGACTGTACCAGCAGAATAGTGAGCGCAGCTCTGGAGTATAATACAGGATAAATAATGTAACGTATGTACACAGTGACTGCACCAGCAGAATAGTGAGCGCAGCTCTGGAGTATAATACAGGATAAGTAATGTAACGTATGTACACAGTGACTGCACCAGCAGAATAGTGAGCGCAGCTCTGCAGTTTAATACAAGATAAGTAATGTATGTACACAGTGACTGCACCAGCAGAATAGTGAGCGCAGCTCTGGAGTATAATGCAGGATAAGTAATGTAATGTATGTACACAGTGACTGTACCAGCAGAATAGTGAGCGCAGCTCTGGGGTATAATACAGGATAAGTAATGTAATGTATGTACACAGTGACTGTACCAGCAGAATAGTGAGCGCAGCTCTGGAGTATAATACAGGATAAGTAATGTAATGTATGTACACAGTGACTGTACCAGCAGAATAGTGAGCGCAGCTCTGGGATATAATACAGGATAAGTAATGTAATGTATGTACACAGTGACTGCACCAGCAGAATAGTGAGCGCAGCTCTGGAGTATAATACAGGATAAGTAATGTAATGTATGTACACAGTGACTGCACCAGCAGAATAGTGAGCGCAGCTCTGGAGTATAATACAGGATAAGTAATGTAATGTATGTACACAGTGACTGCACCAGCAGAATATTGAGCGCAGCTCTGGAGTATAATACAGGATCGGTAATATATGTACACAGTGACTGCACCAGCAGAATAGTGAGTGCAGCTCTGGAGTATAATACAGGATAAGTAATGTAATGTATGTACACAGTGACTATACCAGCAGAATAGTGAGCGCAGCTCTGAAGTATAATACAGGATAAGTAATGTAATGTATGTACACAGTGACTGTACCAGCAGAATAGTGAGTGCAGCTCTGGAGTATAATACAGGATAAGTAATGTAATTTATGTACACAGTGACTGCACCAGCAGAATAGTGAGCGCAGCTCTGGAGTATAATACAGGATAAGTAATGTAATGTATGTACACTGTGACTGCACCAGCAGAATAGTGAGCGCAGCTCTGGGGTATAATACAGGATAAGTAATGTAATGTATGTACACAGTGACTGCACCAGCAGAATAGTGAGCGCAGCTCTGGAGTATAATACAGGATAAGTAATGTAATGTATGTACACAGTGACTGTACCAGCAGAATAGTGAGCGCAGCTCTGGAGTATAATACAGGATAAGTAATGTAATGTATGTACACAGTGACTGTACCAGCAGAATAGTGAGCGCAGCTCTGGGGTATAATACAGGATAAGTAATGTAATGTATATACACAGTGACTGCTCCAGCAGAATAGTGAGCGTAGCTCTGGAGTATAATAAAGGATAAGTAATGTAATGTGTGTACACAGTGACTGTACCAGCAGAATAGTGAGCGCAGCTCTGGAATATAATACAGGATAAGTAATGTAATGTATATACACAGTGACTGCTCCAGGAGAATAGTGAGCGCAGCTCTGTAGTATAATACAGGATAAGTAATGTAATGTGTGTACACAGTGACTGCACCAGCAGAATAGTGAGCGCAGCTCTGGAGTATAATACAGGATAAGTAATGTAATGTATGTACACAGTGACTGTACCAGCAGAACAGTGAGCGCAGCTCTGGAGTATAATACAGGATAAGTAATGTAATGTATGTACACAGTGACTATACCAGCAGAATAGTGAGCGCAGCTCTGGAGTATAATACAGGATAAGTAATGTAATGTATGTACACAGTGACTGCACCAGCAGAATAGTGAGTGCAGCTCTGGAGTATAATACAGGATAAGTAATGTAATGTATGTACACAGTGACTGCACCAGCAGAATAGTGAGCACAGCTCTGGAGTATAATACAGGATAAGTAATGTAATTTATGTACAAAGTGACTGCACCAGCAGAATAGTGAGCACAGCTCTGGAGTATAATACAGGATAAGTAATGTAATGTATGTACACTGTGACTGCACCAGCAGAATAGTGAGCGCAGCTCTGGGGTATAATACAGGATAAGTAATGTAATGTATGTACACAGTGACTGTACCAGCAGAATAGTGAGCGCAGCTCTGGAGTATAATACAGGATAAGTAATGTAATGTATGTACACAGTGACTGTACCAGCAGAATAGTGAGCGCAGCTCTGGGGTATAATACAGGATAAGTAATGTAATGTATATACACAGTGACTGCTCCAGCAGAATAGTGAGCGTAGCTCTGGAGTATAATACAGGATAAGTAATGTAATGTGTGTACACAGTGACTGTACCAGCAGAATAGTGAGCGCAGCTCTGGAGTATAATACAGGATAAGTAATGTAATATATGTACACAGTGACTGTACCAGCAGAATAGTGAGCGCAGCTCTGGGGTATAATACAGGATAAGTAATGTAATGTATATACACAGTGACTGCTCCAGCAGAATAGTGAGCGCAGCTCTGTAGTATAATACAGGATAAGTAATGTAATGTATGTACACAGTGACTGTACCAGCAGAATAGTGAGCGCAGCTCTGGAGTATAATACAGGATAAGTAATGTAACGTATGTACACAGTGACTGCACCAGCAGAATAGTGAGCGCAGCTCTGGAGTATAATACAGGATAAGTAATGTAACGTATGTACACAGTGACTGCACCAGCAGAATAGTGAGCGCAGCTCTGGAGTATAATACAGGATAAGTAATGTAATGTATGTACACAGTGACTATAACAGCAGAATAGTGAGCGCAGCTCTGGAGTATAATACAGGATAAGTAATGTAATGTATGTACAAAGTGACTGCACCAGCAGAATAGTGAGCGCAGCTCTGGAGTATAATACAGGATAAGTAATGTAATGTATGTACACAGTGACTGCACCAGCAGAATAGTGAGCGCAGCTCTGGAGTATAATACAGGATAAGTAATGTAACGTATGTACACAGTGACTGCACCAGCAGAATAGTGAGCGCAGCTCTGGAGTATAATACAGGATAAGTAATGTAACGTATGTACACAGTGACTGCACCAGCAGAATATTGAGCGCAGCTCTGGAGTATAATACAGGATAAGTAATGTAATGTATGTACACAGTGACTATAACAGCAGAATAGTGAGCGCAGCTCTGGAGTATAATACAGGATAAGTAATGTAATGTATGTACAAAGTGACTGCACCAGCAGAATAGTGAGCGCAGCTCTGGAGTATAATACAGGATAAGTAATGTAATGTATGTACACTGTGACTGCACCAGCAGAATAGTGAGCGCAGCTCTGGGGTATAATACAGGATAAGTAATGTAATGTATGTACACAGTGACTGCACCAGCAGAATAGTGAGCGCAGCTCTGGAGTATAATACAGGATAAGTAATGTAATGTGTGTACATAGTGACTGTACCAGCAGAATGGTGAGCGCAGCTCTGGAGTATAATACAGGATAAGTAATATAATGTATGTACACAGTGACTATACCAGCAGAATAGTGAGCGCAGCTCTGGAGTATAATACAGGATAAGTAATGTAATATATGTACACAGTGACTATACCAGCAGAATAGTGAGCGCAGCTCTGGAGTATAATACAGGATAAGTAATGTAATGTGTGTACACAGTTACTCTACCAGCAGAATGGTGAGCGCAGCTCTGGAGTATAATACAGGATAAGTAATGTAATATATGTACACAGTGACTGTACCAGCAGAATAGTGAGCGCAGCTCTGGGGTATAATACAGGATAAGTAATGTAATGTATATACACAGTGACTGCTCCAGCAGAATAGTGAGCGTAGCTCTGGAGTATAATACAGAATAAGTAATGTAATGTGTGTACACAGTGACTATACGAGCAGAATAGTGAGCGCAGCTCTGGAGTATAATACAGGATAAGTAATGTAATGTACGTACACAGTGACTGTACCAGCAGAATAGTGAGCGCAGCTCTGGGGTATAATACAGGATAAGTAATGTAATGTATATACACAGTGACTGCTCCAGCAGAATAGTGAGCGTAGCTCTGGAGTATAATACAGGATAAGTAATGTAATGTGTGTACACAGTGACTGTACCAGCAGAATAGTGAGCGCAGCTCTGGGGTATAATACAGGATAAGTAATGTAATGTATATACACAGTGACTGTACCAGCAGAATAGTGAGCGCAGCTCTGGGGTATAATACAGGATAAGTAATGTAATGTATATACACAGTGACTGCTCCAGCAGAATAGTGAGCGCAGCTCTGTAGTATAATACAGGATAAGTAATGTAATGTATGTACACAGTGACTGTACCAGCAGAATAGTGAGCGCAGCTCTGGGGTATAATACAGGATAAGTAATGTAATGTATATACACAGTGACTGCTCCAGCAGAATAGTGAGCGCAGCTCTGTAGTATAATACAGGATAAGTAATGTAATGTATGTACACAGTGACTGTACCAGCAGAATAGTGAGTGCAGCTCTGGAGTATAATACAGGATAAATAATGTAATGTATGTACACAGTGACTGCACCAGCAGAATAGTGAGCGCAGCTCTGGAGTATAATACAGGATAAGTAATGTAATGTATGTACACAGTGACTGTACCAGCAGAATAGTGAGTGCAGCTCTGGAGTATAATACAGGATAAGTAATGTAATGTATGTACACAGTGACTGCACCAGCAGAATAGTGAGCGCAGCTCTGGAGTATAATACAGGATAAGTAATGTAATGTATGTACACAGTGACTGTACCAGCAGAATAGTGAGCGCAGCTCTGGAGTATAATACAGGATAAGTAATGTAATGTATGTACACAGTGACTGTACCAGCAGAATAGTGAGCGCAGCTCTGGAGTATAATACAGGATAAGTAATGTAATGTATGTACACAGTGACTGCACCAGCAGAATAGTGAGCGCAGCTCTGCAGTATAATACAGGATAAGTAATGTAATGTATGTACACAGTGACTGTACCAGCAGAATAGTGAGCGCAGCTCTGGGGTATAATACAGGATAAGTAATGTAATGTATGTACACAGTGAGTGCACCAGCAGAATAGTGAGTGCAGCTCTGGAGTATAATACAGGATGTAACTCAGGATCAGTACAGGATAAGACTGGCTGGTGCTTTCCTCTGTGCTCAGTGTTGCCCCCTTCAGGTAGGGGAAGATGTATGACAACGGTTCTGGAAACACTTTTTGTTCATATTATTTATCATTTTTCTCTTTTCTATAACAAAAGCCAAAGCAAAGTATTGAGAACTTTCTGTTTATTTCCTTCTGCAACATTTCTCAGTTCTTGGAGACATTTCTCGATAAAATTTGCGCTCCTAGTCACAGTCGCCTGTATAATCTGGTGACATTTGCTGCGATCACCAGAGAGGAAGAAACACTCTGTTATAAATAGTAGGCAGCATATGTTCGATTGTCACTCTGCTCTCCGCTGCTGGTTTCTATAGGAGCTGAATATATTGTTTCCAAAAGCAAATTTATGCTGAAAATCCTCCAGTTTCCGTACATTTGATGCTCGGTAAAGAGAGCAGATTTTTTTGTGGGTGTTAAAAGTTCAATGAAAAGATTCCGTAAACCTCCGTTTCTTGTATCTAGTTCCGAAAATATATATATTACAGGCCTATACAATTCCCCATGGATCCTCCAAGTGGTGCTGTACAATTTGATATACTTTGTATTATGTTTTGTACACTACAGTGGGCTCTGGGGTTATTGTAACCGGACACTTTCCTTGCTCGGGTGCCTGTGATTCCATTAGTTTTCTGGCTCTATGTTCTCAGGACCTTTCTATGGTTATTGCTGGTTCTCTGGCTTTCTGATTTTGGTTTGCTCTCCTTTTCTTGCTGATGTTGATTAACCTGTGACCTCCTGGACTTGACCATGACTTGGACTTCTGATATTCCTCTGCTTTATTTTATTTCCCGTACTCTCTTGGCTTTCACCATGGCTTATGTGTTACTTTCTCTGTCTGGTTTGACCATTAGCCTACAAGTACACCTATTTTCTGGCACCTTGTTCTGGGGCTGCAACCTGGGTACCCCAGGGTGACCTTACACTCTGCAATCCTTCTGAACATGTGCCAAAAATGCACCAAATTTTTTCTGTCATCAAATAAGCCAACTTTTGCTATAGGTCTCCATAGTAGAGTATAGAGCACTGGCCAGTGGTGTAACTAAAGACTCATGATGAGCCTTGATGCAAAAGCTCAGCCTACCCTAGACCACCTCTCCTCTGAGAGCCGCATCCCATATGTACATTTTTTTTAATTTTTTTTTGTAGTTTGCAAGCCCACATAGAGCTCACAATGTACATTTTTCCCTATCAGTATGTCTTTTTGGAATATGGGATGGAAATCCATGCAAACATAGGGAGAACATACAAACTCCTTGCAGATGGTTTTTTGCCCTTGGTGGGATTTGAACACCAAGACTCCAGTGCTACAAGGCTGCAGTGCTAATCGTGTGGCCCCTCCCATATGTACATTTCCCTTTCCTTCTCTATTTGGGCCCAGACCACCATGAAGACTTCTTCACAACCTGTCTGTATACAAGCTTCTCATCACTCCCAGTGCCCTCCATATAGTAATGGTGCCCCCTTTTGAGCCACAGCCATCCAACTGCTATGTTTGCCATGGCAAGGTACTTCTTCCCTTTCTGACAGTGGCGGGCTGTGTATTATAAATTTCCATCTTGGGCACCAAGACAAGGGGAATACATTGACAATGTACAATGTGCCAGCTATCAAAGGAGATCATAAATGAGATCAAAGAAGTCAGATCAGCCCTAGTGTGGTCTGGGGTGACCTGTGGGCCCCCTTGGTTTCTGGGCCCGATTACAGCTGGTACTACTGAGACCCCCACAGTGAGACGAGTGCCCTTTAATCATCTAACATCATCAAAACCCACAGCCAAACCCCTGTTCAAAAGTTTTATCCATGTACTACCCACGGTGGCCACCAAGTGGCGCCGTGCAACGTCTTTCTAGTTATTTACTTTTAACTCATTTTCTTTAATATCGTAGAGACAAGAATAAACATCACAACACCATGGATACTGTCGTCTCACAGGAGAAGATACAGCCCGGAAACATCCGGAGCGCACAAGCCTATAACATTTACAAAAACAAGATAACACTAGTCAACATTTACCTGCAAGGCAAGTTCTACCGAAATGAAGAGATTACAAAGGGAAAGGCTCGTACCAGCTGGTCGGAGGGCCTGCGAGATTAGGAAGTGGAAGGGGTTGAATGGTGTCTTGGGATTCGAGCCACAACCTCAACATTTTTGGAATTTTTTGGAGCACCCCCTACGTTGCTCCTAAGGTAAACCGATATTTACATCTCAACCATTGGACTCACCAAACTTTGTTTAGAAGAGATCCCAAGGTCTAAACCAAAGGAGGAATGATATTTAGGACCACAAGGTCTTGAGCAAACGGTTGAAGACCACAGCAAGTCTTAAGGTGTAGGTTTCGGGCCAACGATTTTGGCAAAGGAAGAGAGGAGTTGACGGAAGGCAGAGTGTTATCGAGGACTAGAACTGGCGAGAACCAATGTTTTTGGTTGAGGACTAAGAGGTGAAAGTGTCACCTATATTGGCTTTAGGTTGATAATTGGTGGGTTAGGAACCAGATCTTTCTTTGAGGATTAGGTCTGGACTTTCCTGTTGATGACCTTAGGTGGTGGATGAGAACTGAGATGGTCATTGAGGAACAAAGTTTTTGGCTGAGGACTAGTAGCCAGATTGTTTTTGAGTATTGAGCTTGGAGCTTTTTTTTATCGATGATTAGGCTTGGATTTACCCTTTGACAACCTGAGGTTTTGGTTGACAACGGAGCTGGTGTTTGAGGACCACGTTTTTGGCTGAGGACTAGAAGTCAGTCTTGACAAGCTTTTGCTTGAACATGAGAATTGGTGGCTTGGAATTTTAGGACTAGAACTAGGTTTGGAAGAACCTGAGGTGGCAGATGAAGATCACTACAGAATTAGAACTTTTTCTTTATTGAGGACTAGAGTTTGTTGGTGAGGACCTTAGTAGATGGTTGAGGACTGGTGCCAGTGGTTAGATACTATAGCTGGTGGTTGAGGACCAAAGCTTTTTCTTGAGGACAGGAGCTGGGGATGAGGACTTAAGCTTTTAGTTTAAAACCAGAGCTGATGTTTGATGACCAAAACTTTTTGTTTGGGGCTACTGGGATGAAGAATGGAGTTTCCTGTGGACTAACCGAGCTGGAAGATGAACTTTCTATTTTTATTGAGGACTAGTTTTTGAAAAACTGAGCTTCTGGTTGAACACTAGAGTTTGTTGGTGAGGACCTTAGTAGATGGTTGAGGACTGGTGCCAGTGGTTAGATACTATAGCTGGTGGTTGAGGACCAAAGCTTTTTCTTGAGGACAGGAGCTAGGGATGAGGACTCAAGCTGTTAGTTTAAGACTAGAGCTGATGTTTGATGACCAAAACTTTTTGTTTAGGGCTACTGAGATGAAGAATGGAGTTTCCTGTTGACTACCCGAGAAGAGAAGCTTTTTATTTTTTCTTGAGGACTAGCTTATTGAAAAACGGAGCTTCTGGTTGAACAGCAGAGTTTGTTGGGGAGGACCTTAGTAGATGGTTGAGGACTGGTGCTAGTGGTTAGGTACTGTAGTTGGTGGTTGAGGAAGAAAGCTATTTCTTGAGGACCGGAGCTGGGGAGGAGGACTTAAGCTTTTAGTTTAAGACCAGAGCTGACGTTTGATGAGCAAAACTTTTTGTTTGGGGCTACTGAGATGAAGAGTAGAGCTTCCTGTTGACTACCTGAGTTGGAAGATGAGCTTTTTATCTTTTCTTGAGGACTAGTTTTTGAAAACGGAGCTTCTGGTTGAACACTAGAGTTTGTTGGTGATGACCTTAGTATATGGTTGAGGACTGGTGCCAGTGGTTAGATACTATAGCTGTTGATTGAGGACCAAAACTTTTTGTTTGGGGCTACTGGGATGAAGAATTGAGTTTCCTGTTGACTACCTGAGTTGGAAGATGAGCTTTTTAGTTTTTGAAAAACGGAGCTTCTGGTTGAACAGTTTGTTGGTGACGACCTCAGTTGGTGTTTGAAGACCAAAGCTATCTCTTGAGGACTGAATCTGGTGGATTAGGACTTAAGGTTTTAATTTCAGAGCTGATGGTCAAGGACTAGAGCTTTTTGTTGAGGACCATAAATGGTGGTTCAGGGCCTAAACCTTCATTTCGAACCCAAAACCAGTAGTCAAACCTATAACTTGCGTTTGAGATGAAGGCACATGAGGAGATCTGTCCTATTTTCTTCTACAGATGGCTGATTATTCTCCACATTAACGAACCCTCACGTGATCGGAGCCTAATTTCTGCAGAACTGCATTACAAGGACGGTATTTTTTGGAAAAGTTACGGCACAACTTTGCCAGGAGATAAATGAGCACTGGAGCTGAGTGCGGCGGCTCCGGACCTTAAATCACCACGTACAGTTACTAACTAATTCTGCAAATAAGTTGTTTACGGTTATGGGCACGAAATCCCCATTTGCTGCATTTTTTTTATATCAAATAAAATTAATTATCATCTGTTAGCAGGCAGATGGCGCCGTCCCAGACAGAGCTCCTTTGTCATCCCGGCCTCTAATTAAAATGATTTCTCTACTCTCGCTCTCACCTAAAGACTCGGACTGGGTGGAGTCGGATGTACCGAGAAAGGACTTTGAAGTGGGAACGCGGGGATCGGGAGAAAAAATGGGAACGCGGGATACATGAAACGGCTAACAGGACAACCTGGAGTGTAATGGCGCATTAACCCCTCCCTGCCCCCCATTACCCATAGTGTTTTGTCCTCGGATGCTCCTGTGGGGCTTTCGGCCAGAATTTTTTTTCGATTAGCATTTTCTCCTCATTACCGGTAAGCGGTGGTTTTGCATGGAACCGAGAGGCGGGAATATTTATCGATCTGTCTTAGGTCTCTGAAGTTCTGTTGATCTGTTGTTCTGTGCAAAGGGAATTAGGACTTTTTTTTTTTTGATGAATGGGTGACCGGAATGGGAGAATCTGCAACGCGAAGTGAGGTCAACTGTGGAACGAGGAACGGCTCGGAACGTGGTGGACGACACCCGATAGGACTATAGCGCTGCACAGCACCCATGTTTGGATAGTAGGGTTCAGTATAGAACCCCAACATCTCCAAAGAGACAGAACCTTACTATGTGGAAACCACGTTGTTGCGAACAAATGTATCCAGCTTCAGGATATCTGATCTTCTATGTCATCTTTGTATAGGAGACCCCCTGGGCAATCCTATTAATATTATAAATGTGAAAGTTTGTGACTTTGGATGTTTGTGACTTTGGATGTTTGGATGTTTGTTACTCAATCACACAAAACCCGCTCCACCAATTTGGCTGAAATTTTCCACAAACATAGTTAATACACCCGATTGCGCAATAGGCTACTTTTCGTCACAATAGCACACATACGTTTTTCCCAGGACCCCCACAAACCCCAAACTCACACCACCATCTCTGCAATCTCACACACTTTGGACCATAGCAAGCCACAAAATTCATATTGCCCTCTGCAGCCTCGCCCCTAACCCCACACAATCACATATACATAGACTTTACCACTTTGCCCCTCACCTTACCGATACTCCAGGAGGCTCTCTTTAACGCTCCGGAGCAGCCATGTTTGCCGACCCCCACCGCTCTGACAATCCGCGACACCGCCCACCCATGTCAATACCCCTAGGCGGTCTAATAAATGCAAAAAAAAAAGTAAAAAAAAAGTAAAAAAAATATTTAAAAAAAAAAAAAGGATTAAAAATTCAAATCACCCCCCTTTCCCTAGAACACATATAAAAGTAGTGAAATACTGTGAAACACATACATGTTAGGTATCCCCACGTCCGAAATCGCCCGCTCTACAAGGCAATACAAATATTTTTCCTGTTCGGTAAACGCCGTAGCGGGAAAAATAGTCAAAAGTGCCAAACCGCTGTTTTTTCACTGTTTTGATTCTGATAAAAATTTGAATAAAAAGTGATCAAAGCAATAACATTTCCCGAAAATGGTAGAACTACAAAGTACACCCGACCCCGCAAAAAAAGATGCCATATACATCCCCGTACACGCACGGATAAAAAAGTTACGGCTGTCGGAATATGGCGACTTTTCAAAAAAAATTTTTTTAACAGTTTTGGATTTGTTTTTAAGGGGTCAAAATGTAACTGAAACCATATAAATTTGGTATCCCCGGAATCGTAACGAAACACAGAATACAGGGGACATGTCATTTTGGTTGCACAGTGAACACCGTAAAACCAAAGCCCGTAAGAAAGTCGCAGAAATGCATTTTTTCTTGAAATCCACCCCATTCAGAATTTTTTCCCTGCTTCCCAGTACATTATACAGAATAATTAATGGCGGCATCATGAAGAAAAATTTGTCCCAGGAAAAATTAAGACCTCATATGGCTCTGGGAGCAGAGAAATAAAAAAGTTATGGGGTTTACAAGGAGGGGAGTCAAAAACGAAAATCAAAAAATGCCATCGGCGGGAAAGGGTTAACTTCAAATACTTCTGTCCCAAAGTCACTATGTACAGTTTATACCAACACCGTATATATAGCAGCTCAAATACAAAGTAACTGCAACACAAAAGTCTCACGTATTCTCTGAATTACAGCAAAAACAAGATACAAAGTTACATTTCATATCCCATACCTTATACACAGTACGAAAACCTTACCCGCGCCTGTATATACCCACTGCTACAATCACCGCAGACGAAGTCACAGGTACCAGCTAGTAGATAATACATTTGAAGGAAGTGAATGAATAATACTGCCATAAGACATCCCATATCATTGTACCATACTATGTCTGAATCATGCCGCCATACATTACCATGCCGTACAGGGAATATATAACATTACGTTATAAGTAAACTATGTTGTACCCCAATTATACTGACATATACTGCCCAATAGCAGTGTCATACAATAACTACATAATAGTGCCTTACGATGAACACATAACATCACCTGAATAACATGGCCATACAGTACACAAATAATATCGGCATACGCTGTGCTCCACAGGACCTATGTAATAGTGATATACAGAGAGTACATATCATCCAAATACATAGCTATATCGTACCCAAATAATACCACCATACACCATACTATACAGAACTATGTAATACTGACATACTGTGAGCACAAATCATCTCCCAATTTATAGTACGATATAGTACCCAAACAATACCACCATACACTGACATGCTGAGCACAAATCACCCAAATTATAGAGCTACTGTGTATAGTATCGAAATAATACTACCATACACTGCACTATATAATACTAATGTAATGAGATACTGTGAGCGCATATCATCAGTCAACTAACAGTCATACTGTATAGTATCTATATAATACCACCATACAATGTACTATATAGTACCGTAAGAATCCAAATAATATCGCCATAAACTGCTTTCTATATAGTACCTATGTAATAATGCCATACAGTGAACACATTACATTGCCCATATTATAGAGTTATAATGGATAGTACCCAAATACTGCCAAATAAAAGTGCCATATAACACCTATGTAATAGTGTCGTAGAATGAACACATAACGTCACCCAAATAATAGACTTGTACTGTATAGTACCCAAATAATACCGCCAAACACTGCCAGATAAAAGTATATATATGTAATAGTGTCATATCATCCACATAACAGCTTCAACGCACCCAAATAATACCGCCATACACATCCTAAATAACACCAGAGCAATCAGCTTCCAGTGACAGTGTCTCCTAGGCCATGGGAATTGCCCCTTTTGCCCCGGCCATATTCCACCCCGGTGCCAGCATGTAAATATTTCAGGTGATCACATTTGGATTTGTCAGCAGTCTTTGTGGAAACGCTTATTTATGCGGCCGGCACCCGGGGTTTAATCCACAAAACCATTAAAGTATTTATTCCGAAACATTGTGTAATAAGCCATCATTCATACACAGGATGGCGATAAATTATTAATCCTTACATCAGTCGCTGCAATAACAGCTCAATCTGTCTTGATCTGTCAGGATGTTGGATAGTAGTGTGCGTATACCGCCAGCCGGCTACGTTATTCTGCCCTCCCCCACCAGGACTGTGTGTGATTCCAAGAGAAATAGTCTGGCCGGGTAGTGGGGCAGGACATGGGTGACTATAAATAGGATGGGTATATAGTACTCAAATAATACCGCCATACCCTATCCTATGTAATACCTATACAATAGTGACAGACAGAGAGCACATAATAGGAGTCAAAGAACTGAACTACATATAACACCCCCATACACAGTACTAGTAATAGTGACATACAGTGAGCACATAATAGGAGTCAAAGAACTGAACTCCATATAACACCGCCATACACTGTACTAGTAATAGTGACATACAGTGAGCACATAATAGGAGTCAAAGAACTGAACTACATATAACACTGCCATACACTGTACTAGTAATAGTGACATACAGTGAGCACATAATAGGAGTCAAAGAACTGAACTACATATAACACCGCCATACACTGTACTAGTAATAGTGACATACAGTGAGCACATAATAGGAGTCAAAGAATTGACGTACATATAATACCGTGATAGACTTAGCCTATATAATATCTATGTAATAGCGACAAGAACTGAACTATATGTAATACCGCCATACTCTGTACTAGTAATAGTGACATACAGTGAGAACTTAATATCACTCAAAGAACTGAACCATATATAACACCGCCATACACTGTACTAATAATAGCGACATATAGTGAGCACATATTACTCAAATATTACTGCCATACATTGTATTATACAGTACCTATATAATAGCGACATACAAGGAGCACATGACATCGACCAAACAACAAAGC
This sequence comes from Leptodactylus fuscus, assembly GCF_031893055.1. NCBI lineage: Eukaryota > Metazoa > Chordata > Amphibia > Anura > Leptodactylidae > Leptodactylus > Leptodactylus fuscus. Next base: position 149,597,439 of record NC_134271.1, read on the forward strand.
CAAATAATATCGCCATACACTGAACTGTACACCTAGGCAACAATGTCATACAGCAAACGCATAATAACTTCACCCAAGTATCTGAACTACAGTATATAGTACTCAAATAATACCACCCACACTATACCATATAGTACCTATGTAATACTGCCATGTAGTGAGCACATAACATCATCCAAATAACCAAGCTAAACAGTACCCAAATAATACCACCATATGTTATTCAATACAGTATCTATGTAACAGTGCAATACCGTGGACACATAACGTCACTCAAATAACAACATTACAGTATATAGTCCCCAAATTATACCGCCATACACTGTACTATACTGTACCTATAGGGAACACATAATATCATCCAAGAAAAGACAATACAATATATAGTACCCAAATTATACCGGAATACACTGACTATGTAATAGTACCAATATAGTGAACACATAACATCACACAAATAACGGCATTACAGTATATAGTGCCCAAATAATACTGCTATATAACATACCGTACAGGTCCAGCACTATGTAATAGTGTCATATAGTAAATACGCTCTGTGTGACCCTGAGGGCGACTCCATCCAATACACCATGGCAGACATTGCTCGGTGTTTATCCATATGGCGGTATTACATGTGGATCATCGACCTTCAGCTCCGCCATACACTGATCACAGCGCTACATCAGTATGGGGGGACTGACAACCATCATGGCCCCCATCAACCAGCGAATAATAATTAATAGCAATTAATGATGACTCTGTCATTGAGCCGAATCCTTAACGATCGCCCCCGGTGTGAACTGCGCCTTATTATTTTATACAATGTCATCTCTGACCCGGGGCCGCTAATTATTATAATTGTCATTAATTATAATCAGCGGGGGGGGGGGGGGGGGGCAGATCATACAGCTTTCTTAAAGAGACATCACCCAAAGTCGCCTTTTGAGTCTGTCAGATCCTGGGAAAGCTGGGTGGCCACAAATATGGCTGCCATTATAGTTCACCCAGATTTCTCAGATTCCTATCCATTTATTCAGTAGGATTAGCTGTACCGCTGCATGTTTGCTGTTCAGGGTTCTGGGAAAGCTGGGTGACATCTATAATGGAAGCCATATTGGTTTTGTGACTCAGCTTTCCCAGACTCCTATGAGACTAGGCAATATATCACTGCATGGTTTGTAAGTTTGTCGTTTAGGAATCAAGGAAAGCTGGGTGGCTGTCGGTAATAATAAATGCCATCCAGCTTTCCCATGGTCCTGAAAGGAGAGTCTGGTCAATGGTGCACCAAATAGAGATTGGGTGATGAAGCATTACATGATGGGGCTAATTTAATGTTAAAAGGGAAAGCTGGGTGGCAGTTATAATGACAGCCATATTGAATGGCACCCAACTTTCCCAGGCTCCTGAATGCCAATTTTGTCTAGTTGTGCACTACATAGAGATAAAGTGATGCCTCATTTTGTAACAGGGTCGGATTGACATTTGGTTTGGGAAAGGTGGAATGACAGCTATATTGCTTGACACCCAGCTTTTCAAGACTCCTGAATGGCAACTTTGCCTAGATATGGACCATACATAGATGAGGTGGTGTCTCCTTATGTGTCAGGGCAAAATTGATATTAAACAGGCCTGGGAAAGCAGGGTGGCCGCTGTAGTGACAGTCATATTGGCTGATACCCAACTTTTCCAGACCCCTGAATGTTTAATTTGCCTAGTAATGCATGAGTATAGTCATATATGTATCAGGCATCCCTTGAAGTGAGGGCTGTGGCGGGGAGGAGACTCCTTGTAGTGAGGGCTGCGGTGGGGGAGACTCCTTGTAGTGAGGACTGCGGTGGGGGAGACCCCTTGAGGTGAGGGCTGTGGCGGGGGAGACCCTTGAAGTGCGGCTTGTAGCAGGGGACACCCTTTGAAGTGAGGGCTGTGGCGGGGGAGACCCTTGAAGTGAGGGCTGCGGCGGAGGAGACCCCTTGAAGTGAGGACTGCTGCGGGGAGACCCTTGAAGTGAGGACTGCTGCGGGGAGACCCTTGAAGTGAGGGCTGTGGCGGGGGAGACTCCTTGAAGTCAGGGCTGTGGCGGGGGAGACCCCTTGAAGTGAGGGCTGCGGCAGGGGGAGACCCCTTGAAGTGAGGGCTGCGGCAGGGGGAGACCCCTTGAAGTGCGGCCTGCAGCGGAGGAGAGGTCTCCTTCCTCCTGGGCCCGGGGTCTTCAGAGATGTCATCAGAATTTCAGATGTGACATGACAGACTGGAGGACTCTGAGGCTCCCATGGGACGCTCCTCCCGCTCGGGGCTGAGGATGATGAAAGCCTCTGTCGCCCCCTGTGGAGAAATTAAAATGTGCAATTAGTCAGTGACCGGCAGGTAAGCGGCACCGGCGCCGCCATCAAACAGCCACCAGGCCTGTGTAAGAAGAACTTCAAGGGCCGCACTGCCCGGCAGACATCTCTGAGAGGGAGACCTCCGGCTGCTTAAAGGGGCAGGAAACATCAGGACGTCTCTCCTCTTAAAGGGACGCAGGAATGTGTCGCCAATTTATTATTCTCTCATTTTTTTCTAACCTGTTTTCTGACTGGAGACTTTTTTATTCTATTTTCTGTCCATGATTTTGGCGGCGGCCATCTTGTCTGCTGTGCTAACAGCACTTAGTGATCTGCTTTACAGCACGGTCTTGCCCATAGGCAGCAATAGACTGGTGCAGGGGAGGGGGAGGAGATAAACTATGACATCATCTGTTGCCAGTGGTGATGTCATGATGGGTCAACGGTGTTCTCTATATTGGTGTTATCTTCTATTGTAATCCTGTCAGTGATGTAAAGGAGATGACTGCTGCAAAGAAGAATCGTACAAGTGTCAGCCTATTGTCAGTCTTAGTGGTCAGAGTGAAAATTGCAGGATGTAATACTTTTGTGAAATATTGAATGGAAATTGAAATGATAAAAAATTCTTTAAAAATATGTTTAACAAACTTACGCATTCTTAAAGGGTAAGGACATCTTAGCCTCTTAAAGGGGCAGGAATATACACTACAACTCTCTCCTTAAGGACACGCTTTATTCCTTAAAGGGACAGTAAACATTATCCTCATAAAGGGACGTCATGGTTCTTTAAGGGACAGTAAGATAAAGGGAAGATTCCTTCTTAAAGGGATATTTTATTTCATAACGGGGCGGTAAACTAAGGGACGTCTTACTTCTTAAAGGTACGGTAATTAAAGGGTATCTTTCTTCTTCTAAACTAAGGGACATTTACGACTTATTACTCCTTGACCGGGATGTTCTTCCATTAGACGACACCCACACGAGTTCTAGAAGGATTCAATCAGGTTATTAAAGCGGTCACAGCAGCACAGAGTATTTCAGGATTCCATTTTATTGTGTCCCTGCCTCGTGGTGCCTGCTGGGGACCGTAGACAAGGTAAAGGATACTGACTGAGGTTGACGTGACAAGATGCAGGGCTCTACCAGCAGCACAGAGTATTTCAGGATGAGATGTAGATGTGATCTGCTATATCTCCATCCTATAGCCGGACCCTCCCCGCCCCGGCCGCTCCGTCCTGACACTACTGATTACCACGGTGTCCATAAGGGGGCAGCGTTTGTCCAGCGTAGTGCGGAAAGCGCCGGACATTATAGATTCACGTTCTGTCTCATTGCTGCCACAGCAGGGAACATAAAACCGAATTAAAGCGCCCTCGCCCTACAAACCCCCAGCATGCGCTGTCCTTGAGTCGTCCTCCTCGCCGTTCGTCATTCAGTCATTATCTGTCTCTGGGAAAGCTGGATACCAATCGATAGGATCGTTCTACATCCATCTGTTATCCATAATACAGATAGGCAGGTATGTCATTCAGGAGTCTGGGAAAGCTGAGTGACCTCCCCATGGGAGTTGTCCTAATAGTTTTATGAGTCTAACCTGGGTGAGGTTAGAATTACGCAATGTAGAACTGGGTGCTAAGAAAGCTGGGTGACAATCCCTGTAAGAATTGTAATGGCAACCATGTTATCACCCAGCTTTCTCAGATCCCTGAAAGTCCAATTTGTGTAGCTATTCTCACATTTACTAGTAGGGGATGTAGAACTGTATACTGGACAGATTTTCTATTCAGGGTTCTGGAAAAGCTGGGTGACCGTAACAATGACAACAGTAATGGTGGCCATGTTCTTTGTCACCCAACTTTCTGAGGTCCTAGAATGTCCAATTCGTGTAGCTATGACTATATATACATACTATGTATGCTCTGATTCCTGCTTTGCACACTCTTGGCATTCTCTTCATGAGCTTCATGAGGTAGTCACTGGAAATGGTTCTCACTTCCCAGGTCTGCCCTGTCAGGTGTAATAAGTGGGATGTCTTATATTCTCGGTTTTTCAAAGTAGCCACCTTTGGCTTTGATTCCTGCTTTGCACACTCTTGGCATTCTCTTCATGAGCTTCATGAGGTAGTCACCTGGAATGGTTTTCACTTCACAGTTGTGCCCTGTCAGGTGTAATAAGTGGGATTTCTTGCCTTATAAATGGGGTTGGGACCATCAGTTGTGTTGTGCAGAAGTCAGGTGGATACACAGCTGATAGTCCGACTGAATAGACTGTTAGAGTTTGTATTATGGCAAGAAAAAAGCAGCTAAGTAAAGAAAAACAAGTGGCCATCATTACGTTAAGAAATGAAGGTCAGTCAGTCCGAAAAATTGGGAAAACTTTGAAAGTGTCCCCAAGTGCAGTTGCAAAAACCATCAAGTGCTACAAAGAAGATGACCTGGCCTCCATCTGTGTCCCGCCCAGCAGTTGTCACTCTCAGGAGGAAGCCACGCCCACTATGAGACATTTGATTGTGGAACTTTCCAGCAAAGCTTCACGTTCCCCAGTTTTGACTCCCTATATAAGGCCTTTAAGGTGGAGTTTTTGGAAATCTTCCTTCACTTCTATCTTTCTATAGGGACGCGGTTCCCATCCTGTGTCTGGGGGATATGGATGGAGTTGCCCTTTAAGGCTCGGCCTGTGTGTTTTCGCCATCTATGTAATTAATTTGCTGTATTTACTGGTCCCATTAATGTATGCTGATGGGAAAAGCGCGAGGGCCATGGGATTGATTTCCATGCGTTTGGCCTTTGTGCCATGAAGCGTCAGGGGGATTACGGATGTCTCTGCCTTGTCTATGTGAGTGGGATTTTATATATGCTTTGCATTAAGTCTACGTGATGTGCATGAGATTCGCCGCCGTGCCAGATTACCCCAGAAAAGGCGCAATTTGTCAACTATTCTCTGCTCTCTGGACAACTCCTTGCATGTCCGCAGCTCAGACACATCGGGTGCACTATTCATGCAGGGGCACCATTTCATCTGGTCTGGGGTCTGTATACAGGGCGCCTGATCTGGGATCTGTATATAGAGGGGTCTGGACTGGGGTCTTTATATAGAGGGGTCTGGTCTGAGGTCTGTATACAGGGAGGTCTGGACTGGGGTCTGTATACAGGGGAGTCTGGACTGGGGTCTGTATACACCGGTTCTGCGGTGTTCTCTATATTATGGCGGCTCGTGCTCCGGTTCTGCGGTGTTCTCTATATTATGGCGGCTCGTGCTCCGGTTCTGCGGTGTTCTCTATATTATGGCGGCTCGTGCTCCGGTTCTGCGGTGCTCTCTATATTATGGCGGCTCGTGCTCCGGTTCTGCGGTGTTCTCTATATTATGGCGGCTCGTGCTCCGGTTCTGCGGTGTTCTCTATATTATGGCGGCTCGTGCTCCGGTTCTGCGGTGCTCTCTATATTATGGCGGCTCGTGCTCCGGTTCTGCAGTGTTCTCTATATTATGGCGGCTCGTGCTCCGGTTCTGCGGTGTTCTCTATATTATGGCGGCTCGTGCTCCGGTTCTGCGGTGTTCTCTATATTATGGCGGCTCGTGCTCCAGTTCTGCGGTGCTCTCTATATTATGGCGGCTCGCGCTCCGGTTCTGCGGTGTTCTCTATAATATATATATATATATATATATATATATATATATATATATTATATTTCCGGGTTGCGCCCTGCCGCCTCCGCCTGATGTTTGTTGGTGCTGTATATTACAGCCGGTGTTCCCCTTTATGTAGATGTTTCCGGGTTGCGCCCTGCCGCCTCTGCCTGTGACTGATGTTTGTTGGTGCTGTATATTACAGCCGGTGTTCCCCTTTATGTAGATATTTCCGGGTTGCGCCCTGCCGCCTCTGCCTGTGACTGATGTTTGTGGGTGCTGTATATTACAGCTGGTGTTCCCCTTTATGTAGATGTTTCCGGGTTGCGCCCTGCCGCCTCTGCCTGTGACTGATGTTTGTTGGTGCTGTATATTACAGCCAGTGTTCCCCTTTATGTAGATATTTCCGGGTTGCGCCCTGCCGCCTCTGCCTGTGACTGATGTTTGTTGGTGCTGTATATTACAGCCGGTGTTCCCCTTTATGTAGATATTTCCGGGTTGCGCCCTGCCGCCTCCGCCTGATGTTTGTGGGTGCTGTATATTACAGCTGGTGTTCCCCTTTATGTAGATGTTTCCGGGTTGCGCCCTGCCGCCTCCGCCTGTGACTGATGTTTGTGGCGTTTTGCTGCATTGAGACTGCTCTTTGCTAAATCCTCCTCGTGCTGTAAAATATGCGGCCGCCTTGATAAACACCATAAATAAAAGTGATGGATCCCAGATCTCCGCTCACCTAGCGCTGCGCCTCTGCGGCGGCGGCTGACATTTTGCCATGGGAACCTTCCATCATGCGGTGAAGGCTCCGAGATTGAAGGCATTTGGAGAACGTCAGCGACTAACATGCGGGATTATTCAATTATTCAGATGGCCTGATATTAATACTCAGGTGTGGCGGAGAGGAAGAAAGATGGGCGGGGGGAAGAAGGATGGTGCCCGGGGTGCCCACTGTCACCACAATGCAGATAGCACAGCCAGGGGCCTGGTGGGGGGGGAGAAGGAAGGTGCCGGGGGTGCCCACTGACTGTTACCATACTGCATATAGCACAGCTGGGGGGGTAAGGATGGTGCCCTGGGTGCCCAATATCACCACACTGCAGATACCACAGCCAGGGGCCTGGTGGGGGGGGGTGAGAGGGATGGTGCCCGGGGTGCCCAATATCACCACACTGCAGATACCACAGCCAGAGGATTCAGGGGCTTGTGACGAACCCGGCAGATCCTAGTCATGATTCCCTATACACAGCTCAGTAATAGAGGGGTCAAGGCCCGAGCGGCTGCGGGCACTGCAGGGTGAGATGGAGACCGCAGATGGCGAGGACTGGAGCAGCGGGTCACATAATACAGACCTGGCACCGGCATCAGTGCTGGGGAAACTCCTGCGGCCAAACACATAGTACAAGTATCTAAGAAATCCCAGAGCCACCCAATAACAGACTGTAACCTGTGACATCACTGTGCGTATTATCCTGTACTGTGACATCACTGTGTGTATTATCCTGTACTGTGACATCACTGTGTGTATTATCTCTGTACTGTGACATCACTGTGTGTATTATCTCTGTACTGTGACATCACTGTGTGTATTATCTCTGTACTGTGACATCACTGTGTGTATTATCCTGTACTGTGACATCACTGTGTGTATTATCCTGTACTGTGACATCACTGTGTGTATTATCCTGTACTGTGACATCACTGTGTGTATTATCCCTGTACTGTGACATCACTGTGTGTATTATCCTGTACTGTGACATCACTGTGTGTATTATCTCTGTACTGTGACATCACTGTGTGTATTATCCCTGTACTGTGACATCACTGTGTGTATTATCTCTGTACTGTGACATCACTGTGTGTATTATCCTGTACTGTGACATCACTGTGTGTATTATCCCTGTACTGTGACATCACTGTGTGTATTATCCCTGTACTGTGACATCACTGTGTGTATTATCCTGTACTGTGACATCACTGTGTGTATTATCTCTGTACTGTGACATCACTGTGTGTATTATCCCTGTACTTTGACATCACTGTGTGTATTATCTCTGTACTGTGACATCACTGTGTGTATTATCCTGTACTGTGACATCACTGTGTGTATTATCCCTGTACTGTGACATCACTGTGTGTATTATCCCTGTACTGTGACATCACTGTGTGTATTATCCTGTACTGTGACATCACTGTGTGTATTATCTCTGTACTGTGACATCACTGTGTGTATTATCCTGTACTGTGACATCACTGTGTGTATTATCTCTGTACTGTGACATCACTGTGTGTATTATCTCTGTACTGTGACATCACTGTGTGTATTATCCTGTACTGTGACATCACTGTGTGTATTATCCCTGTACTGTGACATCACTGTGTGTATTATCCCTGTACTGTGACATCACTGTGTGTATTATCCTGTACTGTGACATCACTGTGTGTATTATCCTGTACTGTGACATCACTATGTGTATTATCCTGTACTGTGACATCACTGTGTGTATTATCCCTGTACTGTGACATCACTGTGTGTATTACCTCTGTACTGTGACATCACTGTGTGTATTATCTCTGTACTGTGACATCACTGTGTGTATTATCTCTGTACTGTGACATCACTGTGTGTATTATCTCTGTACTGTGACATCACTGTGTGTATTATCCTGTACTGTGACATCACTGTGTGTATTATCTCTGTACTGTGACATCACTGTGTGTATTATCCCTGTACTGTGACATCACTGTGTGTATTATCTCTGTACTGTGACATCACTGTGTATTATCCTGTACTGTGACATCACTGTGTGTATTATCTCTGTACTGTGACATCACTGTGTGTATTATCCTGTACTGTGACATCACTGTGTGTACTCTCTCTGTACTGTGACATCACTGTGTGTACTCTCTCTGTACTGTGACATCACTGTGTGTATTATCCCTGTACTGTGACATCACTGTGTGTATTATCCCTGTACTGTGACATCACTGTGTGTATTATCCTGTACTGTGACATCACTGTGTGTATTATCCCTGTACTGTGACATCACTGTGTGTATTATCTCTGTACTGTGACATCACTGTGTGTATTATCCCTGTACTGTGACATCACTGTGTGTATTATCTCTGTACTGTGACATCACTGTGTGTATTATCTCTGTATTGTGACATCACTGTGTGTATTATCCCTGTACTGTGACATCACTGTGTGTATTATCCCTGTACTGTGACATCACTGTGTGTATTATCTCTGTATTGTGACATCACTGTGTGTATTATCCCTGTACTGTGACATCACTGTGTGTATTATCCCTGTACTGTGACATCACTGTGTGTATTATCCTGTACTGTGACATCACTGTGTGTATTATTCTTGTACTGTGACATCACTGTGTGTATTATCCTGTACTGTGACATCACTGTGTGTATTATCTCTGTACTGTGACATCACTGTGTGTATTATCTCTGTACTGTGACATCACTGTGTGTATTATCCCTGTACTGTGACATCACTGTGTGTATTATCTCTGTACTGTGACATCACTGTGTGTATTATCTCTGTATTGTGACATCACTGTGTGTATTATCCCTGTACTGTGACATCACTGTGTGTATTATCCCTGTACTGTGACATCACTGTGTGTATTATCCTGTACTGTGACATCACTGTGTGTATTATCTCTGTACTGTGACATCACTGTGTGTATTATCCCTGTACTGTGACATCACTGTGTGTATTACCTCTGTACTGTGACATCACTGTGTGTATTATTCTTGTACTGTGACATCACTGTGTGTATTATCCTGTACTGTGACATCACTGTGTGTATTATCTCTGTACTGTGACATTACTGTGTGTATTATCTCTGTACTGTGACATCACTGTGTGTATTATCCTGTACTGTGACATCACTGTGTGTATTATCCTGTACTGTGACATCACTGTGTGTATTATCCCTGTACTGTGACATCACTGTGTGTATTACCTCTGTACTGTGACATCACTGTGTGTATTATCTCTGTACTGTGACATCACTGTGTGTATTATCTCTGTACTGTGACATCACTGTGTGTATTATCTCTGTACTGTGACATCACTGTGTGTATTATCCTGTACTGTGACATCACTGTGTGTATTATCTCTGTACTGTGACATCACTGTGTGTATTATCCCTGTACTGTGACATCACTGTGTGTATTATCTCTGTACTGTGACATCACTGTGTATTATCCTGTACTGTGACATCACTGTGTGTATTATCTCTGTACTGTGACATCACTGTGTGTATTATCCTGTACTGTGACATCACTGTGTGTATTATCCTGTACTGTGACATCACTGTGTGTATTATCCCTGTACTGTGACATCACTGTGTGTATTATCCTGTACTGTGACATCACTGTGTGTATTATCCCTGTACTGTGACATCACTGTGTGTATTATCTCTGTACTGTGACATCACTGTGTGTATTATCCCTGTACTGTGACATCACTGTGTGTATTATCTCTGTACTGTGACATCACTGTGTGTATTATCTCTGTATTGTGACATCACTGTGTGTATTATCCCTGTACTGTGACATCACTGTGTGTATTATCTCTGTATTGTGACATCACTGTGTGTATTATCCTGTACTGTGACATCACTGTGTGTATTATCCTGTACTGTGACATCACTGTGTGTATTATCCCTGTACTGTGACATCACTGTGTGTATTATCTCTGTACTGTGACATCACTGTGTGTATTATCTCTGTATTGTGACATCACTGTGTGTATTATCCCTGTACTGTGACATCACTGTGTGTATTATCCCTGTACTGTGACATCACTGTGTGTATTATCCTGTACTGTGACATCACTGTGTGTATTATTCTTGTACTGTGACATCACTGTGTGTATTATCTCTGTACTGTGACATCACTGTGTGTATTATCCTGTACTGTGACATCACTGTGTGTATTATCTCTGTACTGTGACATCACTGTGTGTATTATCCCTGTACTGTGACATCACTGTGTGTATTATCTCTGTACTGTGACATCACTGTGTGTATTATCCCTGTACTGTGACATCACTGTGTGTATTATCCTGTACTGTGACATCACTGTGTGTATTATCTCTGTACTGTGACATCACTGTGTGTATTATCTCTGTACTGTGACATCACTGTGTGTATTATCTCTGTACTGTGACATCACTGTGTGTATTATCCCTGTACTGTGACATCACTGTGTGTATTATCTCTGTATTGTGACATCACTGTGCGTATTATCCCTGTACTGTGACATCACTGTGTGTATTATCCCTGTACTGTGACATCACTGTGTGTATTATCCTGTACTGTGACATCACTGTGTGTATTATCTCTGTATTGTGACATCACTGTGTGTATTATCCCTGTACTGTGACATCACTGTGTGTATTATCCCTGTACTGTGACATCACTGTGTGTATTATCCTGTACTGTGACATCACTGTGTGTATTATTCTTGTACTGTGACATCACTGTGTGTATTATCCTGTACTGTGACATCACTGTGTGTATTATCTCTGTACTGTGACATCACTGTGTGTATTATCCTGTACTGTGACATCACTGTGTATTATCCCTGTACTGTGACATCACTGTGTGTATTATCTCTGTACTGTGACAATACTGTGTGTATTATCTCTGTACTGTGACATCACTGTGTGTATTATCTCTGTACTGTGACATCACTGTGTGTATTATCCTGTACTGTAACATCACTGTGTGTATTATCCTGTACTGTGACATCACTGTGTGTATTATCCCTGTACTGTGACATCACTGTGTGTATTATCTCTGTACTGTGACATCACTGTGTGTATTATCTCTGTACTGTGACATCACTGTGTGTATTATCCTGTACTGTGACATCACTGTGTGTACTATCCTGTACTGTGACATCACTGTGTGTATTATCCCTGTACTGTGACATCACTGTGTGTATTATCCCTGTACTGTGACATCACTGTGTGTATTATCCTGTACTGTGACATCACTGTGTGTATTATCCTGTACTGTGACATCACTGTGTGTATTATCCCTGTACTGTGACATCACTGTGTGTATTATCCCTGTACTGTGACATCACTGTGTGTATTATCCTGTACTGTGACATCACTGTGTGTATTATCTCTGTACTGTGACATCACTGTGTGTATTATTCCGTACCGTAACATCACTGTGTGTATTATCTCTGTACTGTGACATCACTGTGTGTATTATCCCTGTACTGTGACATCACTGTGTGTATTATCCTGTACTGTGACATCACTGTGTGTATTATCCTGTACTGTGACATCACTGTGTGTATTATCTCTGTACTGTGACATCACTGTGTGTATTATCTCTGTACTGTGACATCACTTTGTGTATTATCTCTGTACTGTGACATCACTGTGTGTATTATCCTGTACTGTGACATCACCGTGTGTATTATCTCTGTACTGTGACATCACTGTGTGTATTATCTCTGTACTGTGACATCACTGTGTGTATTATCCCTGTATTGTGACATCACTGTGTGTATTATCTCTGTACTGTGACATCACTGTGTGTATTATCTCTGTATTGTGACATCACTGTGTGTATTATCCCTGTACTGTGACATCACTGTGTGTATTATCTCTGTACTGTGACATCACTGTGTGTATTATCCCTGTACTGTGACATCACTGTGTGTATTATCCCTGTACTGTGACATCACTGTGTGTATTATTCTTGTACTGTGACATCACTGTGTGTATTATCCCTGTACTGTGACATCACTGTGTGTATTATCTCTGTACTGTGACATCACTGTGTGTATTATCTCTGTACTGTGACATCATTGTGTGTATTATCCTATACTGTGACATCACTGTGTGTATTATCTCTGTACTGTGACATTACTGTGTGTATTATCCTGTACTGTGACATCACTGTGTGTATTATCCCTGTACTGTGACATCACTGTGTGTATTATTCTTGTACTGTGACATCACTGTGTGTATTATCTCTGTATTGTGACATCACTGTGTGTATTATCCCTGTACTGTGACATCACTGTGTGTATTATCTCTGTACTGTGACATCACTGTGTGTATTATCCCTGTACTGTGACATCACTGTGTGTATTATCCCTGTACTGTGACATCACTGTGTGTATTATTCTTGTACTGTGACATCACTGTGTGTATTATCCCTGTACTGTGACATCACTGTGTGTATTATCTCTGTACTGTGACATCACTGTGTGTATTATCTCTGTACTGTGACATCATTGTGTGTATTATCCTATACTGTGACATCACTGTGTGTATTATCCTGTACTGTGACATCACTGTGTGTATTATCCCTGTACTGTGACATCACTGTGTGTATTATTCTTGTACTGTGACATCACTGTGTGTATTATCTCTGTATTGTGACATCACTGTGTGTATTATCCCTGTACTGTGACATCACTGTGTGTATTATCTCTGTACTGTGACATCACTGTGTGTATTATCCCTGTACTGTGACATCACTGTGTGTATTATCCCTGTACTGTGACATCACTGTGTGTATTATTCTTGTACTGTGACATCACTGTGTGTATTATCCCTGTACTGTGACATCACTGTGTGTATTATCTCTGTACTGTGACATCACTGTGTGTATTATCTCTGTACTGTGACATCATTGTGTGTATTATCCTATACTGTGACATCACTGTGTGTATTATCTCTGTACTGTGACATTACTGTGTGTATTATCCTGTACTGTGACATCACTGTGTGTATTATCCTGTACTGTGACATCACTGTGTGTATTATCTCTGTACTGTGACATCAGTGTGTGTATTATCTCTGTACTGTGACATCACTGTGTGTATTATCTCTGTACTGTGACATCAATGTGTGTATTATCCTGTACTGTGACATCACTGTGTGTATTATCCCTGTACTGTGACATCACTGTGTGTATTATCTCTGTACTGTGACATCACTGTGTGTATTATCCTGTACTGTGACATCACTGTGTGTATTATCCTGTACTGTGACATCACTGTGTGTATTATCTCTGTACTGTGACATCACTGTGTGTATTATCCTGTACTGTGACATCACTGTGTGTATTATCCTGTACTGTGACATCACTGTGTATTATCCTGTACTGTGACATCACTGTGTGTATTATCCCTGTACTGTGACATCACTGTGTGTATTATCCTGTACTGTGACATCACTGTGTGTATTATCCCTGTACTGTGACATCACTGTGTGTATTATCTCTGTACTGTGACATCACTGTGTGTATTATCCCTGTACTGTGACATCACTGTGTATTATCTCTGTACTGTGACATCACTGTGTGTATTATCTCTGTACTGTGACATCACTGTGTGTATTATTCCTGTACTGTGACATCACTGTGTGTATTATCCTGTACTGTGACATCACTGTGTGTATTATCTCTGTACTGTGACATCACTGTGTGTATTATCCCTGTACTGTGACATCACTGTGTGTATTATCTCTGTACTGTGACATCACTATGTGTATTATCTCTGTACTGTGACATCACTGTGTGTATTATCTCTGTACTGTGACATCAATGTGTGTATTATCCTGTACTGTGACATCACTGTGTGTATTATCCTGTACTGTGACATCACTGTGTGTATTATCCCTGTACTGTGACATCACTGTGTGTATTATCTCTGTACTGTGACATCACTGTGTGTATTATCCTGTACTGTGACATCACTGTGTGTATTATCCTGTACTGTGACATCACTGTGTGTATTATCCTGTACTGTGACATCACTGTGTGTATTATCCCTGTACTGTGACATCACTGTGTGTATTATCCCTGTACTGTGACATCACTGTGTATTATCCCTGTACTGTGACATCACTGTGTGTATTATCCTGTACTGTGACATCACTGTGTGTATTATCTCTGTACTGTGACATCACTGTGTGTATTATCTCTGTACTGTGACATCACTGTGTGTATTATCCTGTACTGTGACATCACTGTGTGTATTATCCTGTACTGTGACATCACTGTGTATTATCCTGTACTGTGACATCACTGTGTGTATTATCCCTGTACTGTGACATCACTGTGTGTATTATCTCTGTACTGTGACATCACTGTGTGTATTATCCCTGTACTGTGACATCACTGTGTGTATTATCCCTGTACTGTGACATCACTGTGTGTATTATCCCTGTACTGTGACATCACTGTGTGTATTATCCCTGTACTGTGACATCACTGTGTGTATTATCCCTGTACTGTGACATCACTGTGTGTATTATCTCTGTACTGTGACATCACTGTGTGTATTATCTCTGTACTGTGACATCACTGTGTGTATTATCCTGTACTGTGACATCACTGTGTGTATTATCCTGTACTGTGACATCACTGTGTGTATTATCTCTGTACTGTGACATCACTGTGTGTATTATCTCTGTACTGTGACATCACTGTGTGTATTATCCTGTACTGTGACATCACTGTGTGTATTATCTCTGTACTGTGACATCACTGTGTGTATTATCCCTGTACTGTGACATCACTGTGTGTATTATCCCTGTACTGTGACATCACTGTGTGTATTATCTCTGTACTGTGACATCACTGTGTGTATTATCTCTGTACTGTGACATCACTGTGTGTATTATCCTGTACTGTGACATCACTGTGTGTATTATCTCTGTACTGTGACATCACTGTGTGTATTATCTCTGTACTGTGACATCACTGTGTGTATTATCCTGTACTGTGACATCACTGTGTGTATTATCCTGTACTGTGACATCACTGTGTATTATCCTGTACTGTGACATCACTGTGTGTATTATCCCTGTACTGTGACATCACTGTGTGTATTATCCTGTACTGTGACATCACTGTGTGTATTATCCCTGTACTGTGACATCACTGTGTGTATTATCCCTGTACTGTGACATCACTGTGTGTATTATCCCTGTTCTGTGACATCACTGTGTGTATTATCCCTGTATTGTGACATCACTGTGTGTATTATCTCTGTACTGTGACATCACTGTGTGTATTATCTCTGTACTGTGACATCACTGTGTGTATTATCCTGTACTGTGACATCACTGTGTGTATTATCCTGTACTGTGACATCACTGTGTATTATCCTGTACTGTGACATCACTGTGTGTATTATCTCTGTACTGTGACATCACTGTGTGTATTATCCTGTACTGTGACATCACTGTGTGTATTATCCCTGTACTGTGACATCACTGTGTGTATTATCTCTGTACTGTGACATCACTGTGTGTATTATCCTGTACTGTGACATCACTGTGTGTATTATCCTGTACTGTGACATCACTGTGTATTATCCTGTACTGTGACATCACTGTGTGTATTATCCTGTACTGTGACATCACTGTGTGTATTATCCCTGTACTGTGACATCACTGTGTGTATTATCTCTGTACTGTGACATCACTGTGTGTATTATCCTGTACTGTGACATCACTGTGTGTATTATCCCTGTACTGTGACATCACTGTGTGTATTATCCCTGTACTGTGACATCACTGTGTGTATTATCCCTGTACTGTGACATCACTGTGTGTATTATCCCTGTACTGTGACATCACTGTGTGTATTATCCTGTACTGTGACATCACTGTGTGTATTATCCTGTACTGTGACATCACTGTGTGTATTATCCCTGTACTGTGACATCACTGTGTGTATTATCCTGTACTGTGACATCACTGTGTGTATTATCCTGTACTGTGACATCACTGTGTGTATTATCCCTGTACTGTGACATCACTGTGTGTATTATCCTGTACTGTGACATCACTGTGTGTATTATCTCTGTACTGTGACATCACTGTGTGTATTATCTCTGTACTGTGACATCACTGTGTGTATTATCCTGTACTGTGACATCACTGTGTGTATTATCCTGTACTGTGACATCACTGTGTGTATTATCCTGTACTGTGACATCACTGTGTGTATTATCTCTGTACTGTGACATCACTGTGTGTATTATCCCTGTACTGTGACATCACTGTGTATTATCTCTGTACTGTGACATCACTGTGTGTATTATCTCTGTACTGTGACATCACTGTGTGTATTATCTCTGTACTGTGACATCACTGTGTGTATTATCTCTGTACTGTGACATCACTGTGTGTATTATCCCTGTACTGTGACATCACTGTGTGTATTATCTCTGTACTGTGACATCACTGTGTGTATTATCCTGTACTGTGACATCACTGTGTGTATTATCCTGTACTGTGACATCACTGCGTGTATTATCCTGTACTGTGACATCACTGCGTGTATTATCTCTGTACTGTGACATCACTGTGTGTATTATCCTGTACTGTGACATCACTGTGTGTATTATCCTGTACTGTGACATCACTGCGTGTATTATCCTGTACTGTGACATCACTGCGTGTATTATCTCTGTACTGTGACATCACTGCGTGTATTATCTCTGTACTGTGACATCACTGTGTGTATTATCCTGTACTGTGACATCACTGTGTGTATTATCCTGTACTGTGACATCACTGTGTGTATTATCCTGTACTGTGACATCACTGTGTGTATTATCCTGTACTGTGACATCACTGTGTGTATTATCTCTGTACTGTGACATCACTGTGTGTATTATCCCTGTACTGTGACATCACTGTGTGTATTATCCTGTACTGTGACATCACTGTGTGTATTATCTCTGTACTGTGACATCACTGTGTGTATTATCTCTGTACTGTGACATCACTGTGTGTATTATCTCTGTACTGTGACATCACTGTGTGTATTATCTCTGTACTGTGACATCACTGTGTGTATTATCCCTGTACTGTGACATCACTGTGTGTATTATCTCTGTACTGTGACATCACTGTGTGTATTATCCTGTACTGTGACATCACTGTGTGTATTATCCTGTACTGTGACATCACTGTGTGTATTATCTCTGTACTGTGACATCACTGTGTGTATTATCCTGTACTGTGACATCACTGTGTGTATTATCTCTGTACTGTGACATCACTGTGTGTATTATCCTGTACTGTGACATCACTGTGTGTATTATCCTGTACTGTGACATCACTGTGTGTATTATCCTGTACTGTGACATCACTGCGTGTATTATCTCTGTACTGTGACATCACTGCGTGTATTATCTCTGTACTGTGACATCACTGCGTGTATTATCCTGTACTGTGACATCACTGTGTGTATTATCCTGTACTGTGACATCACTGTGTGTATTATCCTGTACTGTGACATCACTGCGTGTATTATCTCTGTACTGTGACATCACTGTGTGTATTATCCTGTACTGTGACATCACTGTGTGTATTATCTCTGTACTGTGACATCACTGCGTGTATTATCCTGTACTGTGACATCACTGCGTGTATTATCCTGTACTGTGACATCACTGTGTGTATTATCCTGTACTGTGACATCACTGTGTGTATTATCCTGTACTGTGACATCACTATGTGTATTATCCCTGTACTGTGACATCACTGTGTGTATTATCTCTGTACTGTGACATCACTGTGTGTATTATCCTGTACTGTGACATCACTGCGTGTATTATCTCTGTACTGTGACATCACTGTGTGTATTATCTCTGTACTGTGACATCACTGCGTGTATTATCTCTGTACTGTGACATCACTGTGTGTATTATCTCTGTACTGTGACATCACTGTGTGTATTATCCTGTACTGTGACATCACTGTGTGTATTATCCTGTACTGTGACATCACTGTGTGTATTATCCTGTACTGTGACATCACTGTGTGTATTATCTCTGTACTGTGACATCACTGTGTGTATTATCCTGTACTGTGACATCACTGTGTGTATTATCCCTGTACTGTGACATCACTGTGTGTATTATCCCTGTACTGTGACATCACTGTGTGTATTATCCTGTACTGTGACATCACTGTGTGTATTATCCTGTACTGTGACATCACTGCGTGTATTATCTCTGTACTGTGACATCACTGTGTGTATTATCTCTGTACTGTGACATCACTGTGTGTATTATCCTGTACTGTGACATCACTGTGTCCCATGGATACGTGTTGCGCTCCTGTTGGTATACACATATTGATGCCATTGTTGCCTCTAGTAACAGATCTATACAGTACATATTATTATTGATCACTTAAAGGGCCACTCCACAGTCCGCTGATCAGCAGAGTTATCTGCCAGTCTCTGGTCTTTGTAAGGTTAAACAGTCAATATGTGCATTCAGCGGTAGTACCAGGGTGCAGCAAAGTATGGCGGGTTTAATGTACATAGTAATGGCGTGCGGCTGCTGCGGCTCCAGGAACTGCCAATGACTCTCTATAGGCCTGACTGACAACCTGCAATGTGTCTGCTCAGCTCACTCTGCACTGCAGCAGCAGAACCGCAGCAAATGGGCCGGAACCTGAGTTGTCACTGTCCCTGACACAGCGGGAACTGACAGTGGCGGAACAGAGAGGAATACTGACACAGGCAGGGGGCGGAATACTGACACAGTGATGGCGGAATACTGACACAGTGATGGCGGAATACTGACACAGTGATGGCGGAATACTGACACAGTGATGGCGGAATACTGACACAGTGATGGCGGAATACTGACACAGGCAGGGAGCACTTCATCTATTGGACTGTTATATACTGATAGCAGAATTTCCCGAGACCCGAGATCATATGATGGGGGAAGTAGTGCTGGGGGTGACTCCTAAAGAACATTTACATCAGTATCACACAGGATAGGATTAGATACACAGCTCAGTATACAGTATCACACAGGATAGGATTAGATACACAGCTCAGTATACAGTATCACACAGGATAGGATTAGATATACAGCTCAGTATACAGTATCACACAGGATAGGATTAGATACACAGCTCAGTATACAGTATCACACAGGATAGGATTAGATACACGGCTCAGTATACGGTATCACACAGGATAGGATTAGATACACGGCTCAGTATACGGTATCACGCAGGATAGGATTAGATACACGGCTCAGTATACGGTATCACGCAGGATAGGATTAGATACACGGCTCAGTATACGGTATCACGCAGGATAGGATTAGATACACGGCTCAGTATACGGTATCACGCAGGATAGGATTAGATACACGGCTCAGTATACGGTATCACGCAGGATAGGATTAGATACACGGCTCAGTATACGGTATCACGCAGGATAGGATTAGATACACGGCTCAGTATACGGTATCACGCAGGATAGGATTAGATACACGGCTCAGTATACGGTATCACGCATGATAGGATTAGATACACGGCTCAGTATACGGTATCACACAGGATAGGATTAGATACACGGCTCAGTATACGGTATCACACAGGATAGGATTAGATACACGGCTCAGTATACGGTATCACACAGGATAGGATTAGATACACGGCTCAGTATACGGTATCACACAGGTTAGGATTAGATACACGGCTCAGTATACGGTATCACACAGGATAGGATTAGATACACGGCTCAGTATACGGTATCACACAGGATAGGATTAGATACACGGCTCAGTATACGGTATCACACAGGATAGGATCAGATACACGGCTCAGTATACGGTATCACACATGAGAGGATTAGATACACGGCTCAGTATACGGTATCACACAGGATAGGATTAGATACACGGCTCAGTATACGGTATCACACAGGATAGGATTAGATACACGGCTCAGTATACGGTATCACACAGGATAGGATTAGATACACGGCTCAGTATACGGTATCACACAGGATAGGATTAGATACACGGCTCAGTATACAGTATCACACAGGATAGGATTAGATACACGGCTCAGTATACAGTATCACACAGGATAGGATTAGATACACGGCTCAGCAGACAGTATCACACAGGATAGGATTAGATACACGGCTCAGTTTACAGTATCACACATGAGAGGATTAGATACACGGCTCAGTATACAGTATCACACAGGACAGGATTAGATACACGGCTCAGTATACAGTATCACACATGAGAGGATTAGATACACGGCTCAGTATACAGTATCACACAGGATAGGATTAGATACACGGCTCAGTATACAGTATCACACATGAGAGGATTAGATACACAGCTCAGTATACAGTATCACACAGGATAGTATTAGATACACGGCTCAGTATACAGTATCACACAGGATAGGATTAGATACACAGCTCAGTATACAGTATCACACATGATAGGATTAGATACACAGCTCAGTATACAGTATCACACAGGATAGGATTAGATACACAGCTCAGTATACAGTATCACACAGGATAGGATTAGATACACAGCTCAGTATACAGTATCACACATGATAGGATTAGATACACAGCTCAGTATACAGTATCACACAGGATAGGATTAGATACACAGCTCAGTATACAGTATCACACAGGACAGGATTAGATACACAGCTCAGTATACAGTATCACACAGGACAGGATTAGATACACAGCTCAGTATACAGTATCACACAGGATAGGATTAGATACAGCAGCACAGTAGATACTGTA
The DNA here is from genome assembly GCF_031893055.1 of Leptodactylus fuscus. Taxonomy (NCBI): domain Eukaryota; kingdom Metazoa; phylum Chordata; class Amphibia; order Anura; family Leptodactylidae; genus Leptodactylus; species Leptodactylus fuscus. Next base: position 149,618,989 of record NC_134271.1, read on the forward strand.
GTGTCACCCCTGATAAGCAGTGCACAGTATATATAGCACGGTGCTTGTAGTATATGACATATGGGCGGTGTTATTACAGGGGGGCACAGACAGGTTCGGCCTCTGCCATTGACCTTCATGTGTCCTCTGCTCAGATCATTACTGATGGTTTGTATGGAGGAGATTATTGTCCACCTGAGAGGAGAGGCCTGCACAGTGGTGACTGCCTGCCAGGAGCCCGGGCGAGCTGTGTGACTGTGTGTATAGAGGGAGAGAGGAAAGACACATGGATACAGAGATAGATATAATATAGATAGATATGAGATATTTGTCAGCACAGGGGCCCCATGATGCCCTTACCCCGCGGGGCCCCTGTATGTAGGAGTGTCTCCTCGGTGTGACCTTGTGCTGATCACTATCCTCTGTCGGTGTAATTTCTATCTCTCGCTCCCCGGCAGCGCCGTACTGAGATGATGGCCGCCCCGCCGCCGCCGCCGCCGTATTGCTATAATCTGCGCACGGTCATGTCACGGGGAGGTGACCCCGGCTTGGTAGGCAGTAGATGTGGCGGTGGGACTGGATCTTCTGCTTCTCCTTCTTACTTATTCTGAGACAATTGTGATAAATAAAGCATCGGATGCGGCGCCTCCTGGAGGAATTCTCTGCGGCTGCTGAGTGACAGCTGCTTTCTGGTTTGGGGACCTTTTAGCGTTTTCTTTCCCTTAATGTTCCATCAAACGCTGGGGTCCCTGCTCCCCGCCGCATAACTAATTCATCGCCGCTTCCTCCTGCGCCGCCCGCACACATCCGCTTCTCTTATATCCTTCTGACAGGTGATATTAACAAGCGCATCCCCAAAAGTCACACTCAATTTCCTGCCAGTCACTTCTTACTGAGATCTGTGCCTGGGAAAGCTGGGTGGCACGCAATATGGTCATCATATAATAAGCAGCTTGGCATATCCGGGCACACTCTGACACTGTCACACTAATCTGGGCACAGGGCACATGGTGAACCTGCAGCGGCATCTTATTCATCTGGATCCTCAGGGGCGGGGCAGAGCGGGTACCAGCTCCTATAGAGCAATGCTCCGCCCCTCTTCTGCGGGTCCTGTTACCCTTTAAGGACCTGTACAAATGTGATCACATGACCAAAACTTTACAGGATCTGAACTCAGAGAACAGAACTACAAAGGTCCACAGAGTGTGAGGGTGTAGGGTGTAGGGTCCGGGGTTGGGGGGCTCTGTCTAGTATCATGTCCCTCGTTATATAGGAAGTCATGTCTACAGGGTCTGACTCTGTATTTATTTAGGAATCTAGATTTGTTTAAGGGGTCTGTATTTAGTAAGAGGTCCCTATTTATCTTAGGGGTCTGTATTCAGGTTATTTGTATGGGGTCTGTATTCAGGTTATTTGTATGGGGTCTGTATTCAGGGGTCTGTTTGGGTTCTCTGTTCTTTGGTCTGTATTTAATATGAGTTCCCTCTTTATTTTAGGGGCTCTGGTCTGGGGTCTATATTCAGGTTACTGGTTTGGGTTCTGGCATGGGTCTGCATTTATTTAGGGACTCTGGCCTGGATCTGTATTCGGGGGCTCTGGTTTGGGGTCTGTATTCAGGTTACTGGTTTGGGGTCTGTATTACAGTTTCAGGTTTGGGGTCTGGCCTGAGTCTGTATTCAGGGGTCTGTTTTAGGGGCTCTGGTCTGGGGTCTATGTTCAAATTACTGGTTTAGGGTCTGGTCTGGGCCTGTACTTATTTAGGGGCTCTGGTCTGGGGTCTATATTCAGGTTACTTGTTTGGGGTCTGTATTTAAGGTCTGTTTAGCGTCTCTGGCCTGGGGTCTGTATTATGGTTTCTGCTTTGGGGTCTGTCCTGGGGTCTGTATTTAGGGGTCTGTTTAGGGGCTTGGCCTGGGGTCTGTATTTAGGGGTCTGCTTAGGGGCTCTGGTTTCGGGTCTATATTCAGGTTATTTGTTTGGGATCTGTATTTAGGGTCTCTGTCCTGGGGACTGTATTACGGTTTCTGCTTCGGGGTCTGTATTTAGGGGCCTGCTTAGGGGCTTTGGTCTGGGGTCTGTATTACGGTCTCTGGATTGGGGTCTGTATTTAGGGGTGCTCACTTCGCTATCCTACCCTTTGCTGTTGTCATGTTGTATACATGTCTGACGGAATCCCAGGTTTTGCAGAATTCTGGCTAGAAGAAGTCATCATGGCGGTCTGGGCCAAATTGAGAATAAAAGGAATTCGGTTGTGGCGGGGAAATCTCAGCCATGGGCCCAGCGATGGAAGGTAACACCCAGATGACATTTCCAGGAGGAATAACAAAGGGACAACATATTGCCAGTCGGCCATTGTAAGTCCGGGGAGCTGTACATGACACAACGCCCTTGTACCACTAAGGCCCATCTTGTTTTCCGTGTCTCCTTTCGCCCGTTACCCCTTACTAATTTATGAAGACGATCTCGTGACACCGTCTTTCCCCCGTCACAGTCTCCACCAGGGGCCGACCTGGCAACCGTGTCGTGTAGACCCAAGCGCCCGTAACGGGTTAAGCGCGGCAGCGAGTTCATCTGCCGAGTGACAGATGGGACACACTCAACTGCAGAGATGAATAAATACATTTCCATCTCTGGACGCATTTGTTTTCTCGTTACGCCATGCATAATTAAAAAACGCGGCTGACCCCGGGGGCGCCGTTAAATTTGAAGAGCATCAAATATTCATAGAGAGGAGCGAGACAGACAGAGAGCATCGGGTTTGGCTGGTCCGCCGGTGACACAAGCTCTGGCCACAGACGGTGCCATCCGACTGATATGGAAATGCCAGCCGGGGAGGGGGGGGGGGGGTCAGGATGTAAAACGGAGGAGGGGGCGCCCGTGTTGTAATAGGAGTCGGTGGTAATTAATTAGACTTGGCGGTAATTATTCTCGGGCACGGAGCGATCAGAGGGTCTATAAGGGGCAGGTGAAGAGGGTGTGCGGCGAGCGATGAGTGCGACGGGCGGAGAACTGGGCGCCCCTGTCCTCAGGTCTCTGGTGGCTAATAACGAGCGAGCCCCGCGCTGACCGCGCTAATGCCGCCACATTAAGGCTAATAACTTGGGCAGCGGGCTCGCTAATTACCCGCTCGCAGCCGCTCAGCTCATTCCACGCAACCTACATTACAAGGGACAAAATCGCGGCGGCGGCGGAGACTGACAGGCTAATAGGATCCGCTCCCTGAGGGCCGCAGGCGGCTGTGACCAAAACCGGCATATTCTCTGGTCACTGCTCGTCACCATGGAGCTCCGGCCGCCGCAACGGAGGGGATTAACCCCTTCACCGCAGACCAGCGTGGTCGCCCCTTAAAGAGTCATCCCGGCCCTGCTACATCCGTACTAGTGAACATAGACAAGATGGCGCCCCATAGTAAAGTCGGGCCCCTGTTATGGCGCGCCGAATACACGGCACAGGTGTTGGTTTACCCCCATGAGACAAATTCCCCCCCCCCACCCAGTGTCATAGGCCTTTAGACTGTCATGCCAACCGATGACTACCATTAAAAATGGCGGCGCGATAGACCTATAGTAATGGCAGGCTTCAGAGTCTTCAATAGGCCCCTGACTGTCATGGCGATCAATCGCCACCCTCCACTGACTACCCAGAGGGCGAAGATCATTAAAAATGACGGCAACACCTAAAGGGGTTAACATGTACACCTTCTTCTATTGTGTCCCATCCCCCTCTGACCACCAGGGACGCAGATAATCCTCTTTACTATCCAAGATGCCAGGGATGCTGCACTGACCTCCTCATTGCTTTAGGCCACCAGGTATATTGGTATGAACCGTTATCCTGCCCTAGACCACCAGGGCCGCTGGCAATAATCTTACTACAGCTCTAGACTACCAGGGATATTGGGGCTAAACTTTACACTGCCTAAACCACCAGGACGGCAGGTCTTAACCGTTATCCTGCCCTAGACCACCAGGGATGCTAGCAACAAACCTTTTACTGTCCTAAACCACCAGGGCTGGTGGTGGGAACTTCTTTTCAACTCTAGACTACAAGGGATATTGGTATTAACCTTTGTAATGCCCTAGACCACTAGGGCTGATGGCATTAACTTATTTACAGCTCTAGACTACTAGGGATATTGGAGTTCATCGTTATACTTCCCTAGACCACCAGAGCTGCTGGTATTAACCTTTTTACCGTTCTAAACCACCAGGGCTAATGACTATTAGGGATGCTGGCATTAGCCTTTTTACTACCCTAGACCACCAGGATTGATGGCATTAACTTCTTTACAGCTCTAGACTACCAGGAATATTGGAGTTAACCTTTATACTGCCCTAGACCACCAGGGCTGCTGGTATTAACCTTTTTACCGTTCTAAACCACCAGGGCTGGTGGTGTTAACTTACTTTTAACTCTAGACTACCAAAGATATTGGTTTTAACCCTTGTACTGCCCTAGACCACCAGGGCTTATTGCATTAACTTATTATTTACAGTTCTAGACTTCCAGGAATATTGGTGTTAACCTTTATACTGCCCTAGACCACCAGGGCTGGTGGTGTTATCTTCTTTTCAGCTCTAGACTACCAGGGATATTGTCATTAACCATTATATTGTCCTAGACCAACAATTCTGACATTAATATCTGTACAGCTGTAGACTACCATGGCTTCTGGCATTTACCTTTTCACTGCCCCAGACCACCAGGGTTGCTGGCATTCGCCTCTTTACACCTCTAGACTACCAGGGATATTGGGATACAATGACATTAATTACATATCAAACTAAGACCTTCAATGATGCTGGTATTAATCTTGTTATCGCTCTAGGACACCAGGGCTGCTGGAATTAACCTCTCGATTACACGGCTTGATCTGGTTTAATAAATATAATTTATTCTACTAACGAGGATATCCTATATTAACCCCTAAGCCACCCTTCCTTATTAAGAAGTATTAACCCCTAGCCTCGGGGGTTATAGAGGCCGCTGTTCTGGAAATAGCCAAGTGCAAGTTAGAAAATATTGTACTGCTACATATACAGTATATACATATAGATAGGATTATCTTATCTTAAAAAAAAAACAAAAAAAAACAAAAAACTGAAATTTCCCCAAGGTGGGACTATTAAAGGATTATCTCTTATCTTATATATAATATATACTGTCCGCGGCTGGACCCCCGGACCCCTTAAACATAGGGCAGCGCTCCTGACCACAGAAAGGATGGCTAGAATGACAGCTTATTAACCCTTGGAGGGACATGCGCTGCCCATTTCCTGAGGAGCTCGCTCAGTTTGAGGTCAGAAGTCCTCGTCCTAAGGCAAATTAATTTATCAGAGAATCCATTTAATCTCGGCGATCCTGTGAAGTCCTCGCTGCAACAGCGGTGGCGGGGTGGGGATGGCGGGGGGGATGACTCAGCCCCATAGTCCTCCAACTACGTTACATTACAAGTCCCAGGCCGGTGGAGTGGGCTATAATGGGGGCACTGACAGTCACTGCAGCTGTTATTGGAAGAGGGACGCTGTTTCTGGCACTATGATGGGGGCTCAGGGGTATTCACTGTAATAGCACTGTAATGGGGCACCGTTATGGGGGAACTAGACATAATTGAGGATACTGTGGCTAATACTCTTATGGGGGGGGCTATTGATGAACCTATAATGGGGGCACTGACGGGCACTGCAGCTAATATTGGAAGGGTCACCAATAAGATGCCACTGTAGCTGTGTTACGGGGGCTTCGTGGAGGTCACAATTGTGGGGACACTATTTATGGCCCTATAATGGGGGTTCAGTGACTTATTTGCCAATGCACAGAGAATGGAGCAGGAAGCAGACAGCTCCAATCTAGTCTAATGGCGGAACTGAGTCACTAGTACAGCTTAGGCCAGGAGAAAATCTGCAGTACCTGGTCTGATCACTACCCACAGAGTGGAGCTGTCTGCTTCCTTCTCTATTCTCTGTGCATCGGCTACTGCAAACAGCTGATCGATAGGGGTACTAGCTGTTAGAACCCCATAAATCTGATATTAGTGCCCTGAAAACCCCTTTAACCCTGTGGTTACCACTGCGATGGGAGGCCCAGTAACTGACACTATAATGTGCAATGCTATAGAAAACGGGGCACCTGAAGACTTCACAATATAGGAAGCCATAATCCCGCACGTCCTCTATGCAGATATATTCCATTCCTCCATCTGCTGCTTCCTGCTGCACGTTTGACACACTCCAGCAGCCTGCATGCTACATGACACACACATCATTACCACATTACCTACCAGGATACAAGGTCTATCAATCAGACCGCATGGTGGGCAGAGACATGTGCAATCTCCTCCAGGGAGCGCTGATAATCACCGCCATTATTGTGATTAAACTGTCCGGAGACACCAGCGGAATATCCAAGTGTGACTGCGAATATAGAACACGGCAGGGCGCAAAATCTATACAGTACATATACCTGACCAGAGGGGGCAACAGTACTTATAGTCTTATACATAGGGGCAGTATTATAGTAGTTATATTCTTGTACATAGGAGCAGTATTATAGTAGTTATATTCTTGTACATAGGAGTAGTATTATAGTAGTTATATTCTTGTACATAGGAGCAGTATTATAGTAGTTATATTCTTGTACATAGGAGTAGTATTATAGTAGTTATATTCTTGTACATAGGAGCAGTATTATAGTAGTTATATTCTTGTACATAGGAGTAGTATTATAGTAGTTATATTCTTGTACATAGGAGCAGTATTATAGTAGTTATATTCTTGTACATAGGAGCAGTATTATAGTGGTTATATTCTTGTACATAGGAGTAGTATTATGGTAGTTATATTCTTGTATATAGGAGTATTATAATAGTAGTTATATTCTTGTACATAGGAGCAGTATTATAGTAGTTATATTCTTATACATAGGAGCAGTATTATAGTAGTTATATTCTTGTACATAGGAGGCAGTATTATAGTAGTTATATTCTTGTACATAGGAGCAGTATTATAGTAGTTATATTCTTGTACATAGGAGTAGTATTATAGTAGTTATATTCTTGTACATAGGAGCAGTATTATAGTAGTTATATTCTTGTACATAGGAGTAGTATTATAGTAGTTATATTCTTGTACATAGGAGTAGTATTATAGTAGTTATATTCTTGTACATAGGAGGCAGTATTATAGTAGTTATATTCTTGTACATAGGAGTAGTATTATAGTAGTTATATTCTTGTACATAGGAGCAGTATTATAGTAGTTATATTCTTGTACATAGGAGCAGTATTATAGTAGTTATATTCTTGTATATAGGAGTAGTATTATAGTAGTTATATTCTTGTACATAGGAGGCAGTATTATAGTAGTTATATTCTTGTACATAGGAGCAGTATTATAGTAGTTATATTCTTGTACATAGGAGGTAGTATTATAGTAGTTATATTCTTGTACATAGGAGGTAGTATTATAGTAGTTATATTCTTGTACATAGGAGCAGTATTATAGTAGTTATATTCTTGTACACAGGAGGTAGTATTATAGTAGTTATATTCTTGTACATAGGAGGTAGTATTATAGTAGTTATATTCTTGTACATAGGGGTAGTATTATAGTAGTTATATTCTTGTACATAGGAGTAATATTATAGTAGTTATATTCTTGTACATAGGAGTAGTATTATAGTAGTTATATTCTTGTACATAGGAGTAGTATTATAGTAGTTATATTCTTGTACATAGGAGTAGTATTATAGTAGATATATTCTTGTACATAGGAGTATTATAGTAGTTATATTCTTGTACATAGGAGCAGTATTATAGTAGTTATATTCTTGTACATAGGAGCAGTATTATAGTAGTTATATTCTTGTACATAGGAGCAATATTATAGTAGTTATATTGTTGTACATAGGAGTAGTATTATAGCAGTTATATTCTTGTACATAGAAGTAGTATTATAGTAGTTATATTCTCGTACATAGGTGTAGTATTATAGTAGTTATATTCTTGTACATAGGAGCAGTATTATAGTAGTTATATTCTTGTACATAGGAGTAGTATTATAGTAGTTATATTCTTGTACATAGGTGTAGTATAATAGTAGTTATATTCTTGTACATAGGTGTAGTATTATAGTAGTTATATTCTCGTACATAGGTGTAGTATTATAGTAGTTATATTCTTGTACATAGGAGCAGTATTATAGTAGTTATATTCTTGTACATAGGAGCAGTATTATAGTAGTTATATTCTCGTACATAGGTGTAGTATTATAGTAGTTATATTCTTGTACATAGGAGTAGTATTATAGTAGTTATATTCTTGTACATAGGTGTAGTATAATAGTAGTTATATTCTTGTACATAGGTGTAGTATTATAGTAGTTCTATTCTTGTACATAGGAGTAGTATTATAGTAGTTATAGTCATGTACATAGGAGTAGTATTATAGTAGTTATATTCTTGTACATAGGAGCAGTATTATAGTAGTTCTATTCTTGTACATAGGAGTAGTATTATAGTAGTTATATTCTTGTACATAGGAGCAGTATTATAGTAGTTATATTCTTGTACATAGGAGCAGTATTATAGTAGTTATATTCTTGTACATAGGAGCAGTATTATAGTAGTTATATTCTTGTACACAGGGGGCAGTATTATAGTAGTTATATTCTTGTACATAGGAGCAGTATTATAGTAGTTATATTCTTGTACATAGGAGTAGTATTATAGTAGTTATATTCTTGTACATAGGAGCAGTATTATAGTAGTTATATTCTTGTACATAGGAGCAGTATTATAGTAGTTATATTCTTGTACATAGGAGCAGTATTATAGTAGTTATATTCTTGTACATAGGAGGTAGTATTATAGTAGTTATATTCTTGTACATAGGAGCAGTATTATAGTAGTTATATTCTTGTACATAGGAGTAGTATTATAGTAGTTATATTCTTGTACATAGGAGCAGTATTATAGTAGTTATATTCTTGTACATAGGAGTAGTATTATAGTAGTTATATTCTTGTACATAGGAGCAGTATTATAGTAGTTATATTCTTGTACATAGGAGCAGTATTATAGTAGTTATATTCTTGTATATAGGAGGTAGTATTATAGTAGTTATATTCATATACATATGGGGCAGTATTATAGTAGTTATATTCTTGTACATAGGAGTAGTATTTGTTATATCCCTGTACTCTTTAGTATTGGTATTGTAGTTTGTGTTTGCCCTTAGGCTCAGTACACAATGTTTCCCTTGTAGATATTTGCTGTGTCCTATGAAGGGTTAACCATGGCCCCAGGTAATATTCCTTATTCATATGTATAGGTGAATCTCCCCCAGCAGCATATTTGACCTTCTATAACCTCACCAGTTATGGAGACTAATGAGGTTGTTCCGCCTGTCGATCTGTATCAGTTTATCCTCAGTGACACCTCCATAGATCGTCCATAGTACAATTACCGTAGACGTCTTTCTCATTCAGTGTTACTTCCATGTGCTGCATTATGGAGTATGGCGGCACTATGTCAAACTGTGTATCTAAGCTGATGTGTGATACATTCCCCACTGTGTACTATGACACTCTGACGTGCTCCATTATTACTTTGTCTGCCGGCTGTCTGCAGGTGAGATCTCATACTGCCGCCATCTTGCTTTTCCTACCATCGCGGTTCCTCGGGCTGCGGTTTTCCTTGTCTTGCAGGCAGATTATGGTTTCCTGTGAGTTACAGTCTAATTATAAAATGTGTTTGTTATCGGTAATTCAGACGCCGCGCACCGGCTTGTTATTCTCCGGCTAGAACATCTGTCGTGCACGTCTACTATTTATATAAGCTTCACACTTCTAGGGGTGTGCAGAGGAAGGTTACATCTCCGCGCCTATGGATTGGCGGATCCTACTTCACCGATATAACAGGATTTACATGTCTACTCTAAACTGGGATACAACAAGCTATTAAATCCTTATCGATATTATTTAAAGGGGAACTCCACTTAAAAACTTCTTACATAGCACAGTGATCTAGTTATCTGGTATCCATGTCAACTGGGTATAGTGATCTGGAGCAAGTGGACAAGATCTTCAGTCTATGGTGTCTTGTGGTTCGGTGTCCTAGTCCATGATGTCTTGTGGTTTAGTGACCCAGTGCCTAGTTTCTTGGGATTTACTGCCCTAGCCCCTGGTGCCTTGTGGTTTAGGATCTTATATCCGGTTATCTTGTGGTTTAGTGACCTGGTTTCTGGTGCTTTGTGGTTTAGTGTCCTAGTTGCTTGTGTCATGTGGTTTAGTGACCCAGTCCCTGATATCTTGTGGTCTAGTGACCCAGTCCCTGGTGTTTTGTGGTTCAGTGACCCAATCCCTGGTGTCATGTGGTTTAGTGACCCAGTCCCAGGTATCTTTTGCTCTAGTGACCCAGTCCCTGGTGTCATGTGGTCTAGTGACCCAGTCCCTGGTGTCATGTGGTCTAGTGACCCAGTCCCTGGTGTCATGTGGTCTAGTGACCCAGTCCCTGGTGTTTTGTGGTCTAGTGACCCAGTCCCTGGTGTCATGTGGTCTAGTGACCCAGTCCCTGGTGTTTTGTGGTCTAGTGACCCAGTTCCTGGTGTCATGTGGTTTAGTGAGCCAGTCCCTGGTGTCTTGTGGTCTAGTCACCCAGTCCTTGGTGTCATGTGGTCTAGTGACCCAGTCCCTGGTATCTTTTGCTCTAGTGACCCAGTCCCTGGTGTCATGTGGTCTAGTGACCCAGACCCTGGTGTCATGTGATCTAGTGACCCAGACCCTGGTGTCTTGTGGTCTAGTGACCCAGTCCCTGGTGTCATGTGGTCTAGTGACCCAGTCCCTGGTGTTTTGTGGTCTAGTGACCCAGTTCCTGGTGTCATGTGGTTTAGTGAGCCAGTCCCTGGTGTCTTGTGGTCTAGTCACCCAGTCCTTGGTGTCATGTGGTCTAGTGACTCAGTCCGTGGTGTCTTGTAGTCTAGTGATCTAGTACCTGGTGTTTAGTAGTCTAGTGACACAATCACACAATTTTGTGACTTTTTGGCCCAGTCCCTGGTGTCATGTGGTCTAGTGACAAGTCCCTGGTATCGTTTGCTCTAGTGACACAATCCCTGGTCTCTTGTGGTCTAGTGACCCAGTCCTTGGTTTCTTGTGGTCTAGTGACCCAGTCTTTGGTTTCTTGTGGTCTAGTGACCCAGTCCTTGGTTTCTTGTGGTCTAGTGACCCAGTCTTTGGTTTCTTGTGGTCTAGTGACCCAGTCCTTGGTGTCTTTCACTCAGTGGCCCACTCCTTAGCTGAGTTGTCTAGAATTGTATGCAGCGGTTTATCATTCTGACATCACGTGGTGTTCCAGTCCTTGCTACCTTGTAGTTAGTGTCTGGTTGCTCCATGTTCACTAACCTCTCAAGTATTTTGATCCCTTCTACATAATGTCTTAGCTTCCTATTCCTTATAGCTCAGTCCCACAATCCATGATGGCCAGATGTCATGTTCCAGTTCCCAATATCTAGTGGGTTTCCCTACTAGGAACCTCTCTGACCTATCCAGAGGAGATGACTTTATTGTCACTGTGGGGCTCGAATCCCCTGTTCCTCCTCACCACACAGCCCCATTAAGGAGGAACTTGAGTGACATGGTGGTCACCCATGGACAGTGTTGGTTGGTTTATGTGACACAACCGGCCAGAACTTGACATCTCAGGTGGCTTTCTTTTCCAGCACGTAGTGTCCAGAGGTCTCCTAGCTAAACTATAGATAAGTCACCGGTCCCACCAGGACTAAACATGGTGACTGGCTCGGTAAGGGTTACTTCCACCGACTTGGCACCATATTACCCACAACATAATATTAATACATCAACTGTTCTTCCGACTAAAGTGAAGCGGGAGCCTCCTTGGATCTGCCGAGATGAAAGTCTTTCACTGTCTTGCAGAACATGGCCTCATTTACTGTAGAGCGTCTTGGCTTCCTGCGTTGGTTTGCTGTCTTGCCAGACGACCGCCCGGCTCTGCCCGTAATTGCATCCAGAGAAAGTGTCCCTAAAATCACGGCTTGTGTTAAGCAAATGGGTAAAGCAGCTGGTGCTCTCTGCATTCAGCCGCCGCTGCCAAGACAAAGCCCCTGGTGTGTTCAGGACTTGGACAGCGCATGGATCCAATCCTCCTTGTAAAGCTTCCCGGCCTGACAGATGATCCGCAGCACGAGACGTGACTCTTACCGACCCGTCACACCTCGCAGACTCGTGTCAAGCAATGGAACAAAGCATCATACATGGCTGGATCCCTGAGAGTGTATAGGCTTAGATACACGTAGGCCTCCCTTCAGATCTGTAATGATAATAAGGTATCACCAGTATCTGAATTATTAATCTGTGATACCCCCGCTGAGATACGCCATAGACACATAAACGTTCACCGGTGGGTTTAACATCTCTTTAAGTTAAACGGCCGATCGATGCGTTTCTGCAGCAACAATCTTGTTAATGCCCTCGAAGGACGGATTTCACCTCCTTCCAATATCCATTGATCGTGTACTCTCCGACCTGAACCTTTCTTCTCTCGCAGACTTTGTACTTGTGGCGTTTTACTGTAGATCTGATGCCAGGGGGCACCATCTAGCCTGGCGCCATGGGCCCTGAAAGGAGAGCTGACAAGGGCTTATAGCAAGGTACAGAAACACTTATCTTCTATGGATCTTAGGGCGACATGACCCGTCTTGTAGAGAAAAGGTTAATTCCTCGCCGCGCTCTCTTTGCTGAACCCATCCCTCCAGCCTCTCTCGCTGTATTCCCCGTAGTGAGCAAGCAGCGTGCTGGAAAATCAGGTCATCTTGTAAGCCCGCACTCAAAGTACTCTTAGGAGTCGAGCTGGATCCACCAGTTGCTCCCGAGGTGTGGAAATGGCCCCAAAGCCCCCTCGGCACAAAGCAATTCACAGGCACAGATGCCACACTGCTATAACACAGGCCACATGCCATCCCCCGGGTAGGATATTCACTCATGGAGAGATGGATGCAATGTATACGGGGGTAACGATCCCAATTATAATGACCATGAACTAGGGAGCTACAAATTGGAAGATCTTCATATACGTCATCTGGTGCGGAACATCATAAGGAACATCTCCAGTTTCCAAATGGAAAGAACCATGGATCACTATCCAATGTCATGAGACATGACCTAAAACCCCTCCAAAAGTTGTAACTGGACCCCCAACTAACATGTACTTGGGGGAATCGAACCCAATTATGAATAACTCAGGGAAATACAAGTTAAAAGATCTTCTAATACGTCAACTTGTGAGGAACATCTCCAGTTTCCAAATGGAAAGAACCATAGATCACTATCCAGTGTCATGACACATGACCTATAACCTCTCCAAAATTTGTAACTGGACCCCCAACTAACATATACTCGGGGGGAATAGATCCCAATTATGAATGACCCAGGGAAATACAAGTTGGAAGATCTTCTGATATGTCAACTTGTGAAGAACTTCACCAATTTCCAAATGGAAGGAACAATCGAGCGCTATCCAAAGTCCAATGTGTACCTGTACACTCACCGGCCACTTTATTAGGTACACCATGCTAGTAACGGGTTGGACCCCCTTTTGCCTTCAGAACTGCCTCAATTCTTCTTGGCATAGATACAACAAGGTGCTGGAAGCATTCCTCAGAGATTTTGGTCCATATTGACATGATGGCATCACACAGTTGCAGTCGCAGATTTGTCGGCTGCACATCCATGATGCGAATCTCCCGTTCCACCACATCCCAAAGATGCTCCTCTATTGGATTGAGATCTGGTGACTGTGGAGGCCATTGGAGTACAGTGAACTCATTGTCATGTTCAAGAAACCAGTCTGAGATGATTCCAGCTTTATGACATGGCATTGCATTATCCTGCTGAAAGTAGCCATCAGATGTTGGGTACATTGTGGTCATAAAGGGATGGACATGGTCAGCAACAATACTCAGGTAGGCTTTGGCGTTGCAACGATGCTCAATTGGTACCAAGGGGCCCAAAGAGTGCCAAGAAAATATTCACCACACCATGACACCACCACCAGCAGCCTGAACCGTTGATACAAGGCAGGATGGATCCATGCTTTCATGTTGTTGACGCCAAATTCTGACCCTACCATCCGAATGTCGCAGCAGAAATCGAGACTCATCAGACCAGGCAACGTTTTTCCAATCTTCAATTGTCCAATTTCGATGAGCTTGTGCAAATTGTAGCCTCAGTTTCCTGTTCTTAGCTGAAAGGAGTGGCACCCGGTGTGGTCTTCTGCTGCTGTAGCCCATCTGTAGCCTCAAAGTTCGAGGTACTGTGCGGCGTTCAGAGATGCTCTTCTGGCTACCTTGGTTGTAACGGGTGGCTATTTGAGTCACTGCTGCCTTTCTATCAGCTCGAACCAGTCTGGCCATTCTCCTCTGACCTCTGGCATTAACAACGTATTTCCGCCCACAGAACTGCCGCTCACTGGATGTTTTTTCTTTTTCGGACCATTCTCTGTAAACCCTAGAGATGGTTGTGCGTGAAAATCCCAGTAGATCAGCAGTTTCTGAAATACTCAGACCAGCCCTTCTGGCACCAACAACCATGCCACGTTCAAAGGCACTCAAATCACCTTTCTTCCCCATACTGATGCTCGGTTTGAACTGCAGGAGATTGTCTTGACCATGTCTACATGCCTAAATGCACTGAGTTGCCGCCATGTGATTGGCTGATTAGAAATTAAGTGTTAACGAGCAGTTGGACAGGTGTACCTAATAAAGTGGCCGGTGAGTGTACGTTGACTATTTTTACCATGTTTTTGACCTTCACTTGTTGTCCCTCCCTGTTGTTTGTACACTGCTTATACCTGTGTCTGATCTTGGCCCGCTTCTTGACCTCTGAACCTACACTACTTGCCCCGACCTTCTTCTTGACTACGAACAAACGCTGCAAGCCCAGACTTTGCCTGTGCTGGACGCATCTCATATGACTAGCAAGGTTCATCGAGAAGTTTTGTTCACCCAAATACCTTTTAGGGTCACTTTCAACCTTTTCTGACCTCCTAAATTATGTCGGCAGCCCCGGGGGCTGCTAAGACCTCTGACTGGGCTTCAGTGGTCACGTGGAGCATGGTGACATCATAACACTTAAATCTGGTGCTATTGAAGGCCAAAGAGGATAGAAACCCACACTGCACACCACAACGGAGCCCAGGAAACGTAAGTAGAACTGTTTATGTTTATGCTATTCCCCTGGGCCTATACATATTGTACTCTGGAGTTTGAAGAGACCCTAGGGTCGAACATTAGTTCTTGGATGGTGCACCTCAAATAATACGAGTTTGGCCGAATGCAAAATTTGTAGGAAAATTCTTAATCAACTGGGTTATCTTGCCTATCTGATCCATGCCAGGAGGTTGTGACCTGGTGGTCTTCCTGCAGTGACGTCCATATTCCTGTATAGGGGTTAAAGTGTGAAGACCAGGGAGGCCACCTAGACTACACTCAAAGTCAACCCTGAGTGGTGACCCAGTGGATCTACAACCTGCATGAATCTAAGGTGGAGCAAACCTAAGTATCTACTATTCGTGACTATGGTGGTCCAACCTTTAATACTTTTCGTGGTGAGTTCGAAGGTGCCGAGATGGCTCACAAGAACTTTATAGAATCATTGCTTACTCTAAATGAGTCTAAGGGGCGGGAAAGATCAAAACTTGAGCACTCCAGATATTTTTAGGTGATTTACACCATGTAGAGACCAAAGTATTCACCATAACGGTGGCCATACTCATTGGAATTACGTTGACTGATCCCACCAATTTTGTCATAGGAAGTATGTGGCCTACATCGGATCGGTGTGACCTCTGTGCCATTTAGATGGTAGACGGCAACCCCTTGTACTCATTGGTATCCCCACCATAGGTCTTATGACCTATTTGTACCTATAATAATGGAGACAACCCCTTTAAGACCCAATTATCCTGTGAGTGACCTCCTACCATAATCCATTCACCGAAGTCGCCATGATACATACAATTCATAAATAGACATGATGCACATCCTTGCGTCTTGCTGGAAGGTCATGTTCTCACGATGACCCTATGGACTATAAGAAAGATCTGTCAAGTCCAGACACAATAAATGGCACAGCAGTGCAGAAAAACAGCACTTTGTGTTGCCTCGTAGCCGGATCGGTTCTCCCAGAGGTTCACTTTGTCTCCATCACCTTTTGTTCTCCGGAAGTTTGAGAAGACGTATTGAGCAGCCAACGGTTGACATCTCTCGTCCGTCCTGACAGTTCTTCTGCCCCTTGGGGCTCCTGCTGCAAGGACATAACACCGCCTGAATGCAATAAGTATAAAGCCGAGCCTGCGGCCCCAGACACTCTGATTGCCACAATACACAGGAGGTCGATAGACGCTAACACAACCGTAAGAGTTACACCACCATAACCCAGTGTCCCGGAAGACCCCGACTGACTCACAATTCAAGAGTCTATGACCAGACCGGACAATAGCGGTATCAGCAGCTCAGAGCCACACAAAATGTACCCAAATACTGCCGATAATTAAAGGAATAAATCAGAAACGACGGAGCGATGCGGGTAAATATAGCAACGTGCCCTGGAGATACCAGACAAACCGGAGACGTCAACATGAATTCAGAGCGGCAGCAATACAATACAGACAGTTAACACTTCATGTCTAGATCCTGCACGGAGAAAGATACCCATCTGTATCAGACATGGACCTGTAATAACGTGGAGATGGAAGTTATTATACCACACGATAGTAAGAGAGACGGAATACAAGAGAACATCCAGATAGACAATAGATCTGTCACCAGAGGTGGAAAATTACCACTGATAATAATCTAATACATAGGAATACACAAATATAACTTCTATAATACTGCCCCTACGTACAAGAATATAACTACTATAATACTGCCTCCTATATACAAGAATATAACTACTATAATACTGCCTCCTATATACAAGAATATAACTACTATAATACTGCCCCTATGTACAAGAATATAACTACTATAATACTACTCCTATGTACAAGAATATAACTACTATAATACTACTCCTATGTACAAGACTATAACTACTATAATACTACCTTCTATGTACAAGAATATAACTACTATAATACTACCTCCTATGTACAAGGATATAACTACTATAATACTACCTCCTATGTACAAGAATATAACTACTATAATACTACTCCTATGTACAAGAATATAACTACTATAATACTACTCCTGTGTACAAGAATATAACTACTATAATACTACTCCTATGTACAAGAATATAACTACTATAATACTATTCATATGTACAAGAATATAACTACTATAATACTGCTCCTATGTACAAGAATATAACTACTATAATACTACTCCTATGTACAAGAATATAATTACTATAATACTGCCCCCTATGTACAAGAATATAACTACTATAATACTGCTCCTATGTACAAGAATATAACTACTATAATACTACTACTATGTACAAGAATATAACTACTATAATACTACTCCTATGTAGAAGAATATCCTACTAATATTATAAATGTGAAAGTTTGTGAGTTTGGATGTTTGGATGTTTGTGAGTTTGGATGTTTGTTCCTCAATCACGCTAAAACGCCTGGACGGATTTGCGTGCAATTTTCCACAAACATAGTTTTCCCTTAGGATTGAGTCACAGGCTACTTTTGGTGCCACTAAACAACATGGCTTCCTAGCAGGAGACTCACAAAAGCAGGACTCCTAGTTCCAGCCATAGACTCACACACACTGCCTGGCATTTCCTGCCTCAACCTGCCTGCAGGGCCGGCGTCAGCGCACGGCATAGTCGGGCAAGTGCCGGGGCCCCCAGAGCCTCTGGGGGCCCCCCGGCACTTGCCTGTCACAATTTTATCTCATCGGCGTCCGTCCGCCGATGAGCTGGAATACATACGCGGTGCAGGAGCTGAGAGATCAGCTCCTGCTTTAAAGCTCCGGCCCGGCTTGCGTGTGTAGGCGCGATGACGTCATCGCATCACGCCTACACACGCAAGCCGGGCCGGAGCTAAGCAGGAGCTGATCTCACAGCTCCTGCATCGCGTATGTGACTGGAGTGAGAGAGAGAGGAGCGTCGGGGGAACGAGGGAAGGTGAGTGATAGAAGGTGAGTGTAAGTGTTTGTTTTGTATTACATATTAAGGTGGAACATAATGAAGGGAGCCCATGAAACTGGGGGGCAAATGAAGGGGAGGGGGGGGGAACGGCATGACACTGGGGAAGATGAAGGGGGTGGGGAGAGAACGGCATGAAACTGGGGACAAAGATGGAGGGGGCCCAAAAAAACTGGGGGGCAAATGAAGGGGAGGGGGGAACAGCATGACACTGGGACAGATGGAGGGGGGGAGAACAGCATGACACTGGGGCAGATGGAGGGGGTGGGGAGAGAACGGCATGGAACTGGGGACAGAGATTGAGGGGGCCCAATGAAACTGAGGGGGCAAATGAAGGGGAAGGGGGGGGGGGAACGGCATGACACTGGGGAAGATGAAGGGGTGGGGAGAGAACGGCATGAAACTGGGGACAGAGATGGAGGGGGCCCAATGAAACTGAAGGGGCAAATGAAGGGGAGGGGGGGAACGGCATGACACTGGGGCAGAGATGGGGGACATGAAACTGTGGGCAGATGAAGGGGGAGAACGTGATGAAACTGGGGACCGAGATTGAGGGGGGACATGAAACTGGGGGCAGATGAAGGGTGTATATGAAACTGGGGGAGAGATGGAGGGGGGGCATATAATTTACAGGTGACTGTAGGAGGATTACACTGTGTGGGAGCACATAATAAATGAATGAGAATGGGTGGAATCAACATAAAAGTGGGTGGAGCTAAATTTGCAGCGGCGCGCAGAGCGCGCCGCACATTTTACCCCTCTTTCTGCTCTTTAAAAGATTGGGAGGTATGGCGTTGGTGACGCCACACTGCTGCATGACGTCACTCGCTTCATCTGCAACGCACAGTGTCTCGACTCCCCCACCTCCTTTACAAGGGGGCCCACTGAGGCTCTGTCGCCCAAGGGCCCATAAAAACCTGGAGCCGGCCCTGCCTGCCTGCACACCCCTTACTGTCACCTCAGGAGTAGCCCTCACTCTACTCACTCACATTTACATATACAGTAGCTTTCCACTATATAACACATCACATTGTAATTACATGTATCTCCTATCACTGCTATATACAGTACCTGATACATATATACTCCTGTACACAGACTGTATATACTATATATTACATGTATCTCCTATCACTGCTATATACAGCGCCTGATACATATATACTCCTGTACACAGACTGTATATACTATATATTACATGTATCTCCTATCACTGCTATATACAGTACCTGATACATATATACTCCTGTACACAGGCTGTATAACACATCACATTGTCTGTATCACAACATACACAATATAACACATCAAATCACATTTGCTAGCCCACCAAACTTTTTAAAGCACTTTTACAGTTTCACACGTCTGTGTCCGCCCAATACTCAACTCACCGCAGACGAAGTCGCGGGTAAAAGCTAGTAACTACTATAATACTACCCCTATGTACAAGAATATAACTACTATAATACTATTCCTAAGTACAAGAATATAACTACTATAATACTACTCCTATATACAAGAATATAACTACTATAATACTGCTCCTATGTACAAGAATATAACTACTATAATACTGCTCCTATGTGCAAGAATATAACTACTATAATACTACCTCCTATGTACAAGAATATACCTACTATAATACTACTCCTATGTACAAGAATATAACTACTATAATACTGCTCCTTTGTACAAGAGTATAACTACTATAATACTACCTCCTATGTACAAGAATATAACTACTATAATACTACTCCTATGTACAAGAATATAACTACTATAATACTGCTCCTATGTACAAGAATATAACTACTATAATACTGCTCCTATATGCAAGAATATAACTACTATAATACTGCTCCTATGTACAAGAATATAACTACTATAATACTGCTCCTATGTACAAGAATATAACTACTATAATACTACTCCTATGTACAAGAATATAACTACTATAATACTGCTCCTATGTAAAACAATATAACTACTACAATACTACTCCTATGTACAGGAATATAACTACTATAATACTACTCCTATGTACAAGAATATAACTACTATAATACTACTCCTATGTACAAGAATATAACTACTATAATACTACTTCTATGTACAAGAATATAACTACTATAATACTGCTCCTATGTACAAGAATATAACTACTATAATACTGCTCCTATGTACAAGAATATAACTACTATAATACTACTTCTATGTACAAGAATATAACTACTATAATACTGCTCCTATGTACAAGAATATAACTACTATAATACTGCTCCTATGTACAAGAATATAACTACTATAATACTGCTCCTATGTACAAGAATATAACTACTATAATACTACTCCTATGTACAAGAATATAACTACTATAATACTATCTCCTATGTACAAGAATATAACTACTATAATACTACCTCCTATATACAAGAATATAACTACTATAATACTGACCCTATGTACAAGAATATAACTACTATAATACTACTTCTATGTACAAGAATATAACTACTATAATACTACCTCCTATGTACAATAATATAACTACTATAATACTGCTCCTATGTACAAGAATATAACTACTATAATACTGCTCCTATGTACAAGAATATAACTACTATAATAATACTCCTATGTACAAGAATATAACTACTATAATACTACCTCCTATGTACAAGAATATAACTACTATAATACTGCTCCTATGTACAAGAATATAACTACTATAATACTACCTCCTATGTATAATAGTATAACTACTATAATAATACTCCTATGTACAAGAATATAACTACTATAATACTACTCATATGTACAAGAATATATCTACTATAATACTGCTCCTATGTACAAGAATATAACTACTATAATACTACTCATATGTACAAGAATATAACTACTATAATACTGCTCCTATGTACAAGAATATAACTACTATAATACTACTCCTATGTACAAGAATATAACTACTATAATACTGCTCCTATGTACAAGAATATAACTACTATAATACTGCTCCTATGTACAAGAATATAACTACTATAATACTACTCCTATGTACAAGAATATAACTACTATAATACTACTCATATGTACAAGAATATAACTACTATAATACTGCTCCTATGTACAAGAATATAACTACTATAATACTACTCCTATGTACAAGAATATAACTACTATAATACTACTCCTATGTACAAGAATATAACTACTATAATACTACTCCTATGTACAAGAATATAACTACTATAATACTGCTCCTATGTACAAGAATATAACTACTATAATACTACCTCCTATGTACAAGAATATAACTACTATAATACTACCTCCTATGTACAAGAATATAACTACTATAATACTACCTCCTGTTGCTCTGATCAGACTAGTTCCTGGCTCTGTGCTGTGTTACCGTTGTGACCTGTGATACTGGGTGATGTAATGGCGGGGCACTACATATAAGCGGGTGTCAGCACTATATCCTGAGGATAGTGGCGGTTGTATTCTGACCATACATTAGTAGGCGCTCTACTACAACCCCTTATCTCGGTGCTCCCGTCCTCAGCTGCTCTCACTGCCCCCAGATTTCCTGTTATCTCTCGGCTCACCTTGGCTCTTCCCCTCCCCCCTCTCCTGGTCCTCTGCACTTTGCTATCATCCCTCTAAATAAGTCATCATGGCAGGTGCTGGTCAATTTGTCAGCTATAATTGGACGGGATCCGCGTTGGACGAGAACATCTGCCGGCGTCCGCGAAAACTCCCGGTTTTATCCCTTTCTAGCTCAATGTATGAAAAGATCTGCAAGGTGACCCCGCTGTGCGTCAGGAGGCAGGAATTATACCGCTGATGGATGTACATGGCACCGCCGCAGTATACAGAGAGTGGGCTAATGGCGGCAACAAGTGTAGTCACAGTATACAGGAGACACAACCTACACATCAGCCACTGTATCTAATCTTATCCCGTGTGATACTGTATACTGAGCTGTGTATCTAATCCTATCCTGTGTGATACTGTACACTGAGCTGTGTATCTAATCCTATCCTGTGTGACACTGTATACTGAGCTGTGTATCTAATCCTATCCTGTGTGATACTGTATACTGAGCTGTGTATCTAATCCTATCCTGTGTGATACTGTATACTGAGCTGTGTATCTAATCCTATCCTGTGTGATACTGTGTACTGAGCTGTGTATCTAATCCTATCCTGTGTGATACTGTATACTGAGCTGTGTATCTAATCTTATCCCGTGTGATACTGTATACTGAGCTGTGTATCTAATCCTATCCCGTGTGATACTGTATACTGAGCTGTGTATCTAATCCTATCCTGTGTGATACTGTATACTGAGCTGTGTATCTAATCCTATCCTGTGTGATACTGTATACTGAGATGTGTATCTAATCCTATCCTGTGTGATACTGAGCTGTGTATCTAATCCTATCCTGTGTGATACTGTATACTGAGCTGTGTATCTAATCCTATCCTGTGTGATACTGTATACTGAGCTGTGTATCTAATCCTATCCTGTGTGATACTGTATACTGAGCTGTGTATCTAATCCTATCCTGTGTGATACTGTATACTGAGCTGTGTATCTAATCCTATCCTGTGTGATACTGTATACTGAGCTGTGTATCTAATCCTATCCTGTGTGATACTGAGCTGTGTATCTAATCCTATCCTGTGTGATACTGTATACTGAGCTGTGTATCTAATCCTATTCTGTGTGATACTGAGCTGTGTATCTAATCCTATCCTGTGTGATACTGTATACTGAGCTGTGTATCTAATCCTATCCTGTGTGATACTGAGCTGTGTATCTAATCCTATCCTGTGTGATACTGTATACTGAGCTGTGTATCTAATCCTATCCTGTGTGATACTGTATACTGAGCTGTGTATCTAATCCTATCCTGTGTGATACTGTATACTGAGCTGTGTATCTAATCCTATCCTGTGTGATACTGTATACTGAGCTGTGTATCTAATCCTATCCTGTGTGATACTGTATACTGAGCTGTGTATCTAATCCTATCCTGTGTGATACTGAGCTGTGTATCTAATCCTATCCTGTGTGATACTGTATACTGAGCTGTGTATCTAATCCTATTCTGTGTGATACTGAGCTGTGTATCTAATCCTATCCTGTGTGATACTGTATACTGAGCTGTGTATCTAATCCTATCCTGTGTGATACTGAGCTGTGTATCTAATCCTATCCTGTGTGATACTGTATACTGAGCTGTGTATCTAATCCTATCCTGTGTGATACTGTATACTGAGCTGTGTATCTAATCCTATCCTGTGTGATACTGTATACTGAGCTGTGTATCTAATCCTATCCTGTGTGATACTGTATACTGAGCTGTGTATCTAATCCTATCCTGTGTGATACTGTATACTGAGCTGTGTATCTAATCCTACCATGTGTGATACTGTATACTGAGCTGTGTATCTAATCCTATCCTGTGTGATACTGTATACTGAGCTGTGTATCTAATCCTATCCTGTGTGATACTGTATACTGAGCTGTGTATCTAATCTTATCCTGTGTGATACTGTATACTGAGCTGTGTATCTAATCCTATCCTGTGGGATACTGTATACTGAGCTGTGTATCTAATCCTATCCTGTGTGATACTGTATACTGAGCTGTGTATCTAATCCTATCCTGTGTGATACTGTATAGTGAGCTGTGTATCTAATCCTATCCTGTGTGATACTGTATACTGAGCTGTATCTAATCCTATCCTGTGTGATACTGTATACTGAGCTGTGTATCTAATCCCATCCTGTGTGATACTGTATACTGAGCTGTGTATCTAATCCTATCCTGTGTGATACTGTATACTGAGCTGTTTATCTATCCTATCCCGTGTGATACTGTATACTGAGCTGTGTATCTAATCCTATTCCGTGTGATACTGTATACTGAGCTGTGTATCTAATCCTATCCCGTGTGATACTGTATACTGAGCTGTGTATCTAATCCTATCCTGTGTGATACTTTATACTGTGTATCTAATCCTATCCTGTGTGATACTGTATACTGAGCTGTGTATCTAATCCTATCCGGTGTGATACTGTATACTGAGCCGTGTATCTAATCCTATCCGGTGTGATACAGTCTGAGGATGGATGGTGTTATCGGTGGTATCATGTAGCAGGAAGTGGCTGTCAGTGGCGGTGTAGATGACATTACAGCTGGAGTTTCGCACCGTGCGGCAGAGTTTGGCTCCCGCCGACCACAGATCAATTTCAATTTTATTTTCCTGCACAGAGAAGTGAAGATCTGAGACTGCGGAGGGGAGAGCGGTGGCAGCGACAGGCGATTAAGACCGCCATATCAACCAAAGACAGGGCAATGTGGGGAGGGGGATAATAATACTACACACTCGTACCTGAAATTCGTAGTACTACACCGCCTCATCTTCACCTTGAAAACACACTATATATAAATAGATATATAGATATATAGCATTATTTCTTAAGTGTTCGTTGTTTGGCAGTATTATGAAGACATATATGGCAGCACTATTTCTACTCTGTATTGTAGGTAGCAGTACATGCACTTGCTGTTAGATATGCCTATATAGATAGTGTGTGGTACTGTTGAATAACGTCAATATTATGTGGGCACTATATGGCAGTGCTATTTATACACTAGATGGTATCATGTGCAACTTTCAAGTAGCCAGATCATACTATGGCAGTATATGAATCTACTGTTAGATAAGTTGATATCGTTAATGTGTGGTACTAATATATGACAGCATTATTCGGGCACTGTGTGGCAGCACTATTTATACACTATATGGTACCGTTATGTGAAACTATTAGGTAGTCAGGATATGAAGTAGCTGTATGTACTGTTACCTAAGCTTACACAGTTATTGTGTGGTGTTATTATATAATGGAAATATTACGTGGTCACAGTATGGCGGCACTATTTATACACTATATGGTACCGTTATATGAAACTATTAGGTAGGCAGGATATGAAGTAGCTGTATATACCGTTACCTAAGCTTACATAGTTATTGTGTGGTGTTATTATATAATGGCAATATTACGTGGACACAGTATGGCGGCACTATTTATACACTGTATGGTGTTATTTGCAACTATTAGGTAGTCAGGATATGAAGTAGTTGTGTATGTATCTATTGTTACATAAGTTTACATAGTGTGTGATGTTATATAACGGCAATACTATGTGGGCACAGTATGGCACCATTATGTGTTTATCCCATGGTAATATTATATAAGAACTATATGGCAGAATTTGGTGCCATTTACGACACTGGTGTCCTCATGTGGCATCAGGGTTAATGGGCTCCTTTGGTCCTTGGGGACAGATGGAGCTCCGTCTAGTGGTTCCCCTTGCCATATGTGTCCTTAATAGTGCCCGCCATGTCCGCCATCATCATACTGGCACATATAACGGTTATGGCTGATGCAGTGTCGGCACAGTCACATCTGTCACCGTACACCGCACATTACTAATGTTTTTGAGAGTGTGACCGTTGACGTCACTATGGCGGGTCATCTATCAGGCCAGGACTAGGGCACCGTACACACCTGCTGAGCCATCACTATATGACTACACATCTGGCAGATGTCGCAGTGTTTACGTTGTTCTAGAGCTGACTCTAGATGTCGGCGCTCCGGCCTCGCAGGCCTGGGGTGACAATAACAGGAAGCAGATGGAGACCGAGATTGTCTGTTATCATTCCAGGACAGGAAGCTGCAAATGAAAAACATGGCCGCCAGGCCGGGCCTACGTCCCATGATGCTGTGCGGCGGCCACGCTGGTGTTATGGAAAGAGAGGGGTGTGTTACGAGCCCATTAATCATCCTGACAACCCCTGAGAAAGTGGGAAGAAGTGTAAGCCCATAATGTAACTTCCCCTTTAATTTGGCGACAACTTTACAATTTAAAGGGGAAGTCACATTTTTATTAAAGGAGTCCATATTGGTGCCATATTCTTTAAGACCTGATGGGGTTCCATCTCCTACATGGGCACCAGGGTGTCAACTGAGAAATTGGGTCACCGGGGCCTTTTTTAGGATGTTTGTTGCTCTTGTTAAAGGGGAAATTAACCTTTAATTGTCATTTCAGGTTTCATAGCTGATGTGGGAGCCTTTAATTGGTCATAAACTAGCATTGGCCAGACAATTTGATACAAATTTTTCAAAAACTTCAAGCAAACCCCAAATTTTTAGGTTCACCTTATCCACGCTCTCCTATGTGACCTAATCACAGGCCTCAGTGGTGACCTGGGGACCAATAACGTAGACCCCTTCCCCCCTCACATGACCTCAGATGCCCAATCACTGGTGGTGACTTATGGGCCAAAGAAGATGGCCAACAGCCTGGGAAGAAGACCAGAATGTTGGGAGGATGCTCAGAAAAGTTAGATTCGGGTTCATCGATGAGACAAGCCCAAAATTTTTGAGGTTCCACTCATTGATGTTCCCCATGAGACCAGACCACTAAGGCCCAATAGGAAGGGGGGCTGATAACATTGATGTGCCCCATACATGAATACTGAGGCCCAATCACAGGCCTCATATGTGACCTGGGGGACAAAGAAGATGGTGGGCGGCCTGGGAAAAAGACCAGAACGCTGGAGGAAACCATGGTGGAGCCCAAGAAAGTTGAGTAAATTTTGGTTCAGAGGCATCATTTCGGTCAGCCAAAATTTTCAATAATGACTTCATTGATGCCCCCATGGGAGGAGACCCCTGAGGTCCAATGACAGGCCTCAGCAGTGACCTATAGGCTGATGACATCAAAGCCTTCCATACGTTAACATTGAGGCCCAAACACAGATCTCAGTGGTGAACTGGGGGTCGTAGAAGATGGAGGAAAGAAGACCAGAACGGGAAGAAGACAAGAATGCTGGAGGAAGGCTCGGCAAATTCCAGGAAAGGTGAGTACATTTGGATTCAGGGGCACCATGGAGAACCAAAAATTTTTGAGGTTCATTTCGTCAAATTCCTTAACATAACTGCTTAGGCCTTGGAGATTTTTCTTGGGAGCCAAAGAAGAGGACAGTCAGTCTACGGAGAAGACCAGAATGCTGGCAGAAGCCACAACGGAGCTAAATTTGGGTTCAGGAGAATCAATGTGCGAACCTGAGCTTCAGCTCATTGATGCCCCACACATGGCCACTGTGGGCCCAATGATGGGCTTCCATGGTGACCTGATGACATTGATGTCTCCCATATATAAACACTGAGATTGCACAGGCCTCAGTGGTGACCTGGGGATCATAGAAGATGGCCGACTATCTAAGCTGGAGGAAGCTGAAGCAGAACCCAGGAAAGGTGAGTAAAGTAATAAAAAACTAGGGACTTCTTCTGCGATCCCGGGCGCCGTCTGTGTTGCGTTGTAGGGCATAGAGTTTGGCTTCCGCCTGGTGGGTGACGTGTTCGGATCCACTTTATTGGCATTCTTTACGGGCTAACCTTTAAAGTTCTGGCCCTTGGTGCACGCGCGCCGGTAGGTCTCTATAGATCTGACTTTTGCAAGTTTTCTTACAATGCCCTTTAAATTCTCTGGATATTACCGAGCAACATAAAATGCTGAGGAAATGTTTTGCTCGATGTAATGGGCTGTGGGGAGATGGAAAGACTCTTCTTAAAGGGATCAGGAGCCCCTGACCCTCCCCTGTTATATGCTGAGCTAAAGCCCTTTAATAAGTATTCAGAAATCTCTGTTGGGCTTTCAGAAAGGTCAAGTTTCGTGCCCAAAGGGTCTGGAGGACATTTGTCGTCATCAGAAGGCCCACGTGTTGCATATAGCGCCCACTTTTTGAGAGGAACTTGATGGTCTCCAGCTCTGAAGGACCAATTATTCCTCAACCCCCCAATGATTTCAATGTGTACCCCGTTATAAAAAGTTGGTGTTCTCTCTCGAACCAGTGACATATCTGAGAAGGTATGAAGGTCCATTGGAAGTAGTCCTTGGAAGGAGATAGGCCCATTGCTTTTTAATGGCTACCCTACTCTTCAGGACCATGTTTACAGACGCCCAATGATTTCAATGTGTACCCCACAATGTTCTCAATATGTAGAGCCAAGAACCAAATCCAGGTCTTCTCTTGACTGTGAAGGACCACTGAGATTTCCCAGAAGAAATGGAAACCCATGGTTGACATCCATTTTTTATCGAACACCCAATGATTTCAATGTGTACCCCACAATGTTCTCAATATGTAGAGCCAAGAACCAAATCCAGGTCTTCTCTTGACTATGAAGGACCACTGAGATTTCTCAGAAGAAATGGAAACCCATGGTTGACATCCATTTTTTATCGAGCGCCCAGTGATTTCAATGTATACCCTGTGGTCTTTCTGAAGGATTCCTGATATATCTAAGAAGTAATGGAGATCCATTGGAAGAAGGACCAGATCACCCATGGTTCTCCATGTCAACGGCTGTCCACCTCTGGAGGACCATTACAAGAAGGACCATGTCTATGGGAAGGAATAGAGGCCCATTGCATTTTAATGGGTTCCTAGCTCTGAAAGACTATTTTTAGCGAGGTCCAATGACTTCAATGTGTACCCTACAATGCTCCCAATATGAAAGGCCAAGAGCCATATTGAGATTTCTCGACACAGAAGGACCATCAAGATTCCTCAGAAGAAATGGGGACCCATGGGTGAAAAATGAGGCCCATTTTTAATTGGATGCCCTTTGATTTCAATTGGTTCTTCATGGTGTAAGGCTAAAGCTCTTGGCTATGGATGGCGTTAGCAAATTGTGGACCCATTCATGGTGACGCATCAGTAAGAACCTGAAGTTCTTAAGGACCTTTAAGGACCTCTAAAACCCTAAACTGGGTCTTTCCTAATATGACTGATATATGATGGGAGTTCCCCTTTAAATCTGTATATACCCCACCCTCTGTGTATACATCTAGGAGTATTCCAAAAATGACACAGCAGAGGTGAGGCCACGAAGTGGATGCAGATGGGGTTGACCTGACCCTTGTCTTCTTTGCTTCCGACCCACCAGGTCCAGTCGATAACACCACAAGACGTAGCCCGCCGGATCGATCGGAAAGGCCGCCGACATTGATCGGGTCACGGATCTTTCTTTAAAAACAGTCGGATACAACTTCATTGTGGTCTGAGAAGGGCAACGGTTCACCGAAGGGGGTGTAAATCCTGCAAGTAACAGAGGCACAGAATTTAAAGGGGAACACCACGTAGCACTTGCCTCTTCTATAGGAGATTGCAATACCTATCCCTGTGGAAATTGGAGGCTGCTATAGCGCTGCCATAATATTTGAGGAATACAATACCAGAACTGCAGTACAGACTGACACAATGCAAAACAGTAGGAGAGAACTAAAAATTAGGCAGAATCCTACCCCATTCAGGACCCTTTATAGTTACTGTCATGGCTACCATTAGTAGTATCCCCCAAATTTTGCTTCTGGGGACCAAAAGGAAAGGAACAAGATGTAAGTGTCTAAATGAATGCGGCATGAATACAATACCAGAACATTAGTAAAGACTGACACATACATGGGTAGAACTATGGAAGTGAGTAAATGCAAGAGGATGACTAAGAGTGGTACAGTATTTATCTATATACTCCCTGTTCAAATAGTTCTAGAGATATGAATAGAATGCCAGAATTACAGTGATGACTGACACCTACAAAGGCAGAACAATAGGAGAGAATGATCGCTGAGGAGATGGAAGTCTAAGTAACAATGCTGATTTATCTACCATCCAAGCACTGCAAAAAGTTAGGTGACAACTCTTACGGGCCCCGTAACGGCGCCAATTAGTGTTTCTCGCGCGGCGTCTCCGTTATGGGTATAGTTCTTTTTAGGGGGTTTGCTCTTTAAGTTTTATGTGGCTCTGCGCTCGCTCGTGATGCAATGACATCTATTACAGCGGATAATCATGTTTTTAATTGTTATCGTGAAAATATCATTATGCGTTATAAAGAGCGGTGCCGGGAAGGCTCCTCCGCGCCGCCAGCGACTGCCTGTCAGTTCCCATAGCAGCGGCAGGGAAAAAAAGATCAAAATTGTCGCTCGAGCCCCTTCCTTTGTCTATAAATCTCCGCTCTCCTTGTGATTGCTTCTCGCAGTTAATTGAAGAAATGAAGACGACGCTAATGGGGCACCTGACAAGTGAGGCCCCCGATCTGGGTCACATCGATGGAGGGGTGTCCTGGATATGGCCCACAGAGAGGGGGCAGGGTGCCCAGGTAATGAGGGTCACTGATATTAGCAAGGAGGTCAAAAGATGTCAGGGACACCCGGGAAGGAAGGCCCAAGTCACCAGAGAGGCGTGTAGGAGTATTTATTTCCGCACCTTCCCCGTGCCCCTTAATATTGTTCAGTATATAATGATTTGTGGATGGGGATCCCCCGAAATCAGAAAATCAGCAGACAACGGGGAAGGTGATGGGAGTAAGTTCTGAGAACATAGAGCCAGAAAACTAATGTAATCACAGGCAACAGAGCAAGGAAAGTGTCAGGTTACAATACCCCGCCTCAGCCCCGATTGGACCTGCAACTGATACCTCTGACTGACTGAACAGACCCAGTAAGACTCACTTACTCCCTCTGCTGGCAGAACCTAAAAATGGGAGGTCCAGAAGGTCCTTCCAGCTGTTGAGACCTTCCGGATTCAGTCAGATTGATGGGGATAGCCAGGGGTTTTCCAGAGGAGGGTTCCAGGAGGCATATCACCGGGGTGGGGGTAGCAGCGCTGCACCTCCCATGAGGTGACCTGAAGCGACCGCTTCAGGCGGCGCTATGCCAGGGCCTCGGGGAGGGCGCCATTTTTGCTGACCTAAGCCAGTCCAGAACAAGCTGTCCTGGACTGGCTTAGGGTCACCATCACTGAGCGGTGGATTGGGGAGACCGCTGGAGCAGCGCTGCTCCAGCGGCCGCCCCTCACGCTCAGGCAGAGAGCAGGTCCTCTCCCTGCCTGCTAAAGACGCCCCACCCCCTCTGAGAGGCCGCACCCCCTTCCGCTCGGCTCCGCCCCTCCTCTGGGGGGGGGCGGCTTTCTGACGTCTGCCTCAGGCGGCAGAAACCAATGGTTCACCCCTGGGGGGTAGTGTGCATTATGGGGCACATGTTGTGATGGTCTCCCCCCCGCCACACACTATGGTGTCCCCCAAGCTTGATACCCCCCAAGTCCCACAATCTTACTCTGATGTGGATGCGTTGACCAGAGTAGAAGTGGGAAGTCCAAGAAGTAGTAAGTGCTAAGAATCATACTTACCATTTCTTGAACTCCCAGCTTCTTTTCTTGTCAAGGTGTCTATGTCGGAGTGACACCGGTGCATACCTGAGGCGGGGAGTCCTAGGAGTGGTAAGTACTGCGAATCGTACTCAACACTCACTCCCACACCCCACCAAAACCAATGAGGGCTTCCACCATTTCCACCAGAAAGTGGTGCCAGATGTCATCAGCCACCGGTTTTAACCATAAAACTGCCCCCTTGTGTACGCCACTGAGGATAGCACCTAAAATCTGGGACAGTTCCACTGGACACCAGGGAGTCTGAAACGGTTACAATGGAGAAGCTTTGGCGTTCTCTAGGGTGCCATGGTCTCTTACCTAGGGACTCACGGGACCCCACAGGATGCAGAACCTCACCATAGTCATCTACGGAGGTGTCTTACAATACATTTCGATGAGATGCTCCTTTCATAGACGTACCCTGGACCACACTGCTCACAAGGCGGCCAATCTAGTGAGATCAGGGCCCGGCTCTGTCTATCCAAACAATGTGAGTGTGATTCATTCTGTGGGCAGGAGGCCCTGCTGGAAACAAGCTGATATTTTCTCTCGCATCTCACATTGAGGATGACAGAGCAGTCTGTTCCAGCAGAAGACGTACTGTTCCTGCAGAGGGGAGCAGATGCTGCCGGGCGCTCCTCACCAATCTCAATGAGGAGCTCTACCCTGCCTGTTTATAGAGGCGGATGGCTGGCACCGGGACCCATCAGCTGCTCATCGCCCTACTGACATACATTAACTATAGCGGGAACTGCCTGCACTGACACAATCACACAATGGACAGGTCACTGCCCCCTACAAAATCAGATCACTCTTCTTCTGAAACACTCTGTGCTGCTGCGGACCTTGCTTCTTCTTGTATAACTCAGTCTATGAACGCTCCATTTACCCCAGTATTACTCTATCCCATACAGGACTTTCCTCAGTAACAACAGCCTTCGAATCAACAGGTCACTGCCTGCTGCAAAATCAGCTCACTTTTCTCCCTGTTGCTTCCATAATGTATTCCTCAATCTAAAAACTCCCGACACATTATTCTGCTCAGGCTTTCCCTCAATGGCATCATCAGTTGCATGTGCAGGTCACTGTCCCCTACAAGACCAGATCACTCTTCTCCTGAAATACTCTGTACTGCTGCAGACTCTTCTCCAGACTCTTCTATGTATTACACAGTCTGTGGCTTCTCCATTTGATATCACTGTGTCCTATGTAGCGCTTTCCTCATTAATATTCTCCCATGAATGGACAGGTCACTGCCCTCTACAAGACCAGATCACACTTCTCCCGAAATACTTTGTGCTGCTGGAGACCTTGCTCCTTCTACTATGTATTGCTCAGTCTATGATCTCTCCATTTATCATGGCACTAGCTGGTACCCGCGACTTCGTCTGCGGTGATTGTAGCAGTGGGTATATACAGGTGTGGGTAAGGTTTTCGTACTGTGTATAAGGTATGGGATATGAAATGTAACTTTGTATCTTGTTTTTGCTGTAATTCAGAGAATACGTGAGACTTTTGTGTTGCAGTTACTTTGTATTTGAGCTGCTATATATACGGTGTTGTGAGAAACTTTACATAGTGACTTTGGGACAGAAGTATTTGAAGTTAACCCCTTCCCGCCGATGGCATTTTTTGATTTTCGTTTTTGACTCCCCTCCTTCTAAACCCCATAACTTTTTTATTTCTTTGCTCCCAGAGCCATATGAGGTCTTAATTTTTGCGGGACAAATTTTTCTTCATGATGCCACCATCATTTATTCTATATTATGTACTGGGAAGCAGGGAAAAAATTCAGAATGGGGTGGATTTGAAGAAAAAATGCATTTCTGCGACTTTCTTACGGGCTTTGGTTTTACGGCGTTCACTGTGCAGCCAAAATGACCTGTCCTCTGTATTCTGTGTTTCGTTATGATTCCGGGGATACCAAATTTATATGGTTTTATTTACATTTTGACCCCTTAAAAAAAAATCCAAAACTGTGTTAAAAAATTATTTTTTGAAAAGTCGCCATATTCCGACCGCCGTAACTTTTTTATCCGTGCGTGTACGGGGATGTATAGGGCGTCTTTTTTTGCGGGGTCGGGTGTACTTTGTAGTTCTACCATTTTCGGGAAATGTTATTGCTTTGATCACTTTTTATTCAAATTTTTATCAGAATCAAAACAGTGAAAAAATGGCGGTTTGGCACTTTTGACCATTTTTTCCGCTACGGCTTTTACCGAACAGGGAAAATATTTGTATAACTTTGTAGAGCGGGCGATTTAGGACGCGCGGATACCTAACATGTATGTGTTTCACAGTTTTAACTACTTTTATATGTGTTCTAGGGAAAGGGGGGTGATTTGAATTTTTAATCCTTTTTATTTTATTATTTTTTTTTACTTTTTTTAAACTTTTTTTTGCATGTATTAGACCCCCTAGGGGTATTGACATGGGTGGGCGGTGTCGCGGATTGTCAGAGCGGTGGGGGTCGGCAAACATGGCTGCTCCGGAGCGTTAAAGAGAACCTCCTGGAGTATCGGTAAGGTGAGGGGTAAAGTGGTAAAGTATATGCATATGAGATTGTGTGGGGTTAGGGGCGAGGCTGTAGAGGGCAATATGAATTTTGTGGCTTGCTATGGTCCAAAGTGTGTGAGATTGCAGAGATGGTGGTGTGAGTTTGGGTTTTGTGGGGGTCCTGGGAAAAACGTATGTGCGCTATTGTGACGAAAAGTAGCCTATTGCGCAATCGGGTGTATTAACTATGTTTGTGGAAAATTTCAGCCAAATCGGTCGAGCGGGTTTTGCGTGATTGAGGAACAAACATCCGAACATGCAAACATCCAAACACACAAACCCACAAACTCACAAACTTTCACATTTATAATATTAATAGGATTACCGTATTTTTCGGACTATAAGACGCACTTTTTTTCCCCAAAATTTGGGGGGAAAAGAAGGGTGCGTCTTATAGTCTGAATGTGCCTGGCCTGGCACCTGCCGTAATAGAGAGGCGGATGCCAGCAAGGGATAGACGCCGGGGCCTGAGACATCGCTGCGCTCCTCTGCCCTGCATGAAGCCAGCGGCGGGAGGAGTGATGCTATTCCGCTCCTCCGTTCCCCCCGCCGCTGGCTTCATGCAGGGCAGAGGAGTGCAGTGATGTCTCAGGCCCTGGCACCTGTGCTGGCGTCTATCCCTCGCCAGCATCCGCCTCTCTAGTACAGCGGATGCCGGGTCAGTATCGGTGGCCCCTTCTCCCCCAGGGCCGGTCCCCACCGGTCCCGTACCTGTGAAGTTGCAGGCCGGCTCCTGCGCGGCGATATCGCAGGAGCCGACCTGTTCGGGTGACAGCCGGGAGCCTAATGAGGCTCCCAGGCCTGTCACTGCTGTATTAGTATTGCGGCTGGTCTCTATGACCAGCCGTAATACTAATACACAGAATGTCCCATAGACGGCAATACACTTGTATTGCCGTCTATGGGACTTGCAATCAAGTGACCGCAGGTTCAAGCCCCCGGGGGGGAATAAAATAGTAAAAAAAAAAAAAAAAAAGCTTTAAAAATATATAATAAAAATATGAAATAAATAAAAGTTCTAAATCACCTCCTGTTTTTTTTCAATACAAGGTGATCTAAGCAATAGACATTCCCCAAAATGGTATAACTAAAAAGTACATCTGGCCCCGAAAAAAAAAAACACTCTATGCGTCCCCGTACAGCTGCAGGGTCACCTGTCAATGTGGCCTTGCAGCTGTTGCAAAACCACAACTCCCATATAATAAATATTTTACCAGTTTTTGCTTCAAAACTTTTTTTCCCTATTTTTCTCCTCTAAAACCTAGGTGCGTCTTATAGTCCGAAAAATACGGTACCTTGTCCGATACACTTCCTTTATAACATCATTGCATGAGTGGACAGGTTACTGCCCCCTGCAAAGTCAGATCACTCTTCTCCTGTAATACTCTGCACTGCTGGAGACCCTGTCCCTTCCACTATGTACTCCTCAATCTAATAACTCCCGACACATTATTCTGCTCAGCCTTTCCCTCAATAGCATCATCTGTTGTATCTGCTGCATGTGCAGGTCACTGCCCCCTACAAAGTCAGATCACTCTTCTCCTGAAATACTTTGTGCTGCTGGAGACCCTGTCCCTTCCACTATGTATTACTTAATCAAACCATTGTTTTTAACTTTACAGTTCTTTTCTCACTAGCATCCTCCATTGCATGGCCTGGTCACTTCCCACTACAAGATCAGATCACTCTTCTCCTGAAATACTCTGTGCTGCTGGAGACTCTGTTCATTTCACTATATATAACTCCGTCTACCATAGTATTTTCCATTCTCATACAGCACTTTCCTCAGTAACATCATCCCTTGAATCAACAGGTCACTTTCCCCTACAAAATCAGATCACTCTTCTGCTAACAAATACTCTGTGCTGCTGGAGACCCTGTTCATTCCATTATATATTGCTCAGTCTAAAACCTATAAATTGACCATAGCTTTACCCCGTACCATATATCATTCTAGCAGTGGACAAGTCACTGCTCCCTACGAGGTCAGGTCACCCTTCCTCTGAAATGCTCTGTGCTGCTGAAGTCTCTGCTCCTTTCTTGATGTATCACACTGTATATAGACCCTGACCACCGGACTATACAGGATATAAGAGTATACGAGGTCTCCAGTGCCTCATACCTCCATGACATCACTACTCCCCAATGGCTATTAGTCCGGCTTAGCGTTTCTCTTCCGGCCTTGACCCTGCGGCGGTCACGTCTCCCCGTAACGATCCCCGAGCTGCGGTTTCGCTATCTCCAGCCTAATCTCAATCCTCTGAATGAGGAGACTCAAGGTGAGCCGGGATCTAATCGAATTTTCCAAATGCTATTGACAAACGGCTACAACGTATCCGAGCAAATCTGCGGACGTCTTTATCTGATTTGAGGCTCGATGCGCCCTAATTAACTTGATTTGATCCATAAATCGCGGCCCCGCGTGGGCTTTAAATTGGCCGACGCCGGACCCAATCCCAGAGACAAATTCTCATATCACATCAGAGTCAGGAATAATCATTTTCATGCACACAATTTCAGCCAAGTCCCTGGTGTGGTAAATCACAGACAATTTCACGCCGCCATTGGTTGCACTAGTGCGGAATGCAATCAGGCAGTAGCTTATAGCCATAACAAGGTCTTCTGCTGCGCCCCTCCGACTGGCCAAAAAGAAAAAAGAAGAATTGCGCTCGGAACGTTCCGCCTGGAAGTTAATCATTTCCCT
The DNA here is from genome assembly GCF_031893055.1 of Leptodactylus fuscus. NCBI lineage: Eukaryota > Metazoa > Chordata > Amphibia > Anura > Leptodactylidae > Leptodactylus > Leptodactylus fuscus. The sequence continues at coordinate 149,655,707 of NC_134271.1, forward strand.
ACATTATACGGAAGCCAGGCTGGAAAACGACTTCCATCTGTATACCGACATATGTGGCCATGTCATCACTAGGTAATGATGTCATCGCCATCTGAAGGCGACATTAATAGGTCATGATAATGTCATCACCAGATCGTGACGATGACATCATGATTAGGCAACAATCATTTCATTACTAGTCGTGATGATGTCATCGCTAGATCACATGACATCATTATTAGGTAACGGTGATGATGATGTCATCGGTAGGTAGGGTGGATCCGATCTTGAGATTTCAGGATTGATTTTAAAATTTTCCAGCCGATCGAGATCGTGAAATTTGCTCAATCGTTGATTGGGATGCGATCTTTTCCGATCCCGATCGCTCAACCCTAATTGTGTATTATATATAGTAGGGTTGAGCCGATCTTGAGATTTCAAAATCCGATTTCCAATCACTTTCCAGCCGATCCTGATCGTGAAATTTGCTCGGTCGGCGATCAGGATCCGATCTTTCCCGATCCCGATTGCTCAACTCTATCATTAGCTCATGGTGATGTAATACTGGGCCATGATGATGTGATTACCAGGTCATGATGACATCAACGCTATGATGTCATGATTATTTGGAACTAAGTCATGATGATGTAATACTAGGTTATAATGATGCTATAACTGGGACATGGTAATGTCATTGCTAGGTAACAATTATGTAATTATTACGTCATGATAATTCAGTGTTAGGTCATGGTGATGTCATCACTAGGTAACAATGGTTTTACTATTATTTTATTATATTAGTCATGATAATGTTGTCGGTATGTTATGATAATGTCATTCCTAGGTCAAGATGGCATAATTACTAGATCATAATGATGTCATAACTAAGGTATGATGTCATCACTAGGTCACAATGATTTGATTGCTTGGTTATGGTGATGTCATTACTACTTGATGTCATTTCTAGGTCATGATGATGTCATCACTAGGTAACAATTATTTTATTGATAAGTCACGATGTCATCACTAGGTTGTAATGATGTCATAATCAAGGTATGATGTCATCACTAGGTCACAAAGATGCCATAATCAAGGTATGATGTCATCACTAGGTCACAAAGATGTCATAATAAAGGTATGATGTCATCACTAGGTCACAATGATGTCATAACCAAGGTATGATGTCATGACTAGGTCACAAAGATGTCATGATTAAGGTATGATGTCATCACTAGGTCACAAAGATGTCATAACCAAGGTATGATGACATCACCAGGTCACAATGATGTCATAATCAAGGTATGATGTCATCACTAGGTCACAATGATGTCATAACCACGGTATGATGACATCATTAGGTCACCATGATCCCATTACTAGGTGTATAATAATCACATTACACTTGGTCATGAATATGGAGGAATCCTCACACATCTCTATTATTCATCTCTGTAAGAGGAGAGGACGATGATGTCACTACTAGATTATAATTGGGATAATTAGACATTATTATATATGGAATTCTTATCCAAAAATCTCTGAGGGAGGAGGGGGGGGCAGTCACAAATTAATTAAGCAAAATATTGATTACAACCCAGTGATTAGTTAGGATGATGTCATCATTAGGTCATGATGTGGAATTCTTCTCCAAGACTTGGCAGTCGGCAGTTTACAAAGATGCTAATAATAAGGGACCTCAAACCGCCTTCATGTCGTGGGAGTCCTTGTTTGGCCCACCATTTACCAATATTGTATGGGGGGGACTTATGATTTGTATCACAATAATGACAATTAGGGATGACTCCGCCCATACAGCTAAAACTAAAGGAGAGCTCCACCCAAACGACTGTCCAGCTGGTTTCTAGGTTTCTATGTCCCATGACGGGGATGGATCAGGGTAAAGGATGTGAGTAATATTTTACTAGACTTTTCACACTACACCCGAAAATGCTCCTTCATTCTGGGTGGAGTTCACACTTAGTAAATAGGAACTGCTCCAAGTCAGTGCTGACAAGTGGGAGAGTGCCGAGCTGTCAGCGCCAGCTTCTGTCATAACAGAAAACCTCTCCGTACGCCCGGCTTACCCATGGAATAAAATCTACGACCGCTATACTGTGTAGCACCAAATGCAGAGGAATTTACTGAAAAACTAGGGTGATGTGCTCCGAAGAACCTCAGCTATGCGGCACCGACGATGGCCAAGGGACCTTGAGTAAGGGAAGGGTTAAGCAACCCTAGTTAGGGATCACGTCACAACACTACCAGTACCGAGAGGGTACCTTACACGTGAGACTATTTGGATGGAATAAGCCGTTTCTCCAGAACTGTCCATGGGTTGATGGTGGAGACCACTGCCCGAAGACTGGCTTGAAAGACCCTTGAGGATACTACTGTGTGGGACCATAGACTGAGGGTTTATAATGGGGCTGAAGAAGGTTGTCCACGGTGTTCCTCTTGGTAGTAGAGTGGTTCACCACTCTGGGAAAGGAGAAGGACATAGCGAATGCAGATCTATCTGGAGAACCTTACCACTGTCTGAAGACTGGCTTGAAAGACCCTTGAGAATACTGCTGTGTGGGACCATAGACTGAGGGTTTATAATGGGGCTGAAGAAGGTTGTCCATGGTGTTCCTCTTGGTGGTAGAGTGGTTCACCATTCAGGGAAAGGAGAAGGACATAGTGAATGCAGATCTATCTGGAGAACCTTACAAGAAGGCCATTTCGGAACAATGTCACAAGGTTGGCTTGAGCTTGGTGATTCTTGAGACACTTGGTTGTCAACAAGGACAAAGTGTTAGTATTTGACTTTTGGTACCACCTCAGTTTGGACTATCCACATCCCAACGCTTTCCTCAGGGTCACCTCTGCGTGGAAGTGACTGGTCTATCTTTCTCAGAAAGTCCCTGAGATGGTCATAAATCTTCATCTTTGGGTCCATTAGGCCCCCACCGCTGAGGAGAATGGAAGACCAGAAGTTTCCATATTAGCCGACATCAATCTTTGGCATCCCAATAGACGTGACTGTATCATTGGTCACACAAAACCACCAGCGCTCCATTCTCATGGCCCATGTTCTCTTGACCCCTGTAGGTCTTCGCCATCGGACCCTTTGGGATCTGACACTGGGAATAAGTGTCATTAGTGGCCTAATCCCTCTAACCATGGTGTCCCCTCGGGAGTAAAAGTTATCTCAATTTCACGCCACACTTGTGCCTGGAATAAGGCCCCATCGTAGGGTCAATGGCCACACACAGACCGGCCTTCTTCCATATTGAATCCTACGCGATAAGTGAAGAACGCAATAACCGTTACAGATTTTCTTCTTTTTCTTACATATCTGCTTCCTCCTAAGTTCCCTCTTCCCCCGGGAGCCCCCTTCTGCTCCCATTATCATAAAAACTTCCTGAAGATCTGATATTACTACATTAAATTTCTGGAGGGTCCTTGGAGAAACAGCAGTGGAAAAGCTAAATATTAAAAAAGTAACGTCTACACGCCGGGGGTAGTAACGTATCGGGTAGCGATATCTCACTTTTACGACATCTTGTAATTAGCGGGACTGTAATATTTCGGGTTCTTCTCCCCCCCCCTCCTTGTGGTAATTAATATTTTATTCATTAATAAAGCCACTGGTTCCATTGATATTCCTCCACCAGGAAGTCCTATCAGATCCACAGCCCAGTGAATTATTCACGAGATATAATTGAGAATATACTGATGTAAAAATAACTTATTAATGAGAGGTTCGGGGAGGGGAGGTGGGGGGGGATTTAGTAAAACAAAGCATTGTGATGGAGATCCTACACCGTGCGGACAAAGGAGAGACAAGCATGTCTACACGCGGGCAGCTGACCCGAATTGTATAACACTCTTGGCATTTGTTTGCTCCTCTTCAAAGCGGGCTGGCTAATTACCCGGCTTACAGCAGCTGTTTTTGCTCATTTACTGCCGTAGGAGCAGGCGGCTCTTCAAGGTCTTCCGACAATAGGAGAGGGGGCGTGATGGGCACCGGCGACCTTTTGTGAGCATGGCTTGGCATCTGAAGTGGCTTCTTGAGAAGTAAACACATGTTGTAGATCAATGGGGGCGCACCCGGTATTTTTCTTTTTTTCGGTTGGTTGAATATGTTGTACACTGGAAAGAAGAGCCGGAGGATGCGCCCGATTCGCTAATTTATCTGTCCAAAAATAACAAGGTTAATTGGTTGCGAAACGGTGACTATTAAAAAGTCGAATCGATTGTCCTAAGATGTCGTCCTGGTGGGCAGATGGGGAGACGATCTGAGATATTGGTAGTAGGGGGTGTCAGAGGTGTTACCTGCTCCCCAAGCCAAAATCTGCATCTGGGCCCCCACCTACCATGTGCTGTTTTTGGGGTACACCTATATTTATGTAGCAGGGGTCTGGGCTTCAAATTTCCTGCTGATCAGGATGTTTTTGGTCTTGCTTATTGTGGACTGTCATGGTCAAGAGGTTGAGGACCCACTGCCCCCCCAAACTAGTTGGACTTTGACCACCTCTAAGGGCATTGTCTAAGCAGTCTCCCAAGTAGTCCCAGTATAGGAGGTTCCTACGAAAGAAAGGTATCCCCTATCTATAGGATTGTGGGGGACCGACTGCTCAAACCCTTACGAAACACAAGTACAGTGTTCAACCATCTCCGGCACTGCCATTGATAGGAATGGTCAGACCCCCCCACTGATATGTAAGCTATCCCCTATCCGATTAATAGGAAAACCGCTTTAATCCCCGTAAAGGGATCTGTACTTCGCCATGGGGGAGACTGCCATGTCACTACCTCCCAAGGTGCTCTTGGTTTTGGTAGCAGCTGGCCAAGAAGGTCCATAGACACTGGTGCCAAGAACCAGGTATCGGACTCAAGAATGGTCAGCTACAGGCAGGTGGACAGGGCAGGCAGCAGAGGTGCTGGAACCAGAATCAGGTCAAGGTGAGATGTGGGTAACAGGAACACAGGATGTAGTCAGGAAAAAGCCACGGGGTAACCCCAGATCAGGTCGGTTAGCCGGAACCCCTTACAGCATGACTAGTGTGCAAGAACCTTATTGCTCAGGCACCAAGAAGAGACCTGAGCTACACAAACGTAAGAGTCAAGAATTGGAACAGAATTACTTGTGCACGGCTGGCACTTTCAGAGACCGAGAGAACCGGCTTGCGCAGCGAAAGAAAAGGATGGAGGATGACAATCGGGAATAGAAGTGAATTGGAGATACGAGATCGTGCCAATGAAGTGAGGTAGCTGGTGGTGCTTCTAGGAGGAACAAGATGGCGGCCAAAAGTCTTACCATTTCTGGTCATCCTTTATTGAAATTAAAATTTCTATAATATCCAAGAAAAGCAAGAACTGGATGGACAACTTCTTAAATGAACCCGTTCATGAGATTTTGGTGGATCTAAAAACATATCATGGTATAATTTCGTGCAAAACCATCACTGCCCATGGCAAAAACCAAAATTCAACCTCCATCTAGAGGCCAACCATCTTTGGTTCTATCTATTCCAATGGATGGGTTAAGAACTTAGCTAACCATCCATGTGCCATGCCATGGGGAGGAGACATGAAGCCAACCACAGTTGGGGTCAACGCTCTACATAAGCCCCACCACAGCTGGCCCAGTTGCCCTTGAGTAGCACTTCATACAAGACATTCATTTTTTGCAAAATTCTGTCCAACAGATGGCACCATCTGTCTTTACATTTACATATTTTTTGATGTCGTCATCCATACGAGTGACTTTTTTTCCAGGTCTATCTTGGTTGGGTGACTCCAGTTCTTGGGTTTCCATTACTCGTGCACTGGCAAGATTCAGCCACATGAAAAAAGGAAGTTGTAAAATCAATCCTCGACTTTTCTCCGCCAGTTACCGGAATCCACTGTGATACTCCTGCCATCAAAATGAAAATTTAATGATGAAGATTAAATTGGCGCGGCTTTAATTAAACGATTTATACAAAGTTTTCAGCAATTAGACTTGGCATAATAAATTCACACACATCTTCATTTCTGGGATAAATTTCACACAGGCGAGAAATAAGGAGGGCAAGAGATCCAATAGAAATGGAATGCCAGGGCGCGCTTATTTTTGCAAAAGGTGTTTTTAATTATGCAATATCCTCCTGGGAGGGTCCGGTGATCGAGGATGAAAAAGACAGGCAGATATCTCTCTTTGGTGAGGTCTAGCCATCTGCCCAACCTTGGATGCCCTAAGTGGTGAATCAGGTTATTATTATGGAGAGGTCATGACACCTTCAACCATTTAAAGATACCAAAGTCCAAAAAAGTGTAGGGAGAGGCAAGGACGTGAGGGAATTTAACATATAGCAACCCTCTGAGTACCAATAGGCATTGGTCTTCCCAACACAGATAGCATGTCAAGCGTGAGAGTCCAAGAATGGTGGATTATTGGGGTGGCAAAACCATAGGTGTTGGCAGTGTTGGACTTAGGTTCCTTGGAACCACTTGATAATATCGTTCTGAGGGCCCACCCTCCAACAACCCGTAGGAAACAGACCACGTTGCTCTCCAAATTTGGATGTATTTTGCTGGCCCATTTTTGTGTTACAGCCTTGGCCCACTGAAGGATCTTCTGGTACGCTGGAGGACTGGTCCAGACACTGTGTTGGACTGCTCAGTTCAGTTGGCATACAGAGAATCCAGGCTCAGAGAATACCCGCAGTGGTGAACAAGCCAACTATGAAGACACAGATGGCATGTCAAGCGTGAGAGTCTGTGGATGGTGAAGTGTTGGGGTGGTAAAACCATAGGTGCTGGAAGTGTTGGACAGAGGTTCTTTGGTCCCACTTGATAACTTTGTTATGGGGACCCACTCTCCAACAACCTCTAGGAAATGGACCATGTTACACTTCAAATTTGGATGCCTTCTGCTGACTCATTATTCTAGTAGAGCCTTGGCCCACTGGAGGATCTTCTGGCACTCTGATGGACTAGTCCAGACACTGTGTTGGACTGCTCAGTTCAGTTGGCGTAAAGAGAATCCAGACTCAAAGGGTACCTACGTAATTGAAGAAACCAACTGTGAAGACACCGGATGACAAAGCCACAAGGAGCCAAAAAAAAGTGTCCCCCATATGCAATGGGATACCATAAACCGGTGAGCCAACAGTGAGGATCGGCTAGTGGAAGCAACCCCAGAAGCAAATTGCCTTAATGGAGCCTATTTCGGTGATTGGTTCTCCTAAAAACCTAGCCATAAGTAATGGGCTGGATGGTCAGGATAGAGATTAGAGCATGGAACTGGTTATTTTGCTACTTAAAGGGAGTGTCCACTTTGGTTAACCCCTTAGGAGAGTCTATTGACAATGACCAGACCAAAAAGTGTCCCCAACGCTGGGACCTTCAATGATCAACAGTAACCTGTGGGGAAACCTACTATTAAGTGTTCAGTTTCCCTGCAGCGCCACCACAGGGCAGATTAAGAATTACACAGTGTCCATTCATATGAATGTCCTGTCTGTAATTCCGTATCCTATAGGTCCTCCTGGTTGGCGCTGTCTTCCCATTTTCGGATTATTTATATGGTGTGGTACTGAGTCGTTTTCTCGTCCCTGTGATGAATGGAGACTCTTCCCTGGGCGCAGCTGCTCTTCGACGCTTCCCCTCACCCATAAAATGATACGACTCTTGTTTACGGGAAATAAACCCATTTTCACGCTTTCTTGATGTCATTAAACTTGTGGCCAGAGAGTGAGAGAGACAGAAGATGGGAGAGCGCGCGGGCGCGGGTGGCAGGAGACGTGCTAATTACTGCGGTACAGCTGTACTGCATTCATAAATAAACACACAAGATCGATACCAGGCCCAATCTGCTCCGAGAGTCTCAGCTACAAGTCAGGTCTGTAGAGCAGTAAACATCACGCACGGCATGAAGACACTGGCAGGGCACACATGGTGGTCTTATAATAGAGAACCTGACGTCAGGGACCATTCCCTGTAAATTAGGGCACTAGCAAAACTGCGCAAGTAGGTACATTAGCACACTTTAAGGGCAAGCTTGTCAACTCTTTGGTTTCTCCAAACGGTTACCTGGCTTCCAGAAGTGTTGGCAAATCTCCTGGGTGCCGCAGACGCATCTCGGACAAATCCAGAAAGAATTGGTTCACAAGTGTTTTCGGTGTGCGTGGAGAGCTGCTGCATCATAAGACACAGACCCAGCATCTACATACATGTTCACGAGAGCCGCTACATCATCAGGCACAGACCCAGCATCTACATACATGTTCACGAGAGCTGCTGCATCATCAGGCACAGACAAAGCATCTACATACATGTTCACGAGAGCTGCTGCGTCTTCAGACACAGATTAAGCATCTACATACATATTCACGAGAGCTGCTGCATCATCAGACACAGACCCAGCATCTACATACATGTTCACGAGAGCTGCTGCATCATCAGGCACAGACAAAGCATCTACATACATGTTCACGAGAGCTGCTGCGTCTTCAGACACAGACTAAGCATCTACATACATATTCACGAGAGCTGCTGCATCATCAGACACAGACCCAGCATCTACATACATGTTCACGAGAGCTGCTGCATCATCAGGCACAGACAAAGCATCTACATACATGTTCACGAGAGCTGCTGCATCATCAGGCACAGACAAAGCATCTACATACATGTTCACGAGAGCTGCTGCATCATCAGACACAGACCAAGCCTCTACATACATGTTCAAGAGAGCTTTTTTTGAAGGCCTCACACAGTGCCAACGTAAACACCCAGTGCACAAAAAAAGTGGGAGTGCCACTAAAAAAAACGTGCCCAGGATGCTGTCAAAAACTTACCCTTCCCCGAAAGGGAAGGGGGTTCCAGACGTTTACCCTTCCCCACAAGTCCCAAAAGGCACCAAGTAGAGTCGAGTACCAGTGGGCTAACAGCCGAAGCCGAAAGTCCTCAAACATCCTTTTCCCCTTGGGCTGCCACCACCTGCGGTACTAAGGACTGACCCTATTCCAGTTTCTCTTTGTGCTGCCACCACCTAGGATACTCCTGGACTCAGACCGAATACCTGCGTCCTCCCCAGTCGACCCAGGGCGGATATCCAAGAGACAGGAGGGAAGCCCATTACAGACTTCACCTTCCTGACGACCGTCGGGGGCGTCCCAAAAGGTTACAGCATCCCTTCGTCGACACACAAACAAAGGGTGACAAGTGGACAAAAAGAGGTGAAAAACAGTTAAATAAGTGGTAAAGCGCCCATCAAGAGCCCGGTTTACTGCCAGATCTATAAAAATTCTCCCGCACTGGTAAACCAGGCATAGGGAGTGGGGTGCTCAAAAAGGTGTGAACTTGTGCCACGCAATGTGCTGAAAACCAGTGGGTTTCCCACGCCACTCAGCCCCCAAGGCATAACACAAGACGCCTTCGAGTGCTCCCCGGCCCCCAGCCAAGATCCACAGGCACCGAAGCGCCAGGTGGTCGTGTTGCCAGCGTCAGCAGCATTCTGTCAGTCCCCTACGGTGGCCCATGCCATACCACTGGCGGAACTGATTACTGACTGCACACCCCAGCAACATGCCCAAAGTGGTTTCTCCGTTCCTATCTCCACAGCGTTCGGTCTACTCCTGCACGGTGGGCCCTAGTCCAAAACCTCCGGCAGTTTCACGTACTTACTGCTTCTGATAAGAACAGATTTTTTTTTTAAGTTGAAATCTACCACAAAGGGTAGCATCTTTATTTAACATTTTATCAATACACATCAACTTAACATTTTATACAAAAATAAATCATTTACACAAAAACACATACTTGTTTACATATCACATTATATTCTGTACTTTTCAACATGTTTCACATTTCAACATATTAATTCCATGGACACGATCTCTTTACTATTTCCTCCTGAGCTTCTGCACTTTTCCTATATTTACCACCATGATTTTCTCCCTTAACACTTGTTGGGTATCCTCCCTGCATGGCAAGAAGAAATAACGTAGTCATATGCACCTCACTCAAACATGTCTGATCTAATACTACCCTAGCAAAAGGGTCATTAATTGAGTACCTATCAAAAAAACCTTCATGATCACGGTGAAATTCCCTAATTGCATGATATCTTTCCTTATTAAAGTTTTCTAATTCCCCTCTCAAAGCATCCTGGTCTTCAATTGTTTTAAACAAAAAAACATCTTCCATTTCCTCACTAGGCTTTTTGAATTCTGCCTCTATCCCATCTCCATATTCTGCTTTTTCTACCTTTGTTATTTCAGTTACCTTTGCCTTCATTTTACATATTTTTTTAAACGGCACAACCTCCTCCAAACATTTTTCTGTGTTAAATTCACACAATACCCCATAAGACAAAGTTTCCCCCACCCTCCGCATTGAAGGTAAACCTGTAGGAGAAACATCAGAGCTGGGCTCTGTTTTTTGAGTCCCACACACAGTCTCTGTTTTTTCCATCTTGGGTCCTGAATCAAAAGGAAAGTCCTTACAATCAGTCTTTGTTTCCTCTTTATCAGTCCTTATTTTGTCCATACTGGAGGATCTTTTATCAAGACCCTCCCAATAGCAATATCCAGTGTTTCCACCGAATTCAATGTCCCCATCAAGCTGGCTTAGGTCCTCCTCTTTGATCCAGACGGAGAACCTCTTTCTACCAGTCCAGAAACCAACCTTGTTTAACAGGTCTTTCTTGAATCTGCATACCGGGGCAACCAACTTCACAAAACTCAAAATCTCCGAGGTCGTCACGAACGGATCGTCCATGGATACCACCAAAGTTTTCCATCCGCCCTGCAAGGAGGTCAAGCAAGCCACACGGTTCCTGATCCCAGCGATCCCTCCTTCGTTCCACCTCCGGAAGGCCTCCGAGCACAGGAACTCCGATCTGAACGTGACATCGCAAGAGCCTCTGGCGGTGTTCCACTGCATGGCAAAGACGTCATCTCGGGTCATCATCAGGTCCTCCAACAGGATTCTAGCCATCACCGTCTCATCCCAAGCGTCCAAGGAAGCCTCTTTCTTGGGGAAGAACCGCAAGCAGAACTTCTTCCTCTTTAGCTCCATAGTCACCAACACCGTCTCAGCCAAGCCTGCGAAAATCAATAGATTGACCAGGTGATCGCTCCTCGTTGCCCCGGGACTAAGCCTCAAACCCTATAGCAGCATGTGCTTCCACCCAGGCTATAAACCTGGGTTTCCACACAAGGCCGAGTAGAGGGTACCCGGGGCACCTCCGGCTAAGACCCTTGGCAGCACACAAACACTAAACAGTAAGTATGCTACACTTGGTCTTAGCCAAAAGGCCGAGAAGCGATGTTCACGAGAGCTGCAGCAATATCAGACACAGAATTTATAGATATGTTAATGAGAGCTACTCCTCATAAACACAGGCATAGCATAGACATACTCATGAGAGCTGCTACATCATTCCACTTGTCCCAAAAAAAAAAACCCTTAAGAAATTTCACTAACAGGACTGACTCTAAGTTAAAAAAAACAATGTGAATGAATATGTGGACAGATGAAACTGCTCTATTGCACAACAGATGTAGACAACATTAGATTATTAGCAATGGAAGGGTTAACTGTCCTTTGTCTGTATTACTGTAGCAGTCAGGCTGACACCGCCCAGATCTTCTCCCTCACTCCTATCTAGGATTTCTATCAGTATCTGACTAAACTTTGTTCTACTTCTCCTACTCCTAAAACTCTCTATGATGGCAAATTACCATGGCGGCCATAGTGATAGCGGCAGATTTTTTTTCTCCAGCTCACGTCGTTCCTGAACAATCTGTGCAGATAGTTTTGGTGCCTGATTATTTAACTAGACTCCCTAATGTCAAGTGGGTGGAGTAAAGCAGGAACACGAAAGGGGTGTGATTCTGTGCTCTTATACTATCAGTCTCTGATTGGAGCTTTGAGTCATGCCCCCTTACCTGCTCCTGCCTGACACCACCCACTTGATATTAGGGAGTCTAGTTAACTTATTGGGCACCCAAACTAACAGCACCGATTACTCAGTAACGTGAGGGCTAGAGAAAAAATTCCACCCGCGGCAGAATCAGTGGATTGAAGGATTAAAAGCGATCCAGTGGGTGGAGGTGTCCTCTTTAAATGTAGAACATACTAAAATTCGCATTTTCCTTCTTTCGAGTAATTTCCGTAAGTGTTAAAATCTGGTCTTCTCGGGGTCGCGGATAAAGTGTAATGATGTATTAGCGCTATCCATTCACAGGTGATGGGTTCTCCCTTTATGGCCAGTGCAGACATTCAATCCGGTAAAAGTCGCCGTGCCGTGCAGCGCTCACTCCGCTCCCTTGGGCTACGCCATAAATATATATTCAATGTCTCCATTTACGCCGGAGCGTTTTGTGACTTTGATCTCTGCTCTTTGTCATTTAGATTGAGGCCGCCATTGGCAGGCGAGATAGAGAATTCTTCATGCAGAATAGGCCGGACCTTTACAAGTAGCCAGAGCTAAGTGGATTGTAAATTGCTCCGCGCTCCAGCAGAAGCGCGCGGTGGCGGCACGAGATATTCATTCAGTATAGGCTTTCGCTGCAGGGCCTGTCTGGGCTCCGTTAAATACAATCTGCTGTTTGCTAAATATTACTGACAAGTCAATGCGGTGCTCGATCATGGAGTCGCAGAGCGCCGACGCTGCGGAGATGGAGACAACGCACTTTGTCAATGTGAGCAGGAACGTATCGCGCCAAATAGATTAGCCATCCCCTAGTTGTGTGCGTATTGTACTTTGTGTGTTATCGGCTGCTTGAGCAGGGGCGGATCCAGGGCCGGGTGAGCCGGGCAACCGCCCGGGGCACCGCGCTTAGCGGGGCCCCGCGGCCTGGCCCTAACAAAATGGTCCGGGTCCCGGTCAGCCTCGGCATAGTTGGGCAAGTGCCAGGGCCCACAGAGCCTCTGGGGGCCCCCGGCACTTGTCTGTCACGATTTCAGCTCATCGGTGTCCGTCCGCCGATGAGCTGAATATATACGCGATGCAGGAGCTGTGAGATCAGCTCCTGCTTTAAAGCTCCGGCCCCGGCTTGCGTGTGTAGGCGCAATGACATCATCGCATCACGCTTACACACGCAAGTCAGGCCGGAGCTAAGCAGGAGCTGATCTCACAGCTCCTGCATCGCGTATGTGACTGGAGTGAGAGAGAGAGGAGCGTCGGGGGAACGATGGAAGGTGAGTGATAGAAGGTGAGTGTAAGTGTTTGTTTTGTATTACATATTAAGGTGGAACATAATGAAGGGGGCCCATGAAACTGGGGGGCAAATGAAGGGGAGGGGGGGAACGGCATGACACTGGGGCAGATGGAGGGGGGGGGAGAACAGCATGACACTGGGGCAGATGAAGGGGGGGAGAACGGCATGACACTGGGGCAGATGGAGGGGGGGAGAACGGCATGACACTGGGGGAGATGGAGGGGGGGAGAACAGCATGACACTGGGGCAGATGAAGGGGGGGAGAACGGCATGACACTGGGGCAGATGGAGGGGGGGAGAACGGCATGACACTGGGGCAGATGGAGGGGGGGAGAACGGCATGACACTGGGGCAGATGAAGGGGGGAGAATGGCATGACACTGGGGCAGATGAAGGGGGGAGAGCGGCATGACACTGGGGCAGATGGAGGAGGGGCGAACGGCATGACACTGGGGCAGAGACGGGGGGGAGAACAGCATGACACTGGGGCAGATGGAGGGGGGGGAGAACAGCATGACACTGGGGCAGATGGAGGGGGGGAGAACGGCATGACACTGGGGCAGATGGAGGGGGGAGAACGGCATGACACTGGGGCAGATGGAGGGGGGAACAGCATGACACTGGGGGAGATGGAGGGGGGGAGAACAGAATGACACTGGGGCAGATGAAGGGGGGGAGAATGGCATGACACTGGGGCAGATGGAGGGGGGAACAGCATGACACTGGGGCAGATGGAGGGGGGGAGAACAGCATAACACTGGGGCAGATGAAGGGGGGAGAACGGCATGACACTGGGGCAGATGGAGGGGGGAGAACGGCATGACACTGGGGCAGATGGAGGGGGGAGAACAGCATGACACTGGGGCAGATGGAGGGGGGGGGAGAACAGCATGACATTGGGGCAGATGAAGGGGGGGAGAACAGCATGACACTGGGGCAGATGGAGGGGGAGAACGGCATGACACTGGGGCAGATGGAGGGGGGAGAACAGCATGACACTGGGGCAGATGGAGGGGGGGAGAACAGCATGACACTGGGGCAGATGGAGGGGGGGAGAACGGCATGACACTGGGGCAGATGAAGGGGGGAGAACGGCATGACACTGGGGCAGATGGATGGGGGGAGAACGGCATGACACTGGGGCAGATGGAGGGGGGGAGAACAGCATGACACTGGGGCAGATGGAGGGGGGGAGAACAGCATGACACTGGGGCAGATGAAGGGGGGGAGAACAGCATGACACTGGGGGAGATGGAGGGGGGGAGAACAGCATGACACTGGGGCAGATGGAGGGGAGGAGAACGGCATGACACTGGGGAAGATGGAGGGGAGGAGAACAGCATGACACTGGGGCAGATGAAGGGGCGAGAACGGCATGACACTGGGGGAGATGGAGGGGGGGAGAACAGCATGACACTGGGGCAGATGAAGGGGCGAGAACGGCATGACACTGGGGCAAATGAAGGGGGAGAGAACGGAATGACACTGTGGCAAATGAAGGGGGGGGAGAACGGCATGACACTGGGGCAGATGAAGGGGGGGTTGGCATGACACTGGGGCAGATGAAGGGGGGAGAATGGCATGACACTGGGGCAGATGAAGGGGGGGAGAACGGCATGACACTGGGGCAAATGAAGGGGGAGAGAACGGAATGACACTGGGGCAGATGAAGGGGGGGGGGTTGGCATGACACTGGGGCAGATGGAGGGGGGGAGAACGGCATGACACTGGGGCAGATGGAGGGGGGGAGAACGGCATGACACTGGGGCAGATGAAGGGGGGAGAATGGCATGACACTGGGGCAGATGAAGGGGGGAGAGCGGCATGACACTGGGGCAGATGGAGGAGGGGCGAACGGCATGACACTGGGGCAGAGACGGGGGGGAGAACAGCATGACACTGGGGCAGATGGAGGGGGGGAGAACAGCATGACACTGGGGCAGATGGAGGGGGGGAGAACGGCATGACACTGGGGCAGATGGAGGGGGGAGAACGGCATGACACTGGGGCAGATGGAGGGGGGAACAGCATGACACTGGGGGAGATGGAGGGGGGGAGAACAGCATGACACTGGGGCAGATGAAGGGGGGGAGAATGGCATGACACTGGGGCAGATGGAGGGGGGAACAGCATGACACTGGGGCAGATGGAGGGGGGGAGAACAGCATAACACTGGGGCAGATGAAGGGGGGAGAACGGCATGACACTGGGGCAGATGGAGGGGGGGAGAACGGCATGACACTGGGGCAGATGGAGGGGGGAGAACAGCATGACACTGGGGCAGATGGAGGGGGGGGAGAACAGCATGACATTGGGGCAGATGAAGGGGGGGAGAACAGCATGACACTGGGGCAGATGGAGGGGGAGAACGGCATGACACTGGGGCAGATGGAGGGGGGAGAACAGCATGACACTGGGGCAGATGGAGGGGGGGGAGAACAGCATGACACTGGGGCAGATGGAGGGGGGGAGAACGGCATGACACTGGGGCAGATGAAGGGGGGAGAACGGCATGACACTGGAGCAGATGGATGGGGGGAGAACGGCATGACACTGGGGCAGATGGAGGGGGGGAGAACAGCATGACACTGGGGCAGATGGAGGGGGGGAGAACAGCATGACACTGGGGCAGATGAAGGGGGGGAGAACAGCATGACACTGGGGGAGATGGAGGGGGGGAGAACAGCATGACACTGGGGCAGATGGAGGGGAGGAGAACGGCATGACACTGGGGAAGATGGAGGGGAGGAGAACAGCATGACACTGGGGCAGATGAAGGGGCGAGAACGGCATGACACTGGGGGAGATGGAGGGGGGGAGAACAGCATGACACTGGGGCAGATGAAGGGGCGAGAACGGCATGACACTGGGGCAAATGAAGGGGGAGAGAACGGAATGACACTGTGGCAAATGAAGGGGGGGGGGAACGGCATGACACTGGGGCAGATGAAGGGGGGGTTGGCATGACACTGGGGCAGATGAAGGGGGGAGAATGGCATGACACTGGGGCAGATGAAGGGGGGGAGAACGGCATGACACTGGGGCAAATGAAGGGGGAGAGAACGGAATGACACTGGGGCAGATGAAGGGGGGGGTTGGCATGACACTGGGGCAGATGAAGGGGGGAGAATGGCATGACACTGGGGCAGATGAAGGGGGGGGACATGAAACTGTGGGCAGATAAAGGGGGAGAATGGCATGAAACTGGGGACAGAGATAGAGGGGGGGGACATGAAACTAGGGGTAGATGAAGGGTGTATATGAAAATGGGAAGAGATAGAGGGGGGACATATAATTTACGGGTGACTGTAGGAGGATTATACTGTGTGGAATCACATGAAAAATGAATGAGAATGGGCGGAGTCAACATAAAAGTGGGCGGGGCCTAATTTGCTGCGCTGCGCGTAGGGCCCCGCCAAAGTCAATTGCCCAGGGCCCCGCAAACCCTGGATCCGCCACTGTGCTTGAGGTTGTGCTCCGTGTTTGGTTTCCATGTTGCTATGTACTTTATCATTGGTTGCTATGGGTTATAGAACACAACAAAAAATCTGGTTGCTATAGGTTACAGAATATTGTATACTATCCGGTTGCTGTGGTGACACTGTGTAGTATTGGGTTGCTATGGGTTACTGAGCTCTGCCGCCGCGCCGTATAACTTCCCTACAGCTAATGAATATATTTGCCGTACAATGGCGCTGCCGGGTCGCCGGCTCTGGATGAGGTCGCAGAATCAATGCAGAAATTCAGAAGACGGAAAAGAAAGCAATCTCCGGCAGCCATTGATTGTAAATGTGAGCGCGGCGGGGGAGGGCTGAGCGGGGAGGACACAGTGTGAGCGGGGAGAAGAGCTGACAGTCTACAGGGTATACAGGGACAGCATTATATAGGGGATGGCAAGGATAGCAGTTAGGCCTCATCCTCCGCCCTAGGGTGAGAAGACGCCAGGACTAGGGGCTACACTGCCCTTCATATTGGATTGGATGGACCTGAACAAATACCAGACCCTCAAGGCCCCAAATATTATTGCCCCCTCTTCTCTATGCACAAACCGCTAAGAATGGTGGCATCTAAAGCTACTTATACCTTCAGTGGAAATGGCCATGTCCACAGTGACATCATACATACTGACTGACACCAGACCTATAGCGATGACCACGCCCACAGTGACATCATACATACTGAGTGACACCAGATCTATGGAGATGACCACGCCCACAGTGACATCATACATACTGACTGACACCAGACCTATAGCGATGACCACGCCCACAGTGACATCATACATACTGAGTGACACCAGACCTATAGCGATGACCACGCCCACAGTGACATCATACATACTGAGTGACACCAGACCTATAGCGATGACCACGCCCACAGTGACATCATACATACTGAGTGACACCAGATCTATGGAGATGACCACGCCCACAGTGACATCATACACACCAAGTGATACCAGATCAATGGAGATGACCACGCCCACAGTGACATCATAAACACCAACTTACACCAGATCAATGGAGATGACCACACCCACAGTGACATCATACATACTGACTGACACCAGATCTATGGAGATGACCATGCCCACAGTGACATCATACACACCAAGTGACACCAGATCTATGGAGATGACCACACCCACAATGACATCATACATACTGAGTGACACCAGATCTATGGAGATGACCACGCCCACAGTGACATCATACATACTGAGTGACACCAGACCTATAGCGATGACCACGCCCACAGTGACATCATACATACTGAGTGACACCAGATCTATGGAGATGACCACGCCCACAATGACATCATACATACTGACTGACACCAGACCTATAGCGATGACCACGCCCACAGTGACATCATACATACTGACTGACACCAGATAAATGTAGATGACCACGCCCACAGTGACATCATACATACTGACTGACACCAGACCTATAGCGATGACCACGCCCACAGTGACATCATACATACTGACTGACACCAGACCTATAGCGATGACCACGCCCACAATGACATCATACATACTGAGTGACACCAGATCTATGGAGATGACCACACCCACAATGACATCATACATACTGAGTGACACCAGATCAATGGAGATGACCAGGCCCACAGTGACATCATTCATAGCAACTGACACCAGATCAATGGAGATGACCACGCCCACAGTGACATCATACGCACCAACTGACACCTGATCAATGGAGATGACCACGCCCACAGTGACATCATACATACTGAGTGACACCAGATAAATGGAGATGACCAGGCCCACAATGACATCATTCATAGCAACTGACACCAGATCAATGGAGATGACCAGGCCCACAGTGACATCATACATACTGACACCAGATCTATGAAGATGACCACGCCCACAGTGACATCATACACACCAAGTGACACCAGATCAATGGAGATGACCACATCCACAATGACATCATTCATAGCAACTGACACCAGATCAATGGAGATGACCAGGCCCACAGTGACATCATACACACCAAGAGAAGACGACCACACCCACAATGACATCATTCATAGCAGCTGATACCAGATCAATGAAGATGACCACGCCCACAGTGACATCATACGCACCAACTGACACCAGATCTATGAAGATGACCACGCCCACAGTGACATCATACACACCAACTGACACCAGATCTATGGAGATGACCATGCCCACAGTGACATCATTTATAGCAACTGACACCAGATCAATGGAGATGACCACGCCCACAATGACATCATACACATCATACATATAGACTCCGGGGGAGGGGGGGCAGCTTTCTGTAGTTCGCCTCGGGCGGCTCAAGGGGTAGGTTCACCCCTGAGATGACCACACCCACAATGACATCATTCATAGCAACTGACACCAGATCAATGGAGATGACCAGGCCCACAGTGACATCACACACACCAAGTTACACCAGATCATCATTTATAGTGACTCACAGCAGATTCATGGAGATGACCCCGTCCACAGTGACATCATACACACCAAATGACACCAGATCTATGGAGATGACCACGCCCACAGTGACATCATACATCCTGACTGACAACATATTGAAGGAGATGGCCATGGCCATAATGACATCATACCTATCAACTTGGGATCGGAAAAGATCGGATTCCAATCGGCGATCGAGTAAATTTCATGATCGCAATCGAAATTCCGATCCCAAACTTTTTTCAGTGGGATCGAGGTCGGAGGTTATCTCAAGACCGGCTCAACCCTAAAAGTGACTTTTCCCATAGAGAAGCATTGACTAGGGTTGAGTGATTGGGATCGGAAAAGATCGGATTCTGATTGGCGATCGAGCAAATTTCACGATCGCGATCGGCTGGAAAGTGATCGAAAATCGGATTTTAAAATCGATCCTGAAATCTCAAGATCGGCTCAACCCTACTATCAACTGATCCCAGATCCAGGGTATTGATCACGTCCACAAAAACGACATAGCTACCGACTGACACCAAACTGATGGAGATGACATCATACTTATGGAATGATACCAAATATGACATCACATCACGTATTATCAGATCACACCTACTACGTAGTGACATGTGATTATGGGTTAATGTGAACACGTGCAACCACAGACGTCTCCACAATCGACACCCACTTTGACAACTTGATGCTTCACCTACTGACATTGAATTGTTGGGCCCATGAAAGGGGTCCATAGATTTAGCAGGTGCTCCGGGCTTAGCGCAGACACAGTTAAATTCTCCCCACGGAGCGGCAGAAAATGGGCCGAGCCTTCAATCAGTAAGCTGCAGTTGGAGACATTAGCTCCGATTCATTATGACTGAAGCCTTCTGAATAGCGCCTTGATAAATTAGACGGCTCTATATTTAGCAAATTGTTTTATTTTTCAGCTGCCTTGTACTCCTTTCTTGCAGAGACAAATTAGCATCACACGGGCGGCTCCTGCAGTTATAAGGAGAAGCCGAAAAGAATCCATCCCCGGGAAGAAAAATCATCAAAGGTTCTTCACATTTGGAAGCGTCTTGGCCTCGTAGATTTACAAGATCGGCATATTCTGATGGAAGGAGTTAATGAGTTGCCCTGGAGGTGTAGGAGGACATCATGATGGGTCACCTCATGGGTCAAGTAGGTCAGAAGCTCCATATAAGTGATGGCTTTAGAACAAGACGGGCCAACGTTGACTATACCATCCTATCCAAAATAGTCAGTAACCCCAAGTGGTGTAGGAGGACATCATAATGGGTCACCTCATGGGTCAAGTAGGTCAGAAGCTCCATATAAGTGATGGCTTTAGAACAAGACGGGCCAACGTTGACTATACCATCCTATCCAAAATAGTCAGTAACCCCAAGTGGTGTAGGAGGACATCATGATGGGTCACCTCATGGGTCAAGTAGGTCAGAAGCTCCATATAAGTGATGGCCTTAGAACAAGATGGGCCAGCGTTGACTATACCATCCTATCCAAAATAGTCAGTAACCCCAAGAGGTGTAGGAGGACATCATGATGGGTCACCTCATGGGTCAAGTAGGTCAGAAGCTCCATATAAGTGATGGCTTTAGAACAAGACGGGCCAACGTTGACTATACCATCCTATCCAAAATAGTCAGTAACCCCAAGAGGTGTAGGAGGACATCATGATGGGTCACCTCATGGGTCAAGTAGGTCAGAAGCTCCATATAAGTGATGGCTTTAGAACAAGACGGGCCAACGTTGACTATACCATCCTATCCAAAATAGTCAGTAACCCCAAGTGGTGTAGGAGGACATCATGATGGGTCACCTCATGGGTCAAGTAGGTCAGAAGCTCCATATAAGTGATGGCTTTAGAACAAGACGGGCCAACGTTGACTATACCATCCTATCCAAAATAGTCAGTAACCCCAAGTGGTGTAGGAGGACATCATAATGGGTCACCTCATGGGTCAAGTAGGTCAGAAGCTCCATATAAGTGATGGCTTTAGAACAAGACGGGCCAACGTTGACTATACCATCCTATCCAAAATAGTCAGTAACCCCAAGTGGTGTAGGAGGACATCATGATGGGTCACCTCATGGGTCAAGTAGGTCAGAAGCTCCATATAAGTGATGGCCTTAGAACAAGATGGGCCAGCGTTGACTATACCATCCTATCCAAAATAGTCAGTAACCCCAAGAGGTGTAGGAGGACATCATGATGGGTCACCTCATGGGTCAAGTAGGTCAGAAGCTCCATATAAGTGATGGCTTTAGAACAAGACGGGCCAACGTTGACTATACCATCCTATCCAAAATAGTCAGTAACCCCAAGAGGTGTAGGAGGACATCATGATGGGTCACCTCATGGGTCAAGTAGGTCAGAAGCTCCATATAAGTGATGGCTTTAGAACAAGACGGGCCAACGTTGACTATACCATCCTATCCAAAATAGTCAGTAACCCCAAGTGGTGTAGGAGGACATCATGATGGGTCACCTCATGGGTCAAGTAGGTCAGAAGCTCCATATAAGTGATGGCTTTAGAACAAGACGGGCCAACGTTGACTATACCATCCTATCCAAAATAGTAACTCCAAGAGGTGTAGGAGGACATCATAATGGGTCACCTCATGGGTCAAGTAGGTCAGAAGCTCCGTATAAGTGATGGCCTTAGAAAAAGATTGGCCAACGGTGACTATACCATCCTATCCAAAATAGTCAGTAACCCCAAGAGGTGTAGGAGGACCTCATGATGGGTCACCTCATGGATCAAGTAGGTCATAAGCTCCATATAAGTGATGGCCTAAGAACAAGATGAGCCAACGTTGAGTTTTCCATCCTATAAAAAATAGTCAGTAAACCCAAGAGGTATAGGAGGACTTCATGATGGGTCACCTCATGGATCAAGTAGGTCAGAAGCTCCATATAAGTGATGGCCTTAGAACAAGATGGGCCAGCATTGACTATACCATCCTATACAAAATAGTCAGTAACCCCAAGAGGTGTAGGAGGACTCATGATAGGTTACCTCATGGATGAAGTAGGTCAGAAGCTCCGTATAAGTGATGGCCTGAGAACAAGATGCGCCAACGATGACTGTTCCATCCTATCAAAAACAGTCAGTAACCCCAAAAGGTGTAGGAGGACCACATGATGGGTCACCTCATGGATCAAGTAGGTTGGAAGCTCCATATAAGTGATGGCCTGAGAACAAGATGGGCCAACGTTGAGTTTTCCATCCTATCAAAAATAGTCAGTAACCCCAAGAATAGTCAATGTTAGTCCAAAAAAACTCCTACTGATCCGATCCATCTCTTCAGCAGAATATCTTATGGTAGGTCAAAGCTCTCAATATTATTTGTCAAGCCCAATTTGGACTAGTGACCATAACCAGCTCATGAGGTGTAGAAACTTTTGGGGCAGAGATGTGGCTTGAAACTCCAATCATGTCAAAATTTTGGTATGGAACTGCTACCTCTTCTTCCCCAATAGGTACAGATGCCTCTAGATCAAGGAACCTGTCCTACCATGATTGACTTCACCCACCTTCCAAGACAAGCTATTCGACTTATCGTGAAGTTTGTCTCCATGTTTACGAAGGAAATCTGAAGGAATGCTGTGGAGCCAAAGAGATTCAGGAGCAGCCTCTGGGTTCCCACCTTCAGTCCACGCGGTTGATATAGGGTCAAGTGATAGGAGATGTTTGGTGACTCCTTCTCTTCCACCACCATAGATGTCGTGACCTTTGAGAACTTGAGTTTTAACTTGAAGACTCTCCTTTCATTTGTGTCTCCATCTTCAAGATTTTCATGTTTCACCATCTTAAACCATGAAGACTCAGATGTCTGTCACCTTATCTTCTACTCCATGGACATCTAAAATTGTTCATAATCTTAAACTAAGTCAATGCCCTAGGAGAACGGTAGACTAAGAAAGTCGTATGAAATAAGACCAGAGATGTTCCACTGTAACCTCGTGGGAAATTGACCACAAATCCTAATCTTGTTGATTACAACCTTGTCTTGCTGGAGGACACGAAGTTATGAAGCGTGTTGTGATTGACATCTCCTTAATTCTCGGTGGTGGCACATTGCCATCGTGAAATAAGGAACAAACTGTTTTCTCCGCTGACCTTTCCAAACTGCACAAAAACAACATAAGGCCACTCAGATGTTTTTGAGGATCCGGCTTTGCTGTAGGACTCAAGCGATAGTGATATAGCTTGATGGACCCTCCTCTCTACAGGACCTATAGAAGTGACAACCCAAATAAGTTGGCCTTATCTTGGTCCTGTAAGGAGACTTAAAGGATTTTTTGGCCTGAAGAAGACATGTCCAGATTATGAGACATATGAACACCATGCCGAGCCACAAAGTATCATAGTGCTGCAAAAAACGATAGTTGATAAGAAATAAGGCACTGTTCGGAGGGGGTCCTACCTATTGACCTGTGGCTATATCAGCATCCCTACATTAACACATTTAAAGGGTAACTCTACCCACAATCCAAAACTTCAGATATGATCCTTTGGAACCCGAATATTCCACACTGTCGATTTCACAATCACCGGACCCCGGAGTGCTGAGATATGAGGAGTTGTTTGGTGAGGTCCTTACATTGTACTTGAGCTGTCCTCTTCCTGCCTGCTGTCACTCATTTTTATATTTCTGTCAGTAGGGAAATCAGGTTTAAGAGGTCAGAATTAAAGGGGTTGCCTAACTCTTTTTTTAATGTTTTATAGTGCTGCTGAAGGGGTCATGACCATAAAAGATTTTACTCACCGATCCTCCATTTCCAGCGGCTTCGGTCTTCAGTTTACCAATCTCAGGCCTCAGCAGTCACCTCTTCACAAACGGCAGGTCACAGCAGTCACTTACCACTTGTGAAGAGGTCCCCGCTGTGGGGTGTGATTGGCTCCAGCAGTCATCTAGTACAATGGGTCACGGTCGAAGGACCTGTATACAGTAGAACGGAGCTGTCACCGCTGGAGATGAAGGTTCGGGGAGAGGTGAAGTGTTTTTATGTTCAGATCATTCAGATCGAAATTTTTGTCCCTAACACGTAGGAATAGCCTTAAGAAAGGCTATTCTTCTCCTACCTTTAGATGTCTTCTCCGCTTCGCCGTTCTATTTTTTATCGGTATGCAAATTAGTTCTCTCGCAGCACTGGGGGCGCCTCCATCTTCTTCAGGAACGTCCTCTTCACGCGTCTTCTTCTGGCGCAGGCGGTGAAACTTCTAGGCCACCGGTCACAAGAAAGTGGCCACTTACTTACTGTGTAAGTGGCCATTTTTCTTGTGGCCGCGGGCATGCGCAGACGGCTCTGCCCGAGGCCTAGAAGTTTCACCGCCTGCACCAGAAAAAGACGTGTGAAGAGGACGTTCCTGAAGAAGATGGAGGTGTCGCTGGAGAGTTCTCTCGCAACATTGGGGACACCCCAGTGCTGTTTGAGTGCTGTGGCCCGCCCTCAGTGCTGCGAGAGAACTCATTTGCATACCGGCGAAAACCGGTGCAAAGAAGACATCTAAAGGTAGGAGAAGAATAGCCTTTCTTAAGGATATTCCTACGTGTTAGGGACAAAAAAATTCAATCTGAATGATAGGATCTCTTTAAAAAAATAGAGTTGGAAAACCCCTTTAATTCTGATTTCTAGAATAAAATTTTTCAGGTATAGCTTGGTTACATCAGGCAGGTAGAAGACAGCTCAAACAGATCTACAATGTAAGGACCCCTCCAAACAACTCCTCATATTTCAGCTTCCGGGACCCCTATGAATGAGAAATCGACCGAGTGGAATACTCGGGTTCCTAGCTGTCATGTCTGAAGTTTTCGACTGTGGGTAGAGTTACCCTTTAACTTCGCTCCTAATGCCGTATTAATGTATGGCTGCCGATGTAGCCACAGGGTAATAGGATTAGGAGAGGAGGAGGGGCTGTTCTTTAAAATATACTTTGTAAAAATTTAGGCTTTAAGCCGAAAAGCGGAGCTCCTCGCCAGCAGAGTTTTTACAAGACTCATCCAAACTTCTAAAGGGATTATTGATTCCTAATGACTTGTGAAGGATGTTGAGGAGAGCGGAGAAACGAGAAGACGAATCTCGCCGCACACTCCCCAATCTCCTAATTACAAACATATATCTACGAGAAAAACATTACCCATAACCGGAGCGAGACCATCAGTAACACTACAGCCGAGCGCGCCATCTCAGGTTTTATACTCCAGTCACATCCAAAGCTGTGCTACGAATTCTGCAGATTCCGGTGACCTTTTTCTTGGCGATTACAACCATTGACCTGACCATTGCCTATAAGGTCAGATCCGGTTGGGATTAGTGGCCATGTTGTGCGCCGCTGTACTGCATTTTGGGAGATGTAGCAACTTAAAACACAATTTACGACGGAAATCTGACAACTGTTTGTCGAAAGACACGCCCCTAGGATAGGTAACGTGCGGGATTGAGGTACTATGGGGCACTCTGATGCATTGTGGGAGATTTTATTTCTGTATTGGTGCAGTCTAAAGTCCTCCACAGACACAAGGGGGCAGCGCTGAGATGTGAAAGCCTTTAAAATCCTAAACACAGCTTTGGAAGTGACTAGAGTAGTAATCAGGATTTAGAATCAGCCACGTTACCCATCATTTTACTTAGATTCTCGCATGCTCAGCAGAGGGCAGCAGTGAGTTGAACTGATGGGCAGTCTGAATGCAGCTTTAGATGTGACTAGAGCACAATGAAATTGAATCTCAATGTTATCTATAGATACAGTCATTGGAGCCGCGCCGCTACTTTGACACTTTTTAGCAAGCCTGGTGGTCACTTACGTGATTCCCGCGTACCCTTATGTAATCCCTGGTCTTGTTTTGTAACTCATAGACGGTCACGTTGCGGCGGTTGCGACGCGCCGTGTTTTTCGGCTGGTTAATTACATGAAGCGCTGCTCTGACTGTGATGGCTGCGCTCGTGGAGTTTGATTTCTGAATCGGTTCCTTGTGATGTTCATGCGGCGAATTCTTTGCGGTTTGATGTGTATGAAGAGATTCTTTATTCTGCCTCCTGTGATATCGGAGCGCCGCTCCGTCACTCCAGGCTGCGCTTAACATCACGTAACCAGAGAATCTAGAAATACACGGGAAGAATCCTATAATCTGGCATCTGACCGTCTGGAGATGTATGCCTGAGCCTTAGTGTACCCCCAACCTGGCATGGCGGATACATCTTAAAGGGCCGCTCCATTTCGGGGGTTACTTTGCCTAAATGGATAGGCAGTGGCCCAAGTAACAATTAACCAATAGGCATTAATTAACCATTAAGTCCCCGGTAGCCCCCGGACTACTGTCAGTGTAGTCATGTGTCCGGCTGTCTCACTGGTCTCAGTGGTTTCCTTTTCCCTCTGACTACTCAGGGCCTGGACTGTACCACCTGGGGAGAGGAGGGGGGAAACTGAGGTGCCAATAGATTACAGGCTTTCGTTCCTCCTCCTATAATTGGGTACAGAGCTCCATGTGCCCAGGCTTTATGGTGGACACCCTGCAGTCGGGGTAAAGGGTCATGGAACATCCCAAAGATGGCGGATGATGAGACTGTGAGGGGGAGTTCACACGGAGTTACACGTGGACGCCGTGTGGCACGTGGACGCCGCGGGACCCTTTGCGGGCCGTACACGCTCCCATTGATTTCAATGGGAGCGGGGATCGTATGCGCCGCGCTAGTTTGCGGCCGTGCATTTATACTAGCGCGGCTCACGGAGAGTAATAGATCAGTGATGGTAATCCTATTAATATTATAAAGGTGAATGTTTGTGGGTTCGGATGTTTGTTCCTCAATCACAGCCAAACGGCTGAATGGATTTTGGAGAAATTTCACACACACCTACATATTTCCCACGAAAGTGCAATAGGCTACTTTAAATGTGGGTCACTCACCCCAAATCGCCACCGTCACCCTCCAAACACCCCTCCGGGCTCGGCTGTAGAAGCTGGCATTCTGCCAGCGCTGCTCTGTCCGCGCTCCTCCTATTGGTGCATGGCAGGCTGTGGGCGGGCTATAGAGCCAGGACTGCGGCACCATAGGTTGGGGGCTCAATGTGGGCGTGCTGATTCACCAGGGACACAGTGAGGAAGATGGCGGCCGCCCACAGGGTCCCGGAGCCGCAGCTATACCACGCTGCCCACATACATCGCGGAGGAGGCTGCCGCACCCCACACTACACATACAAGTCAGTGCAGCAGGCGGAGGGTGTCCCAGGGGGGAAGAGGTGTCCCCAGCTTCCGTTCCCCCCTACATCGTCCCCCGTGTACTAGCTCTCACCTTTGGTTCTCACCTCTGCTCCTGTCTCTCCTCCGCTCCTGTGTCTCCTCCGCTCCACACACTGCTCGTGCTGCTGTCTGTGTCCTGTATGAAGCACAGTGAGCTCCGGCGTCAGGTAGCTATGACGCCGGGCCTGCTCTGCTACATAAATGCCACAGGGACCAGCGCGAGAAGTGTGTGCAGGCAGCCAGCAGAGGGAGCAGATGAGAGAGACAAAGGTGAGAGATACTACACGGGGGACGATGTAGGGGGTGGGGGCAGGGATGGGGGGGGCAAGACACTGGGGGCACATGAAGTGAACTGGGGGCAGAGAAGGGGGGACATGAAGCTGGGGGCAGAGATGGGGGGGGACAAAATACTGGGGGCCGAGATGGGGGGGACAAGATACTGGGGGCAGAGATGGGGTGGACAAGATACTGGGGGCAAGCCCGCTCTCTTGTCCTGTATATATGGACACTGCACAGTACCACTTCTCCTGTCCTGTATATATATACACTGCACAGTACCACTTCTCCTCTCCTGTATATATGGACACTGCACAGTACCACTTCTCCTGTCCTGTATATATGGACACTGCACAGTACCACTTCTCTTGTCCTGTATATATGGACACTGCACAGTACCACTTCTCTTCTCCTGTATATATGGACACTGCACAGTACCACTTCTCCTGTCCTGTATATAGGACACTGCACAGTACCACTTCTCTTGTCCTGTATATATGGACACTGCACAGTACCACTTCTCCTGTCCTGTATATATGGACACTGCACAGTACCACTTCTCCTGTCCTGTATATATGGACACTGCACAGTACCACTTCTCCTGTCCTGTATATATGGACACTGCACAGTACCACTTCTCCTGTCCTGTATATATGGACACTGCACAGTACCACTTCTCCTGTCCTGTATATATGGACACTGCATAGTACCACTTCTCCTGTCCTGTATATATGGACACTGCACAGTACCACTTCTCCGGTCCTGTATATAGGACACTGCACAGTACCACTTCTCCTGTCCTGTATATATGGACACTGCACAGTACCACTTCTCTTCCCCAGTACAGTCCTATGAAAAAGTTTGGGCACCCCTATTAATCTTAATCATTTTTAGTTCTAAATATTTTGGTGTTTGCAACAGCCATTTCAGTTTGCGGGGTGCCGCAGGGCTCTGTTCTGGGTCCAGTACTTTTTAATATCTTTATAAATGATCTGGACGATGGAATTATTGGGGAACTCATAAAATTTGCAGATGATACGAAGATAGGAGGAATAGCCAACACTAGAGAGGAGAGAGAGTGCATTCAAAAGGACTTAGACACACTGGAACAATGGGCTGAGGCGAACAAAATGGTATTAACAGGGACAAATGCAAAGTTCTACATCTGGGTAACAGAAATGTAAAAAACATATATAGTATGGGAGGAATAGAACTAAGTGATAGCATAGGGGAAAAGGACTTGGGCATAATAGTAGATCACAAATTCAACATGAGCCAACAGTGCGGTGCTGCTGCAAAAAAGGCTAATAAAATTCTGGGATGTATTAAGACAAGCATTGAATCTAGATCAAGAGAGGTCATTATTCCGCTGTACTCTTCCCTGGTCAGACCACACCTGGAATACTGTGTACAGTTCTGGGCGCCTCAATTCAATTCAAGAAAGATATATCTAATAACTGATGGACACAGTAATATTTCAGGATTGAAATGAGGTTTATTGTACTAACAGAAAATGCGCAATATGCATTAAACCAAAATTTGACCGGTGCAAAAATATGGGCACCTCAACAGAAAAGTGACATTAATATTTAGTACATCCTCCTTTTGCAAAGATAACAGCCTCTAGTCGCTTCCTGTAGCTTTTAATCAGTTCCTGGATCCTGGATGAAGGTATTTTGGACCATTTCTTTCTACAAAACAATTCAAGTTCAGTTAAGTTTGATGGTCGCCGAACATGGACAGCCCGCTCTCAAATGATCTGAAAACAAAGATTGTTCAACATAGTTGTTCAGGGGAAGGATACAAAACGTTGTCTCAGAGATTTAACCTGTCAGTTTCCACTGTGAGGAACATAGTAAGGAAATGGAAGACCACGGGGACAGTTCTTGTTAAGCCCAGAAGTGGCAGGCCAAGAAAAATATCAGAAAGGCAGAGAAGAAGAATGGTGAGAACAGTCAAGGACAATCCACAGACCACCTCCAAAGAGCTGCAGCATCATCTTGCTGCAGATGGTGTCACTGTGCATCGGTCAACTATACAGCGCACTTTGCACAAATAGAAGCTGTATGGGAGAGTGATGAGAAAGAAGCCGTTTCTGCACGCACGCCACAAATAGAGTTGCCTGAGGTATGAAAAAGCACATTTGGACAAGGCAGCTTCATTTTGGAAACAAAAATTGAGTTGTTTGGTTATAAAAAAAGGCGTTATGCATGGCGTCCAAAAAGAAACAGCATTCCAAGAAAAACACATGCTACCCACTGTAAAATTTGGTGGAGGTTCCATCATGCTTTGGGGCTGTGTGGCCAATGCCGGCATCGGGAATCTTGTTAAAGTTGAGGGTCGCATGGATTCCACTCAGTATCAGCAGATTCTTGAGAATAATGTTCAAGAATCAGTGACGAAGTTGAAGTTACGCCGGGGATGGATATTTCAGCAAGACAATGATCCAAAACACCGCTCCAAATCCTCAGGCATTCATGCAGAGGAACAATTACAATGTTCTGGAATGGCCATCCCAGTCCCCAGACCTGAATATCATTGAACATCTGTGGGATGATTTGAAGCGGGCTGTCCATGCTCGGCGACCATCTAACTTAACTGAACTTGAATTGTTTGTCCAAAATACCTTTATCCAGGATCCAGGAACTGATTAAAAGCTACAGGAAGCGACTAGAGGCTGTTATCTTTGCAAAAGGAGGATCTACTAAATATTATTGTCACTTTTCGGTTAAGGGTGCATTCACACGGAGTAAAATGGAGTGTAATTTGGAGCGTTTACGGAGCGTTTACGTATACGCTCCGTATACGCTCCGTATACGCTCCGTAAACGCTCCGTAAACGCTCCAAATTACACTCCATTTTACTCCGTGTGAATGCACCCTAAGGTGCCCATACTTTTGCACCGGTCAAATTTTGGTTTAATGCATATTGCGCATTTTCTGTTAGTACAATAAACCTCATTTCAATCCTGAAATATTACTGTGTCCATCAGTTATTAGATATATCAAACTGAAATGGCTGCTGCAAACACCAAAATATTTAGAACTAAAAATGATTAAGATTAATAGGGGTGCCCAAACTTTTTCATAGGACTGTATATATGGACAGTGCACAGTACCACTTCTCCTGTCCTGTATATATGGACACTGCACAGTACCACTTCTCCTGTCCTGTATATATGGACACTGCACAGTACCACTTCTCCTGTCCTGTATATATGGACACTGCACAGTACCACTTCTCTTGTCCTGTATATATGGACACTGCACAGTACCACTTCTCCTGTCCTGTATATATGGACACTGCACAGTACCACTTCTCCTGTCCTGTATATATGGACACTGCACAGTACCACTTCTCCTGTCCTGTATATATGGACACTGCACAGTACCACCTCTCCTGTCCTGTATATATGGACACTGCACAGTACCACTTCTCCTGTCCTGTATATATATATATATATATATATACACTGCACAGTACCACTTCTCCTGTCCTGTATATATATACACTGCACAGTACCACTTCTCCTGTCCTGTATATATGGACACTGCACAGTACCACTTCTCCTGTCCTGTATATATGGACACTGTACAGTACCACTTCTCCTGTCCTGTATATATGGACACTGCACAGTACCACTTCTCTTGTCCTGTATATATGGACACTGCACAGTACCACTTCTCTTGTCCTGTATATATGGACACTGCACAGTACCACTTCTCCTGTCCTGTATATATATACACTGCACAGTACCACTTCTCCTGTCCTGTATATATGGACACTGCACAGTACCACTTCTCCTGTCCTGTATATAGGACACTGCACAGTACCACTTCTCCTGTCCTGTATATATGTACACTGCACAGTACCACTTCTCCTGTCCTGTATATATATACACTGCACAGTACCACTTCTCCTGTCCTGTATATATATACACTGCACAGTACCACTTCTCCTGTCCTGTATATATAGACACTGCACAGTACCACTTCTCCTGTCCTGTATATATGGACACTGCACAGTACCACTTCTCTTGTCCTGTATATATGGACACTGCACAGTACCACTTCTCCTGTCCTGTATATATGGACACTGCACAGTACCACTTCTCTTGTCCTGTATATATGGACACTGCACAGTACCACTTCTCCTGTCCTGTATATATATACACTGCACAGTACCACTTCTCCTGTCCTGTATATATGGACACTGCACAGTACCACTTCTCCTGTCCTGTATATATGGACACTGCACAGTACCACTTCTCCTGTCCTGTATATAGGACACTGCACAGTACCACTTCTCCTGTCCTGTATATATGGACACTGCATAGTACCACTTCTCCTGTCCTGTATATATGGACACTGCACAGTACCACTTCTTCTGTCCTGTATATATAGACACTGCACAGTACCACTTCTCCTGTCCTGTATTTATGGACACTGCGCAGTACCACTTCTCCTGTCCTGTATATATGGACACTGCACAGTACCACTTCTCCTGTCCTGTATATATGGACACTGCACAGTACCACTTCTCCTGTCCTGTATATATGGACACTGCGCAGTACCACTTCTCCTGTCCTGTATATATGGACACTGCACAGTACCACTTCTCCTGTCCTGTATATATGGACACTGCACAGTACCACTTCTCTTGTCCTGTATATATAGACACTGCACAGTACCACTTCTCCTGTCCTGTATATATATACACTGCACAGTACCACTTCTCCTGTCCTGTATATATATACACTGCACAGTACCACTTCTCCTGTCCTGTATATATGGACACTGCACAGTACCACTTCTCCTGTCCTGTATATATGGACACTGCACAGTACCACTTCTCTTGTCCTGTATATATGGACACTGCACAGTACCACTTCTCTTGTCCTGTATATATGGACACTGCACAGTACCACATCTCTTCTCCTGTATATATGGACACTGCACAGTACCACTTCTCCTGTCCTGTATATATGGACAGTGCACAGTACCACTTCTCCTGTCCTGTATATATGGACACTGCACAGTACCACTTCTCTTCTCCTGTATATATGGACACTGCACAGTACCACTTCTCCTGTCCTGTATATATGTACACTGCACAGTACCACTTCTCTTGTCCTGTATATATGGACACTGCACAGTACCACTTCTCTTCTCCTGTATATATGGACACTGCACAGTACCACTTCTCCTGTCCTGTATATATGGACAGTGCACAGTACCACTTCTCCTGTCCTGTATATATGGACACTGCACAGTACCACTTCTTCTGTCCTGTATATATGGACACTGCACAGTACCACTTCTCCTGTCCTGTACATATGGACACTGCACAGTACCACTTCTCTTGTCCTGTCTATAAGGACACTGCACAGTACCACTTCTCCTGTCCTGTATATATGGACACTGCACAGTACCACTTCTCCTGTCCTGTATATATGGACCCTGCACAGTACCACTTCTCCTCTCCTGTATATATGGACACTGCACAGTACCACTTCTCTTGTCCTGTCTATAAGGACACTGCACAGTACCACTTCTCCTGTCCTGTATATATGGACCCTGCACAGTACCACTTCTCCTCTCCTGTATATATGGACACTGCACAGTACCACTTCTCCTGTCCTGTATATATATATACACTGCACAGTACCACTTCTCTTGTCCTGTCTATAAGGACACTGCACAGTACCACTTCTCCTGTCCTGTATATATGGACACTGCACAGTACCACTTCTCTTGTCCTGTATATATGGACACTGCACAGTACCACTTCTCCTGTCCTGTATATATATATACACTGCACAGTACCACTTCTCTTGTCCTGTCTATAAGGACACTGCACAGTACCACTTCTCCTGTCCTGTATATATGGACACTGCACAGTACCACTTCTCTTGTCCTGTATATATGGACCCTGCACAGTACCACTTCTCCTGTCCTGTATATACGGACACTGCACAGTACCACTTCTCTTGTCCTGTCTATAAGGACACTGCACAGTACCACTTCTCCTGTCCTGTATATATGGACCCTGCACAGTACCACTTCTCCTCTCCTGTATATATGGACACTGCACAGTACCACTTCTCCTGTCCTGTATATATATATACACTGCACAGTACCACTTCTCTTGTCCTGTCTATAAGGACACTGCACAGTACCACTTCTCCTGTCCTGTATATATGGACACTGCACAGTACCACTTCTCTTGTCCTGTATATATGGACACTGCACAGTACCACTTCTCCTGTCCTGTATATATGGACACTGCACAGTACCACTTCTCCTGTCCTGTATATATAGACACTGCACAGTACCACTTATCCTGTCCTGTATATATGGACAGTGCACAGTACCACTTCTCCTGTCCTGTATATATGGACACTGCACAGTACTACTTCTCTTGTCCTGTATATATGTACACGTCACAGTACCACTTCTCCTGTCCTGTATATATGGACACTGCACAGTACCACTTCTCTTGTCCTGTATATATGGACACTGCACAGTACCACTTCTCCTGTCCTGTATATAAGGACACTGCACAGTACCACTTCTCCTGTCCTGTATATATGGACACTGCACAGTACCACTTCTCCTGTCCTGTATATATGGACACTGCACAGTACCACTTCTCCTGTCCTGTATATATAGACACTGCACAGTACCACTTCTCCTGTCCTGTATATATGGACAGTGCACAGTACCACTTCTCCTGTCCTGTATATATGGACACTGCACAGTACTACTTCTCTTGTCCTGTATATATGTACACGGCACAGTACCACTTCTCCTGTCCTGTATATATGGACACTGCACAGTACCACTTCTCTTGTCCTGTATATATGGACACTGCACAGTACCACTTCTCCTGTCCTGTATATATGGACACTGCACAGTACCACTTCTCCTGTCCTGTATATATGGACACTGCACAGTACCACTTCTCCTGTCCTGTATATATATACACTGCACAGTACCACTTCTCCTGTCCTGTATATATATACACTGCACAGTACCACTTCTCCTGTCCTGTATATATGGACACTGCACAGTACCACTTCTCCTGTCTATAAGGACACTGCACAGTACCACTTCTCTTCTCCTGTATATATGGACACTGCACAGTACCACTTCTCTTCTCCTGTATATATGGACACTGCACAGTACTACTTCTCCTGTCTATAAGGACACTGCACAGTACCACTTCCAGTTCTCATTCCCTCTGTCTTGTGTATATAATTATATGTGGTTAGTGACATAATATACTGCTTCCTGGAGTTCCATTCATCACTATGAAGAGGCCCTGTGATGTTTCGGCGCCCCCCGGGGGTTATAATTAGCAGACATTTATATAAATATTTATGACAAGTGTAATAAAGCTGCAGTGAGAGGCTGTGACAGGAATCCATGGCGGCCGCCTCGCAGCTCATCCTCATTACTATATCGCTGTGCCTGGGGTTTCTTCAGGGTTGTCCTGCTGTATCTGTTCCTGGAAAAGCTGGGTGACCACCAGCATGGCCGCCATTACAGCTCCAGCTTTCCAGTAACAGATACAAGAGTAGAGAAGAGATGCTGGAATACTGAATTACTTCCCTATAATTGGGGTCTATAGATTGTATAGGTGATACTGTGCTGTGACCCCTGCAAGGCCGAGGCCTAGCTCACTCACAGGGCCGAGGCCTAGCTCACTCACAGGGCCGAGGCCTAGCTCACTGACAGCCCTGATTACTGAGGTTCATGGCTTAGATACAGGCGGTGACACATGAATGGACTGTAATGACCACTTATCTCCTAATGACAATAGGCCTGATTACCGGCTGCCCATCACCTCACCCAGCTGACATACTCTGTGCTGCTGGGGAGGGCGGCTGTACTCTCATCATGACCCTACTGTCACATGGAGCCCTAGTCTTACCAACATCATTGCAGGCAATACATTCGAATCCTGAAATACTCTGCGCTGCTGATGTAACCCATTACTTCCAGCATGGTTACTGCTCTCCTGAAATACTCTGTGCTGCTGATGTAACTCATTTCTTCCAGCATGGTTACTGCTCTCCTGAAATGCTCTGTGCTGCTGGTGGGTCCTGTTCCTTCTTCTCTTGATGACCTTTTTTCAGCCCTGTCCTTATTGATATAAGAATCATCTCCTGAAATACTCTGTGCTGCTATTGGACTCCATGGTTTTCACTGTCAATGACTTCACGCCTTTAACCTTCCCATATCATTCCACATTTACTGAAATACTCTGTTCTGCTGTTGGACACCATTGTTTTCACTGTCTCTTATCATTACACGTTTACTGAAATACTCTGGTCCTGCTCACATTATTACCCTGTCCGGACTTTCCTGTCCTGAAATACTCTGTGCTGCTGGTGAACCTTTTTCTTTCCACATTCAGCGACCTCCTCACATCATTACCCTGTGTGGTTACTGTTCTCCCTGAAATACTCTGTGCTGCTGGTGGACTCCATTCCTTCCACTGTCAGTGATGTAGTCATATCATTACCCCACCTGGTAACTTATAGCTCTGATATAATTATAATTCCCCTCCTGAAATACTCTGTACTGCTGTTGGACTCCATTGTTTTCAATGTCTCTTATCATTACACGTTTACTGAAATACTCTGTGCTGCTGGTGGACTCCATTCCCTCCACTGTCAGTGATGTAGTCATGTCATTACCCCGCCTGGTAACTTACAGCTCTGATATAATCATAATTCCCCTCCTGAAATACTCTGTGCTGCTGGTGGATCCTGTTCCTTCCTCTTACAGTGATCTCCTAGCCTTCTCTTATCGTTGTTCCTCTTCTGAAATACTCTGTGCTGCTGGTGGATCCTGTTCATATCATTATTACCCTACCCAGTTACTATCGCAAATCCTCTCCTGAGTTACTGTGCCACATCACGTGTGTGACTGTCGCCTGTAGTCCTCTGTGCTGCTGGTTGGCCCTGGGCCTGGTTACTCCTCTCCTGAAATATTCTGTGTGGCTGGTGGATCCTGTTGACGTGTGTGACTGTGGCCTGTAGTCCTCTGTGCTGCTGTGACTCTCTACGCCTCTCTCTCTTCCTCCGCGGTCTTGACTACGTCTTCCTCCTTATTTCCTAACATGACAGGCGTCTTATGTAAACACATAAATAACTCCGCCACGAATTATCTGAAGTGTTCCCAGCAGGAGATGGCGGCGCTTCCTCCGGAGAAGCGGCAGAATAAATGCAGGTGTTTACAAGGAGCGGCGTCTAATGTGCGTTATCGCCTCCGCCGCCACTTACCGCCATTACACAAATATTAAGAGTGAAAAAATACAAAAATTGTAAAAAAATGAATGGGGGGGGGGGCCATAAAGAATGACCCCATTTACCAGCTGAGGGATAATGTGTCCCCTCTTAGCGAGATGGCGGCGTTGTACGCTGACAGACGTGGCGATATCAGCGGAGCTCAGGAATAATTACCAGTTCACGCCGCCGCCGCTGAGAGTGTCCAATTTCTTGTGGCATATATTTATTTTTTTTAATTTATTTCTTTTTCTTCCGCACATTTTGAGGCCGCGCCGGGAATCCCGGAGAGATTCGGATTTCATTAGCCTCCTTCCGAAAGAGCGGAGAGAAGCGGCGGTTTTTGGCTTTAATGTGACGAGAGGGCGGGGAGGGGGGGGGTGTCTTATAAATAGATAAATAAAAGATGCGGGAAGTGTCGTAGTCTCTTAAGCTCCCTGATCTGTGATTTGCGCAGATTCCTTATGGAAATTCTGCAGAAGAAAGCGGCAGGTTGTAGTGGAGCGGATGAACGGCTGCGGTATAAGCCGACGTACAAGGTGGCGGTTATGCTTATCATCACAGTCTTGAAAGATTGTGTCCGGATACATCATACAGCCATACAATCCAACAAAATTGTTTCATACTGTTCATGGATAATACCGCCATATAGTTCCTCACATTATGCCATACGGTATATAAATAATACAGCCATACGATCCATCAAAATTCTGTCATACAGTTCATGGATAGAACCACCATAGAGTTCCCACATTGTATAAATAATACTGCCATACAGGACCCAAAGAACCTCGTTTTGCAGTCTATAAAAAGTAAGGCCATATAGTCCATCAATAATTATTTCATAGAATCGGTGAATAATACCGCCATATGATGTAGTTCACAAATCATAGTGCCATATAGTATATAAATAATAATTCATTGCTTTACAGTCTACGAATAGCCGAACCATATAGTTCAAATACAGTATAAATAATAGTGCTATATAGTGTATAAATAATAAGTCCATACAGATACACCATACATAATAGTGCCATATAATTCATAAAAATTCTGCCATATTGTGTATACACATACAATGTATAAATA
This sequence comes from Leptodactylus fuscus, assembly GCF_031893055.1. NCBI lineage: Eukaryota > Metazoa > Chordata > Amphibia > Anura > Leptodactylidae > Leptodactylus > Leptodactylus fuscus. Next base: position 149,693,781 of record NC_134271.1, read on the forward strand.
ATACTGCAATGGAGAACCTTCACACAGCCCACTATTAGTAGGCCCATATGGTCAATAATTCTTTCATATAATCAATGAATAATACCGCCATATACAGTAGTTCACAAATTGTGCCATATAGTACATAAATGATAATTCCTTGTTTTACAGTCTATAAATAATAGGACCATATAGATCATCAACAATGCTACATTACAGTCAAAGTTCAGAAATAACACTGCCACACAATGCCACGTGGTATATAAATAATAATTCAATACCGATTCAGAACATACCGTATAATAGTACCATGTGATTCATGATAAGTCTGCCATACAGTCCATATATAATACTTCCACTTATTTCTCACCTTGTGTCTTACATATACCGTAATACTACTTAGAGATACGAAATATCTAATTCTATAAATAATACTGCCATAGTGTCGCCAAGTAAGCATGTCATAAGGTGTCTAATAGTCTCCATTCAGTCCACAGTTTAGTTGTCTTCTCTGAAGATTTTGTGGCTTTTTATAGTAAATCTGCCCATAGGCAAAGCAATAAATCCGTTATCTGATTAATAATAGCGCCATGCAGCGCTCAACGTCATCGAGCTGCACCGTGCCAGAAATAACACTGGAGACAAGCTACGGGCTAAAGGAGAGATTCTGCTTCAGTTTTTTTGAGAAATCAGGCCCCTGATGTCTTCATATCTGGGAGTCTCGCTTCCTCTGGATGCCGCTTCCACTCCTGCCGGTGAGGCCTGCGCTGGATTGATAAGCAGACAATTACAGGCACATTATACATCACTGTGACAACGCTGCCCGATGGAGAGATTGCTGCCTGCACTGGCGACACGAGGAAAGGCCCAACGTCTTGGAGATGATCCGAAGGAAATCAAGGGAGACAGATTGAATATGGATTAAAAAAAAGTCACCGTGAAGGGACCGGAGGGAAATATGGAGACTGAAAGGACTGATGACGTGAGGTGGATGGAAAGAGCTTCCCTGAGGTGCCCACATCAGAGCCATCTGTGTCCTCTGGTGGGTACCAGAAACTTCATCCTCCTCGCTGATGGAGTCTTGTGAAGATATGCCACCGGCAAACCATCAGGAGATAAGCGATACGCAGGACCAATGAGGTGGGGTGGATGGAAAATTCTTTACAACCTCCCATCTCTGTGGTGTGCACACCAGAACCATAGAACCATCGGTGTCCTCTAGTGAGGACCATCATCTTCTACTGAGACTAGTGACGACTTACCACCAGCAAACCTTCAGGATATAACCGATACACAAGACCAATGAGTCGAGGTGGATGGAACGTTCTTTACAACCTCCCATACTTGTTGTGTGCACACCAGAACCATAGAACCATCGGTGTCCTCTAGTGAAGACCATCATCTTCTACTGAGACTAGTGACGACATACCACCAGCAAACCATCAGGAGATAACCGATACACAAGACTAATGAGGTGGGGTGGATGGAAAGTTCTTTACAACCTCCCATAGTTGTCATGTGCACACCAGAACCGTAGAAGCATTGGTGTCCTCTAGTGCGGACCATCTTCTTCTACTGAGACTAGTGAAAACATACCACCAGCAAACCATCAGGAGATAACCGATACACAAGACCAATGAGGTGGGGTGGATGGAAAGTTCTTTACAATCTCCCATACCTGTCGTGCGCACACCAGAACCATAGAACCATCGGTGTCCTCTATTGAGGACCATCATGTTCTACTGAGACTAGTGAAGACATACCACCAGCAAACCTTCAGGAGATAACTGATACACAAGACCAATGAGTTGAGGTGGATGGAACGTTCTTTCCAAACTCCCCTCCCTGTGGTGCCCACATCAGGGCCTTCTGAATCCTCTGGTGAGCACTGGCATCTTTCTCTTGAAGGAACCTCATAAAGACGTACCACCAGCAAACCTTCAGGAGATAACTGATACACAAGACCAATAAGATGAGATGGATGGAACATTCTTTCTAAACTCCCCTCCCTGTGGTGCCCACATTAGAACCATCTCTATCCTCTGGTCACCACCGGCATCTTCCTCTTGAAGGAGCCTCATGAAGACGTACCACCAGCAAACCTTCAGAAGATGACCGAAACATAGGAGCAATGAGGTGAGGTAGACTGAAAAGTCTTGCCAACCACCATTCCCTGAGGTGCCCACATTAGAACCCTCTGTGTCCTCTGGTGCACACTAGAATCTTCCTCCTGAAGGAGTCTCATGGAGACGTACCACCAGCGAACCTTCAGGAAATGACCGAAGCACAGGACCAACCTCCCTTCCCTATGGTGCCCAGTTCAGAACCATAAAACTATCTATGCTCTCAGGTGAGCACCAGCATCTTCCTCTTGAAAAAGCCTTGTGAAGATGTACCACAAGGAAACCTTCAGAAGATAACCGATACAAAGGACCAATGAGCTGAGGAGGATGGAAAGCATCTTCCTCTTCAAGGAGCCTCGTGAAGATGTACTACCACCAAATCTTCTGATGATAACTGAGACGTAGGAACATGAGGTGAGGTAGATGGAAAAGTCCTACCAACCATCCTTCCCTTTAGTGCCCACATCACAGTCCTCTGTGTCTTCTGGTGTGCACTAGAATCTTCCTTCAGAAGGAGTCTCATGGAGAGATACCATCAGCAAACCCTCAGGAGATAACTGATACACAAGACCAATGAGGTGTTGTAGATGGAAAGGTCTTTCCAAACTCCCTTGCCTGTGGGTCTCACATCAGAACCATAAAACCATCCATGTCCTCTGGTGAGCACCAGCATCTTGCTTCTGACGAAGACTCCTGAAGACATTCCATGACCAAACCTTCCGATGGTAACTGAAACATACCAACATGAGGTGAGGTAGATAGAAAAATCTTGCCAACCACTCTTTTCTGAACCCTCTGGTGTGCACCAGAATCTTAATTCAGAAGGAACCTCATGGAGACGTGCCACATGAAAACCTTCAGGAGATAACTGAGGTGAGTTGAGGTGGATGGAAAGTTCTTGCCAACTTCCCTGTGGTGCCCATATCAGAACCAGCTGGGAAGAGAAATATTGCTGAAAATTAAGAAATGTCCTGATATGTGACCGCAGGTGACCATGTACTGGCCCAGTTTGATGTTCTCTTGGAATGGAAAGATTCGAGAGCCTCTATGGGTGGATCTATTCCAAAAATACCTGATTCCTGAAGAAGTATGAGATAGGCCCAAGAGATGGGAAGATGTCTCATCAAACACCGGTGTCATCAGAGGAGCATCGGCCCATCTACTGCCATCTCTATATGGTCTAAAGAGGAAACATTATATAACAAGAGAAGTGGTACTGTGCAGTGTATATATATACAGGACAGAAGAAGTAGTACTGTGCAGTGTCCATATATACAGGACAGGAGAAGTGGTACTCTGCAGTGTCCATATATACAGGACAGGAGAAGTGGTACTGTGTAGTGTCCATATATACAGGAGAAGAGAAGTGGTACTGTGCAGTGTCCATATATACAGGACAGGAGAAGTGGTACTGTGCAGTGTATATATATACAGGACAGGAGAAGTGGTACTGTGCAGTGTCCATATATACAGGACAGGAGAAGTGGTACTGTGCAGTGTCCATATATACAGGACAGGAGAAGTAGTACTGTGCGGTGTCCATATATACTGGAGAAGTGGTACTGTGCAGTGTCCATATATACAGGACAGGAGAAGTGGTACTGTGCAGTGTCCATATATACAGGAGAAGTGGTACTGTGCAGTGTCCATATATACAGGACAGGAGAAGTGGTACTGTGCAGTGTCCATATATACAGGAGAAGTGGTACTGTGCAGTGTCCATATATACAGGACAGGAGAAGTGGTACTGTGCAGTGTCCATATATACAGGACAGGAGAAGTGGTACTGTGCAGTGTATATATATACAGGACAGAAGAAGTAGTACTGTGCAGTGTCCATATATACAGGACAGGAGAAGTGGTACTGTGCAGTGTCCATATATACAGGACAGGAGAAGTGGTACTGTGCAGTGTCCATATATACAGGACAGGAGAAGTGGTACTGTGCAGTGTCCATATATACAGGACAAGAGAAGTGGTACTGTGCAGTGTCCATATATATAGGAGAAGAGAAGTGGTACTGTGCAGTGTCCATATATACAGGAGAACTGGTACTGTGCAGTGTCCATATATACAGGACAGGAGAAGTGGTACTGTGCAGTGTCCATATATACAGGACAGGAGAAGTGGTACTGTGCAGTGTCCATATATACAGGACAGGAGAAGTGGTACTGTGCAGTGTCCATATATACAGGACAGGAGAAGTGGTACTGTGCACTGTCCATATATACAGGACAGGAGAAGTGGTACTGTGCAGTGTCCATATATACAGGAGAAGTGGTACTGTGCAGTGTCCATATATACAGGAGAAGAGAAGTGGTACTGTGCAGTGTCCATATATACAGGACAAGAGAAGTGGTACTGTGCAGTGTCCATATATACAGGACAGGAGAAGTGGTACTGTGCAGTGTCCATATATACAGGAGAAGTGGTACTGTGCAGTGTCCATATATACAGGAGAAGTGGTACTGTGCACTGTCCATATATACAGGACAAGAGAAGTGGTACTGTGCAGTGTCCATATATACAGGACAGGAGAAGTGGTACTGTGCAGTGTCCATATATACAGGAGAAGTGGTACTGTGCAGTGTCCATATATACAGGAGAAGTGGTACTGTGCAGTGTCCATATATACAGGACAGGAGAAGTGGTACTGTGCAGTGTCCATATATACAGGACAGGAGAAGTGGTACTGTGCAGGGTCCATATATACAGGACAGGAGAAGTGGTACTGTGCAGTGTCCATATATACAGGACAGGAGAAGTGGTACTGTGCAGTGTCCATATATACAGGACAGGAGAAGTGGTACTGTGCAGTGTCCATATATACAGGACAGGAGAAGTGATACTGTGCAGTGTCCATACATACAGGACAGGAGAAGTGGTACTGTGCAGTGTCCATATATACAGGACAGGAGAAGTGGTACTGTGCAGTGTCCATATATACAGGAGAAGAGAAGTGGTACTGTGCAGTGTCCATATATACAGGACAGGAGAAGTGGTACTGTGCAGTGTCCATATATACAGGACAGGAGAAGTGGTACTGTGCAGTGTCCATATATACAGGACAGGAGAAGTGGTACTGTGCAGTGTCCATATATACAGGAGAAGAGAAGTGGTACTGTGCAGTGTCCATATATACAGGACAGGAGAAGTGGTACTGTGCAGTGTCCATATATACAGGACAGGAGAAGTGGTACTGTGCAGTGTCCATATATACAGGACAGGAGAAGTGGTACTGTGCAGTGTCCATACATACAGGACAGGAGAAGTGGTACTGTGCAGTTTCCATATATACAGGACAGGAGAAGTGGTACTGTGCAGTATTCATATATACAGGACAGGAGAAGTGGTACTGTGCAGTGTCCATATATACAGGACAGGAGAAGTGGTACTGTGCAGTGTCCATATATACAGGACAGGAGAAGTGGTACTGTGCAGTGTCCATATATACAGGACAGGAGAAGTGGTACTGTGCAGTGTCCATATATACAGGATAAGAGAAGTGGTACTGTGCAATGTCCATATATACAGGACAGGAGAAGTGGTTCTGTGCAGTGTCCATATATACAGGACAAGAGAAGTGGTACTGTGCAGTGTACATATATACAGGACAGGAGAAGTGGTACTGTGCAGTGTCCATATATACAGGATAAGAGAAGTGGTACTGTGCAGTGTCCATATATACAGGACAGGAGAAGTGGTACTGTGCAGTGTCCATATATACAGGACAAGAGAAGTGGTACTGTGCAGTGTCCATATATACAGGACAGGAGAAGTGATACTGTGCAGTGTCTGTATATACAGGACAGGAGAAGTGGTACTGTGCAGTGTCCATATATACAGGACAGGAGAAGTGGTACTGTGCAGTGTCCATATATACAGGACAGGAGAAGTGGTACTGTGCTGTGCCCATATATACAGGACAGGAGAAGTGGTACTGTGCAGTGTCCATATATACAGGGCAGGCGAAGTGGTACTGTGCAGTTTCCATATATACAGGACAGGAGAAGTGGTACTGTGCAGTGTCCATATATACAGGACAGGAGAAGTGGTACTGTGCAGTGTCCATATATACAGGACAGGAGAAGTGGTACTGTGCAGTGTCCATATATACAGGACAGGAGAAGTGGTACTGTGCAGTGTCCATATATACAGGACAGGAGAAGTGGTACTGTGCAGTGTCCATATATACAGGACAGGAGAAGTGGTACTGTGCAGTGTCCATATATACAGGACAGGAGAAGTGGTACTGTGCAGTGTCCATATATACAGGACAGGAGAAGTGGTACTGTGCAGTGTCCATATATACAGGGCAGGAGAAGTGGTACTGTGCAGTGTCCATATATACAGGGCAGGAGAAGTGGTACTGTGCAGTGTCCATATATATAGGACAGGAGAAGTGGTACTGTGCAGTGTCCATATATACAGGAGAAGAGAAGTGGTACTGTGCAGTGTCCATATATACAGGACAGGAGAAGTGGTACTGTGCAGTGTCCATATATACAGGACAAGAGAAGTGGTACTGTGCAGTGTCCATATATACAGGACAGGAGAAGTGGTACTGTGCAGTGTCCATATATACAGGGCAGGAGAAGTGGTACTGTGCAGTGTCCATATATACAGGAGAAGAGAAGTGGTACTGTGCAGTGTCCATATATACAGGACAGGAGAAGTGGTACTGTGCAGTGTCCATATATACAGGACAAGAGAAGTGGTACTGTGCAGTGTCCATATATACAGGAGAAGTGGTACTGTGCACTGTCCATATATACAGGACAAGAGAAGTGGTACTGTGCAGTGTCCATATATACAGGAGAAGTGGTACTGTGCAGTGTCCATATATACAGGAGAAGAGAAGTGGTACTGTGCAGTGTCCATATATACAGGACAAGAGAAGTGGTACTGTGCAGTGTCCATATATACAGGAGAAGAGAAGTGGTACTGTGCAGTGTCCATATATACAGGACAGGAGAAGTGGTACTGTGCAGTGTCCATATATACAGGACAGGAGAAGTGGTACTGTGCAGTGTCCATATATACAGGAGAAGTGGTACTGTGCAGTGTCCATATATACAGGAGAAGTGGTACTGTGCAGTGTCCATATATACAGGACAAGAGAAGTGGTACTGTGCAGTGTCCATATATACAGGACAGGAGAAGTGGTACTGTGCAGTGTCCATATATACAGGACAAGAGAAGTGGTACTGTGCAGTGTCCATATATACAGGACAAGAGAAGTGGTACTGTGCAGTGTCCATATATACAGGACAGGAGAAGTGGTACTGTGCAGTGTCCATATATACAGGAGAAGTGGTACTGTGCAGTGTCCATATATACAGGACAGGAGAAGTGGTACTGTGCAGTGTCCATATATACAGGAGAAGTGGTACTGTGCAGTGTCCATATATACAGGAGAAGTGGTACTGTGCAGTGTCCATATATACAGGAGAAGTGGTACTGTGCAGTGTCCATATATACAGGACAAGAGAAGTGGTACTGTGCAGTGTCCATATATACAGGAGAAGTGGTACTGTGCAGTGTCCATATATACAGGAGAAGTGGTACTGTGCAGTGTCCATATATACAGGACAGGAGAAGTGGTACTGTGCAGTGTCCATATATACAGGACAAGAGAAGTGGTACTGTGCAGTGTCCATATATACAGGACAGGAGAAGTGGTACTGTGCAGTGTCCATATATACAGGACAGGAGAAGTGGTACTGTGCAGTGTCCATATATACAGGACAAGAGAAGTGGTACTGTGCAGTGTCCATATATACAGGATAAGAGAAGTGGTACTGTGCAGTGTCCATATATACAGGACAGGAGAAGTGGTACTGTGCAGTGTCAGTATATACAGGACAGGAGAAGTGGTACTGTGCAGTGTCCATATATACAGGAGAGGAGAAGTGGTACTGTGCAGTGTCCATATATACAGGACAAGAGAAGTGGTACTGTGCAGTGTCCATATATACAGGAGAGGAGAAGTGGTACTGTGCAGTGTCCATATATACAGGACAAGAGAAGTGGTACTGTGCAGTGTCCATATATACAGGAGAAGTGGTACTGTGCAGTGTCCATATATACAGGACAAGAGAAGTGGTACTGTGCAGTGTCCATATATACAGGACAGGAGAAGTGGTACTGTGCAGTGTCCATATATACAGGACAAGAGAAGTGGTACTGTGCAGTGTCCATATATACAGGACAGGAGAAGTGGTACTGTGCAGTGTCCATATATACAGGACAAGAGAAGTGGTACTGTGCAGTGTCCATATATACAGGAGAGGAGAAGTGGTACTGTGCAGTGTCCATATATACAGGACAAGAGAAGTGGTACTGTGCAGTGTCCATATATACAGGAGAAGTGGTACTGTGCAGTGTCCATATATACAGGACAAGAGAAGTGGTACTGTGCAGTGTCCATATATACAGGACAGGAGAAGTGGTACTGTGCAGTGTCCATATATACAGGACAAGAGAAGTGGTACTGTGCAGTGTCCATATATACAGGACAAGAGAAGTGGTACTGTGCAGTGTCCATATATACAGGACAGGAGAAGTGGTACTGTGCAGTGTCCATATATACAGGAGAAGTGGTACTGTGCAGTGTCCATATATACAGGACAGGAGAAGTGGTACTGTGCAGTGTCCATATATACAGGACAGGAGAAGTGGTACTGTGCAGTGTCCATATATACAGGAGAAGTGGTACTGTGCAGTGTCCATATATACAGGACAAGAGAAGTGGTACTGTGCAGTGTCCATATATACAGGAGAAGTGGTACTGTGCAGTGTCCATATATACAGGACAAGAGAAGTGGTACTGTGCAGTGTCCATATATACAGGACAGGAGAAGTGGTACTGTGCAGTGTCCATATATACAGGACAGGAGAAGTGGTACTGTGCAGTGTCCATATATACAGGACAGGAGAAGTGGTACTGTGCAGTGTCCATATATACAGGACAGGAGAAGTGGTACTGTGCAGTGTCCATATATACAGGACAGGAGAAGTGGTACTGTGCAGTGTCCATATATACAGGACAGGAGAAGTGGTACTGTGCAGTGTCCATATATACAGGACAGGAGAAGTGGTACTGTGCAGTGTCCATATATACAGGACAGGAGAAGTGGTACTGTGCAGTGTCCATATATACAGGGCAGGAGAAGTGGTACTGTGCAGTGTCCATATATACAGGGCAGGAGAAGTGGTACTGTGCAGTGTCCATATATATAGGACAGGAGAAGTGGTACTGTGCAGTGTCCATATATACAGGAGAAGAGAAGTGGTACTGTGCAGTGTCCATATATACAGGACAGGAGAAGTGGTACTGTGCAGTGTCCATATATACAGGACAAGAGAAGTGGTACTGTGCAGTGTCCATATATACAGGACAGGAGAAGTGGTACTGTGCAGTGTCCATATATACAGGGCAGGAGAAGTGGTACTGTGCAGTGTCCATATATACAGGAGAAGAGAAGTGGTACTGTGCAGTGTCCATATATACAGGACAGGAGAAGTGGTACTGTGCAGTGTCCATATATACAGGACAAGAGAAGTGGTACTGTGCAGTGTCCATATATACAGGAGAAGTGGTACTGTGCACTGTCCATATATACAGGACAAGAGAAGTGGTACTGTGCAGTGTCCATATATACAGGAGAAGTGGTACTGTGCAGTGTCCATATATACAGGAGAAGAGAAGTGGTACTGTGCAGTGTCCATATATACAGGACAAGAGAAGTGGTACTGTGCAGTGTCCATATATACAGGAGAAGAGAAGTGGTACTGTGCAGTGTCCATATATACAGGACAGGAGAAGTGGTACTGTGCAGTGTCCATATATACAGGACAGGAGAAGTGGTACTGTGCAGTGTCCATATATACAGGAGAAGTGGTACTGTGCAGTGTCCATATATACAGGAGAAGTGGTACTGTGCAGTGTCCATATATACAGGACAAGAGAAGTGGTACTGTGCAGTGTCCATATATACAGGACAGGAGAAGTGGTACTGTGCAGTGTCCATATATACAGGACAAGAGAAGTGGTACTGTGCAGTGTCCATATATACAGGACAAGAGAAGTGGTACTGTGCAGTGTCCATATATACAGGACAGGAGAAGTGGTACTGTGCAGTGTCCATATATACAGGAGAAGTGGTACTGTGCAGTGTCCATATATACAGGACAGGAGAAGTGGTACTGTGCAGTGTCCATATATACAGGAGAAGTGGTACTGTGCAGTGTCCATATATACAGGAGAAGTGGTACTGTGCAGTGTCCATATATACAGGAGAAGTGGTACTGTGCAGTGTCCATATATACAGGACAAGAGAAGTGGTACTGTGCAGTGTCCATATATACAGGAGAAGTGGTACTGTGCAGTGTCCATATATACAGGAGAAGTGGTACTGTGCAGTGTCCATATATACAGGACAGGAGAAGTGGTACTGTGCAGTGTCCATATATACAGGACAAGAGAAGTGGTACTGTGCAGTGTCCATATATACAGGACAGGAGAAGTGGTACTGTGCAGTGTCCATATATACAGGACAGGAGAAGTGGTACTGTGCAGTGTCCATATATACAGGACAAGAGAAGTGGTACTGTGCAGTGTCCATATATACAGGATAAGAGAAGTGGTACTGTGCAGTGTCCATATATACAGGACAGGAGAAGTGGTACTGTGCAGTGTCAGTATATACAGGACAGGAGAAGTGGTACTGTGCAGTGTCCATATATACAGGAGAGGAGAAGTGGTACTGTGCAGTGTCCATATATACAGGACAAGAGAAGTGGTACTGTGCAGTGTCCATATATACAGGAGAGGAGAAGTGGTACTGTGCAGTGTCCATATATACAGGACAAGAGAAGTGGTACTGTGCAGTGTCCATATATACAGGAGAAGTGGTACTGTGCAGTGTCCATATATACAGGACAAGAGAAGTGGTACTGTGCAGTGTCCATATATACAGGACAGGAGAAGTGGTACTGTGCAGTGTCCATATATACAGGACAAGAGAAGTGGTACTGTGCAGTGTCCATATATACAGGACAGGAGAAGTGGTACTGTGCAGTGTCCATATATACAGGACAAGAGAAGTGGTACTGTGCAGTGTCCATATATACAGGAGAGGAGAAGTGGTACTGTGCAGTGTCCATATATACAGGACAAGAGAAGTGGTACTGTGCAGTGTCCATATATACAGGAGAAGTGGTACTGTGCAGTGTCCATATATACAGGACAAGAGAAGTGGTACTGTGCAGTGTCCATATATACAGGACAGGAGAAGTGGTACTGTGCAGTGTCCATATATACAGGACAAGAGAAGTGGTACTGTGCAGTGTCCATATATACAGGACAAGAGAAGTGGTACTGTGCAGTGTCCATATATACAGGACAGGAGAAGTGGTACTGTGCAGTGTCCATATATACAGGAGAAGTGGTACTGTGCAGTGTCCATATATACAGGACAGGAGAAGTGGTACTGTGCAGTGTCCATATATACAGGACAGGAGAAGTGGTACTGTGCAGTGTCCATATATACAGGAGAAGTGGTACTGTGCAGTGTCCATATATACAGGACAAGAGAAGTGGTACTGTGCAGTGTCCATATATACAGGAGAAGTGGTACTGTGCAGTGTCCATATATACAGGACAAGAGAAGTGGTACTGTGCAGTGTCCATATATACAGGAGAAGTGGTACTGTGCAGTGTCCATATATACAGGAGAAGTGGTACTGTGCAGTGTCCATATATACAGGACAGGAGAAGTGGTACTGTGCAGTGTCCATATATACAGGACAAGAGAAGTGGTACTGTGCAGTGTCCATATATACAGGACAGGAGAAGTGGTACTGTGCAGTGTCCATATATACAGGACAGGAGAAGTGGTACTGTGCAGTGTCCATATATACAGGACAAGAGAAGTGGTACTGTGCAGTGTCCATATATACAGGACAAGAGAAGTGGTACTGTGCAGTGTCCATATATACAGGACAGGAGAAGTGGTACTGTGCAGTGTCCATATATACAGGAGAAGAGAAGTGGTACTGTGCAGTGTCCATATATACAGGACAGGAGAAGTGGTACTGTGCAGTGTCCATATATACAGGAGAAGAGAAGTGGTACTGTGCGGTGTCCATATATCCAGGACAGGAGAAGTAGTACTGTGCAGTGTCCATATATACAGGAGAAGAGAAGTGGTACTGTGCGGTGTCCATATATACAGGACAAGAGAAATGGTACTGTGCAGTGTCCATATATACAGGACAAGAGAAGTGGTACTGTGCAGTGTCTGTATATACAGGACAGGAGAAGTGGTACTGTGCAGTGTCCATATATACAGGGCAGGAGAAGTGGTACTGTGCAGTGTCCATATATACAGGACAAGAGAAGTGGTACTGTGCAGTGTCCATATATACAGGACAGGAGAAGTGGTACTGTGCAGTGTCCATATATACAGGAGAAGTGGTACTGTGCAGTGTCCATATATACAGGACAAGAGAAGTGGTACTGCGCAGTGTCCATATATACAGGACAAGAGAAGTGGTACTGTGCAGTGTCCGTATATACAGAATAAGAGCAGATACTGAATATTACACCACTATAGAGAAGTAGTACTGTGCGGTGTCGGTGCAGATGAATCAGTCACAGTTACATGAGCCCCTTGATGGTATAGGAGAGCGCTCCAGCCTCCTCGGGAGCATATAACTAGCTCTGTATACTCCATGCTGTGAGCGCCTCCACAAACCAAATTGCTTTTTTTCATGTTACAGAATTCCATAGATATGAAGCCGTATATGAAACGCCTTGTCTGCAGTCCCTGCGCCCAGAGCCAGTGAGCAGATTAGCACCCTTGTCGTGGTCAGGAGTTAATTTCCCTGAGTCAATGTGAAGGTGACAGTGAAATAAGTGGAGCGGAGACCCCCCGCCGACCGCACAGATAAAGCTGCTCATTAAAAGTGACTGCTCCGAGAACTGTCTAGAAGGAGACGATAAAATCTCCAGCCTTCATCCGGCATTAAATGTGCCAACACACCTACCCGGTGCCCACTAACTACCAGCCAAAGGCCTTGCTGTGATCCTCCGCCGTCTTCCATAGGAGGCTACTTAGGTGGACATTACCTTCAGATAGTGACAGGTAATTAGTATGAGAAGTGGAGGAGCCTTGTAAGATATCCTGAGATACAGCCCAAGACGTGGAACCTAAAAATACCTGGAATGATAATAGAAAGCAAAAACACAGGGCACTGTATACAATTATATATCATCAGGACAGCGCCCCCTACCTATACTAAGCACCTTGTGTAGCCCCTGACCACTGGGCTAACCAGCAGTAATATGCAGCCATCCCATCCACCCAGCTTTCCGAATGCTCCAGGAGCCCTCTCTACCTGCCTATGTTAAAGGGACAATGAAGCCGGAAGAGCCCAAGGACATCCCGTATACTCCAGTGTCTCCATCATATACAGTTCTCCATGGAAGCAGCGCCATGGGGAGTTCCAAAAAATCAAGGAGATCCGGATGAAATTTGGAAGGACCATCTCTCAAATGCCAACGTGGACAGTGATTGAGCACTGGAGGTCTCTGGAAACGCGTCAAACAAAGCTCTTTCGTCAAGGTGTTTCCTGATCTCCAAGACCACCCTGGCAAATGACCTTCAAGACCAAGGACGTGTAAGGAGGAGGATGTGCATGTACAGGGTTGTATAAGACATTGGTCAGCCCATGGTAAAGGTTTCAGAAGTGGATCCACATCTCAACAGAAAGATGGAAAAGACAGAAATACAGAAATCGGGGTGATGAGTATAGTGACAAGAGAGTATCATGGCCCCTTATAGCCCACCATGAGCTTATGCTCCCATGGTGACCCCATGCAATATAATGCATGCTCAATGGATCATCATACAGTATAATATCCCCAACACAATATAATGCCCCCCTGTGGCCTCCACTCACTATTCTGCTGGTGCAGTCACTGTGTACATACATTACTTATCCTGTATTATACTCCAGAGCTGCGCTCACTATTCTGCTGGTGCAGTCACTGTGTACATACACTACATTACTTATCCTGTATTATACTCCAGAGCTGTGCTCAGTATTCTGCTGGTACAGTCACTGTGTACATACATTACATTACTTATCCTGTATTATACTCCAGAGCAGCACTCACTATTCTGCTGGTGCAGTCACTGTGTACATACATTACATTACGTATCCTGTATTATACTCCAGAGCTGCGCTCACTATTCTGCTGGTGCAGTCACTGTGTACATACATTACATTACTTATCCTGTATTATACTCCAGAGCAGCGCTCACTATTCTGCTGGTACAGTCACTGTGTACATACATCACATTACTTATCCTGTATTATACTCCAGAGCTGCGCTCACTATTCTGCTGGTACAGTCACTGTGTACATACATTACATTACTTATCCTGTATTATACTCCAGAGCTGCGCTCACTATTCTGCTGGTGCAGTCACTGTGTACATACATTACATTACTTATCCTGTATTATACTCCAGAGCTGCGCTCACTATTCTGCTGGTACAGTCACTGTGTACATACATTACTTATCATGTATTATACTCCAGAGCTGCGCTCACTATTCTGCTGGTACAGTCACTGTGTACATACATTACATTACTTATCCTGTATTATACTCCAGAGCTGCGCTCACTATTCTGCTGGTACAGTCACTGTGTACATACATTACGTATCCTGTATTATACTCCAGAGCAGCGCTCACTATTCTGCTGGTGTAGTCACTGTGTACATACATTACATTACTTATCCTGTATTATACTCCAGAGCTGCGCTCACTATTCTGCTGGTGCAGTCACTGTGTACATACATTACATTACTTATCCTGTATTATACTCCAGAGCTGAGCTCACTATTCTGCTGGTACAGTCACTGTGTACATACATTACATTACTTATCCTGTATTATACTCCAGAGCTGCACTCACTATTCTGCTGGTGCAGTCACTGTGTACATACATTACATTACTTATCCTGTATTATACTCCAGAGCTGCGCTCACTATTCTGCTGGTACAGTCACTGTGTACATACATTACATTACTTATCCTGTATTATACTCCAGAGCTGCGCTCACTATTCTGCTGGTACAGTCACTGTGTACATACATTACATTACTTATCCTGTATTATACTCCAGAGCTGCGCTCACTATTCTGCTGGTACAGTCACTGTGTACATACATTACATTACTTATCCTGTATTATACTCCAGAGCTGCGCTCACTATTCTGCTGGTACAGTCACTGTGTACATACATTACATTACTTATCCTGTATTATACTCCAGAGCTGCGCTCACTATTCTGCTGGTACAGTCACTGTGTACATACATTACATTACTTATCCTGTATTATACTCCAGAGCTGCGCTCACTATTCTGCTGGTACAGTCACTGTGTACATACATTATATTACTTATCCTGTATTATACTCCAGAGCTGCGCTCACTATTCTGCTGGTTGATATCGGTGGCAGCCTCCATGCTTGCTGTCTGATACACCCACAGATGTAATGAGTCTGTGTATGAGCTGTAGTAGATGATGGATAGTCACCCAGCTTTCCCAGTAGCAGATATAACAGAGGGGCTGGACTAGTATTCGTATTATGCACCAGTTTTCACCGCAGTTTCGGGGCAGTGACTTTATTACTCGGAACATCTTGAGCGCTTTCCCTCCATTCCATCCTTGGTGTTTGTGATCAGGTGCTGTAAGGGTTAATGAATTGGGTCGGAGATGAAAGGAAGCCTCTCCTGGCAGTGAGTGACCCCCCGCCGAGCGCCACAGACGCAATCAACCCCCCGACAGCAGCTGAGGCAGACATTGGCGCGGGCAGAGGGGCGGCTGGGGAGCCTTCAGGATGTTCTGACAAATTTGCGCTCAGAGTCTCTTCATTAATGAAGACTTTCCTTCTCCATCATCGGGGAGAGCAGACGGGGGGGAGGATTCGGCCTCTCCTCACAAGGAGCCTTCATCTTCTCGCGCCTCCTTCATTAGCCCTGACGTTACGCCCCTCGTTCCTGCGTCAGATCCTTCGCCGGTTTCATTTCTTAATTAATATTTAGGGAGATTGTAGCAAGTCAGTTATACGGGGGAAAGGAAGCTGCACATGGCTGTCCCATGTATACTCGTCTCCAGAAATACTCTGTGCTGCTGGAGACCATGTTCTTCTATCATAGGGGTGCTCCCTCACGTCTGTAGTGACCCTCTAAGATAGTCCTTGGGGTGAAATGTTACTCGTAATGGCTATCAGGGTGTCTATTGGACTTTATCAGCTCCATTCTGGGTCTCTAAGGGTTAATCGGCCATTACTATGTGAGTGGCAATTACTGTGTAGTTTTTAGAAGGTGGTGGGAGTTAGCTGGTAACTGAGCAACCCCTGTGCTCCAGACACGGTGTAGTTACCTTCTGAAATACTCTGTGCTGCTGTGAGACCTGATATTTTCACTGGTGATGATTTACTATTTGTTTACAGCCTCCTCCTGTCTTGTCCTTACTATAATCACAATGGCAGTGCCCAACATGATCATAGCTGCACATTCCTCTGCTGAAACACTCTGCACTGCTCTGGGGCATGCATTTTTTACACCCCCTTCCCTTCCTTTCTTGTGACAGGGAACCCTGTCCTTAATATAATATTAAATATTAAATTAATTATTAAATATTAGAAGCTCTCTCATCCCCTGAAATACTCTGTGCCGCTAGCAGGTAAGACGGCCAACATTTGGTAGATAAAAATGTCACTTATTCAGCTGGAGACGTGGTTTCAATTATTTCATCATTACCAAATGAGATGCAATGAAGGGACTGCCAAGCACCCCAGTGCTCTATACAAGGCGCTAATAATAAGACGACTTGGCTAAAATTCAAAATGGCTGCCAAATATTCACAATCATTAATATATCGCCCTACGAGAGTCTTATAATAGATGGAGGTTTAATGAAGTCGCGGCCCCTGGAACTCCTACTCGCCTGCTTCTCCGAATGCTTATCAGCTACAGCTTAGATGTGGCACGCATTGTCTGATGTGGAACAGGCCACGCCTCCATAATGACAGCCAAAGTGTCTCTAGTGACTCCTTTATTGACCCCCGACTATAGAAATTATTGTCCTCAATAAACTGCACCTACTATATGTCATTAAATTCTATGTGTCATAATACTACCATACATTGTCTACATAATATTACCATACAATATCTACATAATACTACCATCCAGTGTCCACATAATACTACCATACATTGTCTACATAATACTATCATGCATTGTCCATATAATACTACCATACATTGTCTACATAATACTATCATGCATTGTCCAAATAATACTACCATACATTGTCTATATAATACTACCATACATTGTCTATATAATACTACCATACATTGTCTACATAATACTACCATACATTGTCTACATAATACTACCATACATTGTCTACATAATACTACCATACATTGTCCACATAATACTATCATGCATTGTCCAAATAATACTACCATACATTGTCTATATAATACTACCATACATTGTCTATATAATACTACCATACATTGTCTACATAATACTACCATACATTGTCTACATAATACTATCATGCATTGTCTACATAATACTACCATACATTGTCTACATAATACTACCATACATTGTCTACATAATACTACCATCCAGTGTCTACATACTACTACCATACATTGTCTACATAATATTACCATACAATATCTACATAATACTACCATCCAGTGTCCACATAATACTACCATACATTGTCTACATAATACTACCATACATTGTCTACATAATACTACCATACATTGTCCACATAATACTACCATACATTGTCTACATAATACTACCATACATTGTCTACATAATACTATCATGCATTGTCTACATAATACTATCATGCATTGTCCATATAATACTACCATACATTGTCTACATAATACTACCATACATTGTCTACATAATACTACCATACATTGTCTACATAATACTATCATACATTGTCTACATAATACTATCATGCATTGTCCATATAATACTACCATACATTGTCTACATAATACTACCATACATTGTCTACATAATACTACCATACATTGTCTACATAATACTACCATACATTGTCTACATAATACTACCATACATTGTCTACATAATACTATCATGCATTGTCCATATAATACTACCATACATTGTCTACATAATACTTCCATACATTGTCCACATAATACTACCATCCAGTGTCCACATAATACTACCATACATTGTCTACATAATACTACCATACATTGTCTACATAATACTACCATACATTGTCTACATAATACTACCATACATTGTCTACATAATACTACCATACATTGTCTACATAATACTATCATGCATTGTCCATATAATACTATCATGCATTGTCCATATAATACTACCATACATTGTCTACATAATACTACCATACATTGTCTACATAATACTACCATACATTGTCTACATAATACTACCATACATTGTCTACATAATACTACCATACATTGTCTACATAATACTACCATACATTGTCTACATAATACTACCATACATTGTCTACATAATACTATCATGCATTGTCCATATAATACTACCATACATTGTTTACATAATACTTCCATATATTGTCTACATAATACTACCATACATTGTCTACATAATACTACTATACAGTGTCTACATAATACTACCATACATTGTCTACATAATACTACCATACATTGTCTACATAATACTACCATACATTGTCTACATAATACTATCATGCATTGTCCATATAATACTACCATACATTGTCTATATAATACTACCATACATTGTCTATATAATACTACCATACATTGTCTACATAATACTACCATACATTGTCTACATAATAGTATCATGCATTGTCCATATAATACTACCATACATTGTCTACATAATACTATCATGCATTGTCCATATAATACTTCCATACATTGTTTACATAATACTTCCATATATTGTCTACATAATACTACCATACATTGTCTACATAATACTACCATACATTGTCTACATAATACTACCATACATTGTCCATATAATACTACTATAGTGTGTATATCATACTACTATACAGTGTCCACATAATACTATCATCCAGTATCTTTATAATACTAACATGCATTGTCCAAATAATACTACCATACGTTGTCTACATAATACTACCATACATTGTCCACATAATACTACCATACAGTATCTACATACTACTACCATCCAGTGTCCACATATTACTACCATACATTGTCTACATAATACTACCATACATTGTCTACATAATACTACCATACATTGTCTACATAATACTACCATACATTGTCTACATAATACTACCATACATTGTCTACATAATACTACCATACATTGTCTACATAATACTACCATACATTGTCCACATAATACTACCATCCAGTGTCTACATACTACTACCATCCAGTGTCTACATAATACTACCATACATTGCTCTACATAATAATACCACATTGTGTATACATAATAGTTCTAAATAAAGCCTACATGTAATGCCTACATAATACTACTATACAATTGTCTACAGAATAGCGCCATACATCACCTGCATTATGTTCTGATATTAGCTACATTATACTATCATACAGTAGTGCCATACAGTACTTACACGAATCAGATACCCAGTGTAGATATAATAGTCAGCCCATACATTGTACTAGTACTTTGTAGTAATAAATAATATGGCCTATGTCGGTGTGGTCATAATAATGGTGTTGGTTGGGAAAGTGTTGGTCGGTGTGGAGGTAGCAGTAAAGGAGTTGCGGGGATGGTGTTGGTCGGCGTGGTTGTAGAGTTGGCGGTGGTATTAGTACTATTGGCATAGTGTTGATCAGTGTGGTGGTAATGGTAGAGAATTGGGGGGATAATGTTAGTAGGTGTGGTTGTAGAGGTGGTGGTAGTAATAGAGCTATGGGCATAGTGTTGATCAGTGTGGTGGTAATGGTGGAGAATTGGGGGGGATAGTGTTAGTATTTGTGGTTGTAGAGTTGGCGGTGGTATTACACTATGGGCATAGTGTCGGTGGTGGTCTTGGTGGAGATAACTGTACAGTCCGGCTGCAGACTCAGCACTTATGTCCTGTACTGTATAAAACTTCCCCTTTAAATGTGTTCCATTCTGTATGATTCTACCGCCTTGCGCAGCACGTAGCCCTCCGCACGGTACAGGCTTCAGTCTGCGAATTAATTAGCAGTCCAGATGGGGTAATTAGCTGCCCTGTCACAGAGACAAAAAGATGAACAAGGTCGCGTAGAAGAAAATATTTTTGTCCTTCCTGCACGTCTGGCGTCTTAAAAGTGAGAGGAGCAAAGTTTTACGGAACTGCGAGCGAAGGCCCAGAGACCCGGAGTCTGATTTTAGAGGTGAACGCGAGGAACAGTCTGAACGCGTGTGGACGCGGAGAGCTGGCTGGGGGGTGTTTACACGCCATCTGTTCTGGCTCTGGAACCACATGCGTGTAACATTTGGCTGCGAGTGCCTCGGAGAGGGGCGAGTGCACAGCTTTGTAGCAGTGAGAACAAGTGGCTAGAGAGTACTCGGCAAATACAAAGAAGAGGATATCGCTTACAAGTGGATCCACACGAGAGGCCTCTCTTAAAGGGTATCTGTCTCCTGGTATAACCCCCTTTAAATTGGACCTTTCCATAAAACCCTTGACTGTTTTTGTTCTGGGATCTCTGGACTGTCAGGTTCTAGATTCATGGGATTTATATTTTGACTATTGGTCAGTAGATACAGGTGGATCCCAAGTCCCACCGGTGGTCTACTGAACCTGTTTCTAAGTTCTTGACCTCCCAAATGTCTCGTTTGACCTTGGCTCTTCCAACCTTTCATCGTTCTTTGAGGAACTTCAGATGGTGGGTCCTTCATTCAGTCCAAAATCAACAACCTTTGAAGAAACTATGCCGGGAAACTTGGGGAGAACCAGGCACAAATTTAGACCTTCTCCTTGGCGAGGAGCCTATACCAAAGATCGGTGTAGAGTCTAGAGATGCCGCATGAAGAACCTTCTTCTAAAGCCAAAATTTTTGTAACAATGAGATAACGGGGTTATGATTTACTCCCTACTTTGGTGTTCTCGTGGTGGGACCATCCATAATGAGGTTGGTGGGCAGATTGACCTCGTTGTACACATGACACACCAACTAAATTTTTTGCAGACCGCTCTTCCAGGATCCCATGGAGCTGGTGGTTTCCTGACTTCTACTCTATACCCATCAGTCAGTTTTGTATTACAGTGGTGTGTCCGGTCTCAGATGGCATCTCCTGCTTGAAGCACCATATAAAGCTCTATTGAATGCCAGCCACAACAACCACCAACCTGCCAGTAACTTTATCCCAAATTCTGATCATCACAAGCAGTAAAATGTCCCTACATGGCAGTGACTGGCCGGGCAGGCACAGGGCAGTGGGTCGACAGCCAGAGGCCAGGGGCTCATTTTCCTGCTGTGGAGACTGAGCCTTACGAGGGGCTTCTCGACAGCTGTTGGCACAAGGGGTCTATGTTAAACCATGTGGAGAAGTCCCTGAAAACCGGTCAAGGTCTGGTGGAAGCCACGCACTTGGCATTCAATAAAAGGGCACTTGGGCGCCATGCTAACATACACCAAGGCTGCAGCTGTCTCGGTCATTCAAGTCCTGTAATGTCACTTGGCCTGGAAAAAATAACACAACATCCAGTGTAGATCCAACTCCCTGACATCATGTCCACAGATGTCTCCAGACCATACAGCCCCTCACTAGAAGATATGGATCAGAAAGATTAGATATGATATGGTGGGCCCAACACAGCCGGAGATGACATCTGTATCCAGCAAACAGGTGTCCTACATGGGGCTTCAGAAGTCCGCCCCACCAAGCTGTGACTAAGATATTGGGCAACGGCCCAAAGTCATAAAAACTCAAAAAGGTTCTCAGTGTCACATCAGTCCTAGAGAGGATCCAAAAAGTCACTGGAATAGGAGAGAAGACGAAGGGGAGTAATGAAATGTAACTGACATATAGAAAGAGAAGGCTAGAAGCAATAATGGAAAGAGGCGGTATTATAGTAGTTATATTCTTGTACATAGGAGTAGTATTATAGTAGTTATATTCTTGTATATAGGAGGTAGTATTATAGTAGTTATATTCTTGTACATAGGAGCAGTATTATAGTAGTTATATTCTTGTACATAGGAGCAGTATTATAGTAGTTATATTCTTGTACATAGGAGTAGTATTATAGTAGTTATATTCTTGTACATAGGAGCAGTATTATAGTAGTTATATTCTTGTACATAGGAGCAGTATTATAGTAGTTATATTCTTGTACATAGGAGTAGTATTATAGTAGTTATATTCTGTACATAGGAGTAGTATTATAGTAGTTATATTCTTGTACATAGGAGCAGTATTATAGTAGTTATATTCTTGTACATAGGAACAGTATTATAGTAGTTATATTATTGTACATAGGAGTAGTATTATAGTAGTTATATTCTTGTACATAGGAGTAGTATTATCGTAGTTATATTCTTGTACATAGGAGTAGTATTATCGTAGTTATATTCTTGTACATAGGAGTAGTATTATAGTAGTTATATTCTTGTACATAGGAACAGTATTATAGTAGTTATATTCTTGTACATAGGGGCAGTATTATAGTAGTTATATTCTTGTACATAGGAGTAGTATTATAGTAGTTATATTCTTGTACATAGGAATAGTATTATAGTAGTTATATTATTGTACATAGTAGTAGTATTATAGTAGTTATATTCTTGTACATAGGAGCAGTATTATAGTAGTTATATTCTTGTACATAGGAACAGTATTATAGTAGTTATATTCTTGTACATAGGAGTAGTATTATAGTAGTTATATTCTTGTACATAGGAGTAGTATTATCGTAGTTATATTCTTGTACATAGGAGTAGTATTATCGTAGTTATATTCTTGTACATAGGAGTAGTATTATAGTAGTTATATTCTTGTACATAGGAACAGTATTATAGTAGTTATATTCTTGTACATAGGAGTAGTATTATAGTAGTTATATTCTTGTACATAGGAACAGTATTATAGTAGTTATATTCTTGTACATAGGAGTAGTATTATAGTAGTTATATTCTTGTACATAGGAGCAGTATTATAGTAGTTATATTCTTGTACATAGGAGCAGTATTATAGTAGTTATATTCTTGTACATAGGAGGTAGTATTATAGTAGTTATATTCTTGTACATAGGAGTAGTATTATAGTAGTTATATTCTTGTACATAGGAGTAGTATTATAGTAGTTATATTCTTGTACATAGGAGTAGTATTATAGTAGTTATATTCTTGTACATAGGAGTAGTATTATAGTAGTTATATTCTTGTACATAGGAGCAGTATTATAGTAGTTATATTCTTGTACATAGGAGGTAGTATTATAGTAGTTATATTCTTGTACATAGGAGTAGTATTATAGTAGTTATATTCTTGTACATAGGAGCAGTATTATAGTAGTTATAGTCCTGTACACCCGAGGCAGTATTATAGTAGTTATACTTTTGTACACATTAGGCAGTATATTATCTGATAACGGTGTCTGTCAGTATCTCTTTAAGAGAATTACTATGCTGCCATTAGACAATATACCTGGCACAGGGTAAAGTCACTGCTGTCGCTGAATAAGCCATGAGAGATGGCATCTGCTGTAGAAAAGCCGCTGTATGCTTCACCTGGGTTTTGCACAGGATTTGTAGGAATCAGGACAGGACTATAAATTGTGGATATCTGTCTTCCTGTATTAGTCTTGATCCGGGCTGAACGGCTGAGGTTGCTGCATGTATCAGGCCTAATGCACTGTACTGCGGGGCTAATATCCCAGCATGGCTCAGTCTTCCATTAAGCAGTATGGATGTGCGGCTCTCTGGCAGGATTGTGTCTCTCACAGACCCCACTGGGAGCTTCGGTGGAGCCTGGCGCAGAGTGGGGCGGTGGGCCTGAGATCTCTCAGTACATCAGTAGCTATTTGACTTCATCATCCCTGGCGCTGGGCTGTCGGCACATTCCTCTCGCCGCTAATTCCAGGATTTGTTCTACTGGTAATTGACAGCTGTGTCTTTATTGAGCATGAACCTGAAATCGTGCGGGGAAAATGCAATAGGCTAAACCCAAAGTCACTGCGGAGATTCTGGGCCTGCAGAACTGGCTGTCTGCTGTGAAAGGGAAAGGGGCGCAGCTGTAGGGGGTGCAAGATAGCAGGTGAACCTTGACCTTGGTACCTGGTTGCCCCTCTACTATAGTGGAAGATACGTCATACACCCAAGGAGTAATCTGTCCTCTAGGCTGCATGTTATTGGAAGAAGAGTACACCAAGGAGACCATATGGCGGCACAACAGAAATAATCAATGATGTACGTGCCATAATACACTCACCGGCCACTTTATTAGGTACACCATGCTAGTAACGGGTTGGACCCCCTTTTGCCTTCAGAACTGCCTCAATTCTTCGTGGCATAGATACAACAAGGTGCTGGAAGCATTCCTCAGAGATTTTGGTCCATATTGACATGATGGCATCACACAGTTGCAGTCGCAGATTTGTCGGCTGCACATCCATGATGCCAATCTCCCGTTCCACCACATCCCAAAGATGCTCCTCTATTGGATTGAGATCTGGTGACTGTGGAGGCCATTGGAGTACAGTGAACTCATTGTCATGTTCAAGAAACCAGTCTGAGATGATTCCAGCTTTATGACATGGCATTGCATTATCCTGCTGAAAGTAGCCATCAGATGTTGGGTACATTGTGGTCATAAAGGGATGGACATGGTCAGCAACAATACTCAGGTAGGCTTTGGCGTTGCAACGATGCTCAATTGGTACCAAGGGGCCCAAAGAGTGCCAAGAAAATATTCCCCACACCATGACACCACCACCACCAGCCTGAACCGTTACCGATACAAGGCAGGATGGATCCATGCTTTCATGTTGTTGACGACAAATTCTGACCCTACCATCCGAATGTCGCAGCAGAAATCGAGACTCATCAGACCAGGCAACGTTTTTCCAATCTTCAATTGTCCAATTTCGATGAGCTTGTGCAAATTGTAGCCTCAGTTTCCTGTTCTTAGCTGAAAGGAGTGGCACCCGGTGTGGTCTTCTGCTGCTGTAGCCCATCTGTAGCCTCAAAGTTGGACGTACTGTGCGGCGTTCAGAGATGCTCTTCTGGCTACCTTGGTTGTAACGGGTGGCTATTTGAGTCACTGTTGCCTTTCTATCAGCTCGAACCAGTCTGGCCATTCTCCTCTGACCTCTGGCATCAACAACGCATTTCCGCCCACAGAACTGCCGCTCACTGGATGTTTTTTCTTTTTCGGACCATTCTCTGTAAACCCTAGAGATGGTTGTGCGTGAAAATCCCAGTAGATCAGCAGTTTCTGAAATACTCAGACCAGCCCTTCTGGCACCAACAACCATGCCACGTTCAAAGGCACTCAGATCACCTTTCTTCCCCATACTGATGCTCGGTTTGAACTGCAGGAGATTGTCTTGACCATGTCTACATGCCTAAATGCACTGAGTTGCCGCCATGTGATTGGCTGATTAGAAATTAAGTGTTAACGAGCAGTTGGACAGGTGTACCTAATAAAGTGGCCGGTGAGTGTAAGTGCCACAGTGGCCACCATGGGCAGCAGGACAGGTAGTGAGGGTGCAGAGGAAACAGGTGCACCATAGTGCTGGTCCATGTGGGGCCCAATGTACATATGGTAGATAGGGAGCCATTTAACAGATTTCGTACTGAGGCTCCAGAATTTGACATTACACCTCTGGTCATGAGCGAAAGCAAGAATTTGCTATCTTAGGACACTGAGACGACTCTACTGACCTTGACCTCTAAAAATAATGTGATGTTTGTGCTGAACTCTCCTCATATGATAATGAGATGACTCTGGTGGCCTGTCGACGACTCTACTGACCTTGTCTTCTAGTGAGAATGGGATGAGGTTTCTGACCCCTACTCTTATGATAATGAGATGACTCTGATATCCTATCCATTAATGACAATGAGACAACTCTACTGACCTTGTCGTCTAAAAAAGATGCGATGATTCTGCTGGACTCTCCTCTTATGATAACGAGATGACTCTGGTGGCCTGTCCTTTAATGACAATGAGACAACTCTACTGACCTTGTCTTCTAATGAGAATGGGATGAGGCTTAAGACCCTTGCTCTTATGATACTGAGATGACTCTGATAACCTGCCCATTAATGACATTGAGACGACTCTACTGACTTCGTCCTCTAAGAACTATGGGATAAGTCTGCTGCCCACTCTTCTTATAATGAGATGACTCTAGTGACTTGTCCTTTAATAACAATGAGACGACTCTACTGACTTTGTCCTCTAATAATATGATGATTCTGCTGAACTCTCCTCTTATTATAATGAGATGACTCTTGTGACCTGTAAAAAATATGATTATTATGCTTTATGCTAACGGATGAAAGGCGATTTGCAAGTAAAATAAACTTTTTTCATGTGACATATAAACAATTATTGCTACAATAATGATAAATCAGATCTAACAGGAGTCGCCCTTTAAAGCACTTATGATGACATCACACGATCTATGACATCACCACCTTATTTACAGCAGATCCTACAGATATTACTGTGCACAGGTGATGACGGTCATATAACTAAAGGGGAAACATCAGCATATAATAAAGCTATATGAGACGGGGCTTGTCCCGGGGGTGACCTCAGCTTCCTTCTGCGTCTGGTTTCCTGATGGCACGCTGACCCCGGGGCCAGTAGTCGCACCTTGTGCTGTTGTTATTCTCCGGCAGCGTCCGGCCAGCTTGCATTGGAAGTCTTTCTGCTCTTGGCAGCCTCTGAATTGTCTGCATCCAATCCTATTCAGGAAATGCTGACAACTGGATACAGGTGCCGTCTGAGGCTTCACAGCCCTTAAAGGGTCATTAAAGGGAATGTCTCATGTATTATATTAATTTCAATACTTAGAAGTCAGTCTGTAGAAGAATGTGCACATACAGAGGCGTACTTGTGTGTATTACCACAAGGGAACCCAAAAATGTTTCTACTCCTAGGCAACCCCTAACACCATCCCTGCCCCCCAAAAATGGGGCTCGTATTTAGTAAATATCTGTACATTCAGTCCAGGGCAAAGGGGAACCCCTCACCAGGACTGAAGGAACCCTAGGTACATACAGGTCAACTCCAGGTACTCAGGAACCTACTTGTGATATTGTGCTTACAATATCCTCTAAGATGACTCTGCAGCCTATGTACTCTAATTATGAGATGACTCTGCTGACCCTGTCCTTTAATGATAATGAAATTTCTTTGCTTACTATATCCTCTAATGATAATATGTTGACTATACTTACCATGTCCTCTAATTATGAGATGACTCTGTTGTCCATGTCTTCTAATTATGAGATGACTCTGTCGACTCTGTCTTCTAATGATAACGAGATGACTCTACTGACATTGTCCTCTTATGATAATGAGATGACTCTACAGACCTTTCCATTTGATAATGGGGGACTCTGCCAACCCAGCCCTCTTATTATAGTAAGATGACTCTTCTGACTTCAACTGACTAACCTGACTTCAACGATAAAGAAGTAACTCTGCTTAAACCATCCTCAAATGATAATGAGATTTCTCTGTTTACCCCACCATCTAATACTAATGAGATAACTTACCCCTCCCTCTAATTATAATGAGATGATGTTACTGTCCCCACCTTCTACTGACAATGAGATGACTCTGCTGACCTTGACTTCTATTAATAATGGGAATAATCTCCCAACCCGCCCTTTAATGAGAACTCTGATTATGTGAGCACTCTGCTTACATCACTCTCTAATGAAAATTAAATGACCCTGCATGACGTAACCAATCTAAGAATATTGAGATGACTCTTGTGACCCTTCCCTCTAATGGGAATGGGATGAGTTTGCTAAACAGTTCTCTAATAACATGAGATGACATTTCTTACATCATCCTCTACTGATACTCAGATGACTTCTGCTGACCCACTTCACCCTCTAATAACAATGAGGTGACTTTGCTGACCCTATCCCAGGCTACACAGCAAAGCTGAAGAGAAAATGTCAGCCTATTGTGTGTACAAAAATATAATAGCCAAAAAGTGGGTTAAATGTTGAGTATTAATGTCCCTATCACCAAAGTCTATTTGGACATTTTTGCCCCCAGGGCATTTTGAATATTAGGGCGGTGACTCTGGGGCCCATAGGTGTAGAGTCAGACCTGTTGTAGAGTTGGGTTCTTAGACAACATTCTTTGAGCCACTCTGTAGTCACCTTTGAGTCATCTTCTTGTACTCCTTTGCAGTAACTCTAATGATTTGCTCGTGTCAGTGTTTACTGCAAGTTTTGCATTCTATTCAAGAACCAGAGAGCGTAGGGTGAATAGTGCTGTAGTGGTAGGAGATGCTATTAATGGAATAGCCCTTTAAGACCTGGAATTGACTCATTATTTGGTATCAGGTATCGGCGGCTTTGTTCTCCCCGTGGACTCCTGGTGTAGTATCTGACGTAGCGCGGTCCATGCATATTCACCAGTTGTGACACATCACAGGCTGGGGGAACAAAACATCTTCTGAATTCATAGACTGATCAGCTTTCAAGTCAGGAGATAGCTGGGAAGCGGTTCACAGGCCGCACTACCGAGACGCCAGGCAGCGCCGAGTCTGCTCCGCGCCACACAATGGCTTCTGTAATGACAAAATCCACCTCTAATAGACCATAGGAAATAAGCGCCACATAATTATGTGCCCCCCCGGGAGACTCGTACAATTGTAAGAAATGGATTCAGGACATTGAAACGTGAGCTGTGTTTACCGTCCACAGCGCTGGGTTTAACCCCTAATATACCGTATATGTTGGGGTAGACCTGACATGTAACTGGTCACTTGTCTCGTTGATAACATGTATGTCATATGTCACCGCTACTGCTACTAGGTCACCATCAAGCAAGGCTGACCTCATAAATCCAAGATGGAGGTAGAGCCAGAAATAGGACAATCCCAGGCATTGGTGGAGAGCCATGGTGAGACCTCCGCTGGTGTATTATTTCTTAATATTACGGCATTGTACGGTGGTATTTATGGGGCGCAGTTTGGCGATACAGTTTGGGAACTTTCATGGTATTATTTGTGTCTATACGGCGCTGTTACTTTAGCACTATGTGGAGTTATTTTCGACCCGTTAATGATAAGGGCACCACATGGCGCTATTACTATTACTAGGGTATGGCAGTATAATTTGGTACAGTTTGATTTTGTTGTATGGACACTGCATGGAATTGCTATCAGGGCACTATATGGCATTATTATTTGGGCCCTGGGGGTAGTTGTGTTATTTATGTAATGTATAACGTGCTCTAATTATTTGGGCACTGTATAGCAGTATTATATAACATGATTTTTCTGAGCATTCGCCATTTCTGTCCCAGTTTCACACTGTGCGGTTTCTTACTCTCAATGCAGGTCAGTGTATAGATGCGCCGGTCACTGTGATAAACCTGGCGGGTTTTTATACCGTCTGATAGTAAATGTCGGCCATTCTGCGGTTTTATATACTGGGTCCGGCTTCAGTCGCGCTCCGTACCACATCTGCCTGGTCAGATGCTACCAAACCAGGGTCACCTCAGTACGCGGCCGCCTGGTGGACTCTCCGCAGCCGAGTCCCGATCCCCGTATGGGGGTGAAAGGGTGAAAAGCGGCAACAACCAACATAAATGTGGATACAGGACATCTCCACACGTCTGTCACTTGGTCCATGTAGTCGCAGAGGCTTCTGGGTAAGCTCGGATTTCCATGCGGTGTGTCTGCTAGGTCTTCTCGCTCGGTCTCAGCCAGTGTGGAGCCTCTTTACTTCCAGCTCAGTGTCTCGGCCTCCTGCTGTGATAATGGAGACTCCTCCGCAGTTATCATCTTATTCTACATGGAGAATCCCTGCCCCAGATCCCACTGCGGGCCGAAGCCCAAGGGCAGAGATGGGGCACCAGGACTACAACCCCCATCATGTAGGCACATTTAGGAGGAGTCCTCCTTTAATTATATTCTGGGTACAAGGGGCGGAGCTGTGACAACCTCTTGTTGATATCCATAGAAAAGTCTTCCTATGTAGAATGATACGTTTTATGTGGCGTTACAGGTTAACAAGGGGCCCTATGGGGTCTCAGCCCAAACGTTCCGCTCCTCCGATCCACGATGAGACGACGTTCGTGCCTCAAGGTGACTTCGTCTTCCAAGCTGTGGTGTCAAACACTTCATTGCACCTGGATGTTACGTGTGGCAGACGGATATCCCCGCAGCGGGCGATGCAGATGCTTCATTTCAGCGTGTTATAGTCACCTGCCTGGCAGCTGCTGGAGCGGCCCCCGGGGGCCCCTGTGATATACCAGAGCATACAAAGGATCATATAGTGGTGAGCGAGGCGCGAGGTACAAGTGACCTCAGGGCTGGAGGATAATGCTGCGATGTAGAGGACTGTCTATAGTCCTAATATACAGTGCATAGTACTAATATATAATAATATACAGTACCAATATGCAGTGCTAATCATATAGTGCTAATATACAGTACATAGTACTAATATATAATAATATACAGTACCAACATATAGTACTAAATATATAATAATATACAGTACCAATATGCAGTGCTAATCATATAGTACTAATCTACAGTACCAACCTATAGTGCTAATATACAGTACATAGTACTAATATATAATAATATACAGTACCAACATATAGTGCTAAATATATAGTACCAATATACAGTGCTAACCTATAGTACTAATATACAGTACATATAGTGCCAACATATAACACATACAGTACTAATATATAGTATCAATATATAATAATATACAGTACCAACATATGGTACTAAATATATAGTACCAATATACAGTGCTAACCATATAGTACTAATATACAGTACCAACCTATAGTACTAAATATACAGTACATATAGTGCCAACATACAGCACATACAGTACTAATATATAATAATATACAGTACCAACATATAGTACTAAATATATAGTACTACTATACCGTGCTAATAATATAGTACTAATATACAGTACCAATATACAGTACCAACCTGTAGTACTAATATACCGTACCAACATATAGTGCCAATATATAACACATACAGTAGCAACAAATAGCACCAATATATAGTACTAATATATAGTACCAACGTGTAACACATACTGTACCAAAATATATTACTAATATACCGTACTAACATAGAAACCACAGAGAACTAGACAACTGCCCCATTGTCACCCAGCTTTCCCATGTACAGATAAGGCTGTATTAGCTGAGTAGCACTTGTCTAGTGTCCCCCACAGTCGTCTAGAATGTACCGCTGGGATACTTGATGTGTATACGGTGTATACTGTGTATACTGTGACGGTGAGAACATTCCTGTAAGCTCTTCAAACAAGAGAAGGAAGTGTATGGCGGGCGCAGTGCCAGGCCCATGACCAGGAATGCATGCCCCTATCTATGAGAGTGGGCACAGGCCGGCCATTCTCATCTCAACACTTCTTTGTTAAGTGGAATTCTGCAGAAACTGAAATATTTGCTGAAGGTGGGCAAATACTTGTGTGCGGGGGCGGCCCAGAAGCCTTATTCATGAGGTGGCCATGGAGAGCGTTCTGTAATGGCCCATCGGGGGTAACCAATCAGATGGCAGCCTGAGCCGCCCGGACTGTGCCCTTCAGTAACCCATCGCCTCCTGGCCACCTGTTCAATAAGGACAAATCCTCGTGGGCCGCTCAATTCTCCCGTGACTGGCAGCAAAAACAAAATGGTGACTTAAAGGGGCGGGACTGAACCCATGACATGTGAGCGCAGGTAAGAAGCTAGCCTTGTCACTGACTAAACGGAGCACCAAGTGGCCATTATCAGGACACTGTGGCTGCCATTTTGTAGGCCAGAGTCATGACAATGTCTTTGTTGCCCTTATCAACCAATCACAGCGCAGCTTTCATTTTATCTAGTGCTCAGAGACCTGCGCGGTGATTGGTTGTTATGAGCATTTTTCCGTCAGACATGGCGCCACGTTGAGGGTATCCACGACTTGTGAAATTTTTGTCGGACGGGCGGCCATTTTGTTACAGGAATAATTTCCCATTCATGAAGATTTGTCTTTTTTTCCTCTCATCCGGGGAGCGAAACTCCATAATAAAGCAATTTCTATTAGCGGCCTAATATTCTCTACAAGGAGATCAATTACGCGGCATTGCGAGCCCCGGACGGCACAGTTTGCCTCCATTTTAATTGCTTGCACTTATTATGAGGAACGTCCATTATTTTGCCAGAAATAGCTCAGCGCTTTGGAGAGCAATGAAAACACGAAGCTGAATGCCGGGAGAACGGCGCCCATTAAATATTCACATCTCCGTAGAGAGGGAGGAGAGATAAACCAGCCCAAGACAGGAGGATATGACAGCGCCATCCATTGTCGCAGCCGCGCCACCGCCATGTCATCTCATTCACTTCCATAATGTCCTGTGGTGTCAATGAACTGGCTGGCGAGGATGAATCCGAGCCCCTCCGACATGGCGAGCGCTTACGTTTTATAGGCTTTTTATACGTACAAGAGGAAAACTTGAATCCCCGCCTACGAGTACAGACCGCACCCCATATAGAGCACTAATACTACAGCAGTGTACCCCCCATATAATGCTACTAGCAGAGTGCCCCATACTAACACGACTAGCAGAGCGCCCCCAAATAACCTATAGATGACGGCCCCCATATAAATGCTGCAAGACAAGGCCCCCCCCCCATACAAACTCCGCTAACAAAATGACTTTATAAACAATCCCACCAACAGAGTGCCCCCTCATATATACTGCTAAAAGCATGCCCCAAATAAATAATACTGCCAGTAGAGTACTCCAAATAAATAATACTGCCAACAGACCCTCCATATCTATACTGTAGAAAGAGTGCCCCAAATAAATACTACCAACAGAGCACCTCCATATCTATACTGCTGAAAGAGTTCCCCTAATAAATAATACTACCAACAGAGCACCCCCATATCTATACTGCTCAGAGTGCCCCTAATAAATAATACTGCCAACAGACTCCCATATCTATACTGCTCAGAGTGCCCCTAATAAATAATACTACCAACAGAGCACCCCCATATCTATACTGCTGAAAGAGTTCCCCTAATAAATAATACTACCAACAGAGCACCCCCATATCTATACTGCTGAAAGAGTGCCCCTAATAAATAATACTACCAACAGAGCACCTCCATATCTATACTGCTGAAAGAGTTCCCCTAATAAATAATACTACCAACAGAGCACCCCCTTATCTATACTGCTCAGAGTGCGCCTAATAAATAATACTGCCAACAGACTCCCATATCTATACTGCTCAGAGTGCCCCTAATAAATAATACTACCAACAGAGCACCATATCAATACTGCTGAAAGAGTGCCCCAAATAAATAACACTGCCAATAGAATGCCTACATACAACTATGCCTAAAAGAGTACCCCAAATAAATAATGCTGCTATCATAGTACCCTAAATAAATAATACTGCCAACGGAGTATCCAAAATTAATAATTCTCCCAGCAGAGTGTCCCCATATCAATACTGTGAAGAGTGCCTCAAATAAATAATACTGCCAACAGAATGGCTACATAAACTGCGTCTTAAAGAGTGATCCAAATAAATAATACTGCTGCCGTAGTACCCTGAAATAGATAATACTGCAACAATAGTACCCTGAAATAAATAACACAGCTATTGTAACACCCTAAATAAATAATGCTTCCACCATAGTACCCTGAAATAGATAATGCTGCAATAATAATACCCTGAAATAGATAATACTGCCACCATAGTACCCTGAACTAGATAATACTGCAATAATAGTACCCTGAAAGAACACAACTACCGTGATACCCTAAATAAAAAAAAGTACTAGTAATGGAGTATCCCACCTAAATAATACTCCCTACAGAGTGTCCTTATATCAATACTGCTAAGGGTGCCTCAAATAAATAATACTGCCAACAGAATGCCCACATAAAACTACGCCTAAAAGAGTTCTCCAAGTAAATAATACTGCCAGCGTAGTACCCCAAATAAATACTGCCAATGGAATACCCTATAAAATAATACTGCCAATAGAATACACCCAGAAGACAATTCCTAAAAGAGTTCCCCAAATAAATAATACTGCCACCAGAATACCCAATAATACTTCCAGCAAAGTGTCCCTATTTACACATTGGAACCAGAGTGCCTCCATAAATACTATTACTGGGGACACTCTGCTGACACTGTTTATGGGGTGTCCTGTCTCTGTTTATGGGGTGTCCTGTCTCTGTTTATGGGGGATCCCTCAGTATCAGTATCACTATAGCGCCTATTCTTCCGATACCATGGAAGCGATGTAAGACTAAGCACATACTGAAAATAAAAAATTGTATAAAAATCTCCCTGCGCTCCTCGTGTTCTGTGAGCCTTGTGCGTAGGGCAGAGGTCACACTCAGACTCCTCCAATATTTATTCTTCTGTATTTTCTTGTTTGTTGTGGGAAGTGATCGGACTTCTGATAACCAGTGCGCAGTGAGCCCATCGGGCACAGGGCAGGGCGGCGGGTCGCACACTCACTACTGAATAATACAGATACCTGGCAGCCAGTATCCCATGGAATACTCCATATATATCCTTCAGCAATGACTGACAAAAGAAATGGAGATCCACAAGAGCAATACAGAGGTGGCAGGCAGGAATTATATTCAGCTGGAGCAAGCGTCTTGGCAGGCGGAGTTCGGTCATATACGTAGGCCAGGCAGAGGTCAGGGCAGGCGGAGTTCGGTCATATGCATAGGCCAGGCAGAGGTCAGGGCAGGAGGAGTTCGGTCATATGTGTAGGCCAGGCAGAGGTCAGGGCAAGAGGTGTTTGGTCATATGTGTAGGCCAGGCAGAGGGCAGGGCAGGAG
This sequence comes from Leptodactylus fuscus, assembly GCF_031893055.1. Classification (NCBI taxonomy): domain Eukaryota; kingdom Metazoa; phylum Chordata; class Amphibia; order Anura; family Leptodactylidae; genus Leptodactylus; species Leptodactylus fuscus. The sequence goes on from NC_134271.1 coordinate 149,729,055, forward strand.
GAGTTCGGTCATATGCGTAGGTCAGGCAGAGGTCAGGGCAGGAGGAGTTCAGTCATATGTGTAGGCCAGGCAGAGGTCAAGGCAGGAAGAGTTCGGTCATATGCGTAGGCCAGGCAGAGGTCAGGGCAGGAGGAGTTTGGTCATATGCGTAGGTCAGGCAGAGGTCAGGGCAGGAGGAGTTCGGTCATATGTGTAGGCCAGGCAGAGGTCAGGGCAAGAGGTGTTTGGTCATATGTGTAGGACAGGCAGAGGGCAGGGCAGGAGGAGTTCAGTCATAGGCGTAGAGTGAAAATAATAAAAGACAACTTCTCTCACTTCTTTCTGGTGCTCTCCAAGTGACATCATGCGCCTGAGGTTACTGCTGAGGCCACACAGTGGTTCACTGCCATGACAAGTATAGTATATGACACATTGATCTTAAAGGGATTGTCCATGCTGTCTAAATCAGCTCTATAATGCACAGAATTTACCTGAACCTCCTAATTGCCCTAAAGGTACCTGACCTTAAAGGGATGTTCCATCCAGAATGTGATATAGCCATTATAGGAGATCTAGGAAGCCTTAGAGCTGAGACCCTCAACAATCCAGAACATGAAATTGTCACCATATTTATATCTCAATGAGCCTCTTGTATCTTGGACTTCACTGAGGGTGAAAAAGGGGTCAATGGCCGGGGGGCTGGTAAAGACAGTTGTCACATGTTGTACCCCCACAAAGAACTGAAGTGAAACTGATAACCAATATGTCTCTGCAAAGGTTCCCGGTCAAAGGTTTAATATTTCCCACATTATCTTTTTTTGAAATTTTCATTTTTGGAATGTTTTAAATTTCATTTTTTTATTTTTTGTTATTATTGTGTTGTATGTGTCTATGTAGGAATCCCTTCCGATCTCTATTTGTGCATTGGCCCTTTAAGGCGTGCATTATTTTTGAATGCTTCGAGCCATTAGAATTGCAGAGAATCTGTGTAACCCATCATCTCCATTTACATGGCACGTATAGAGGGATCGGCATAGCTGCCGTGCAAATAAGCGTTTCATCAATACGAGTGAGTGGGAGAAAACGGCACGAGAGAATTCTGGAATGTTTAATGAGGTTTCAGCAGCAAATCCTACACACGACACTGTATGCTCAGACACGACTGTAATGTGTCACCGACTGTACAGAAGCCGCGGTACAAATATAGGGACAGCAACACCGCTAGTGAGGAGGAGAAACACAAACAGATGTAAATTATAGTATAATGTATAGTACCGCCATAGAATGGTAATAGTTATATTCTTGTACATAGGAGGTAGTATTATAGTAGTTATATTCTTGTACATAGGGGGCAGTATTATAGTAGTTATATTCTTGTACATAGGAGCAGTATTATAGTAGTTATATTCTTGTACATAGGAGCAGTATTATAGTAGTTATATTCTTGTACATAGGAGCAGTATTATAGTAGTTATATTCTTGTACATAGGAGTAGTATTATAGTAGTTATATTCTTGTACATAGGAGTAGTATTATAGTAGTTATATTCTTGTACATAGGAGCAGTATTATAGTAGTTATATTCTTGTACATAGGGGGCAGTATTATAGTAGTTATATTCTTGTACATAGGAGCAGTATTATAGTAGTTATATTCTTGTACATAGGAGTAGTATTATAGTAGTTATATTCTTGTACATAGGAGCAGTATTATAGTAGTTATATTCTTGTACATAGGAGGTAGTATTATAGTAGTTATATTCTTGTACATAGGAGTAGTATTATAGTAGTTATATTCTTGTACATAGGGGGCAGTATTATAGTAGTTATATTCTTGTACATAGGAGTAGTATTATAGTAGTTATATTCTTGTACACAGGGGGCAGTATTATAGTAGTTATATTCTTGTACATAGGAGTAGTATTATAGTAGTTATATTCTTGTACATAGGAGCAGTATTATAGTAGTTATATTCTTGTACATAGGAGTAGTATTATAGTAGTTATATTCTTGTACACAGGGGGCAGTATTATAGTAGTTATATTCTTGTACATAGGAGGTAGTATTATAGTAGTTATATTCTTGTACATAGGAGCAGTATTATAGTAGTTATATTCTTGTACATAGGAGCAGTATTATAGTAGTTATATTCTTGTACATAGGAGCAGTATTATAGTAGTTATATTCTTGTACATAGGAGCAGTATTATAGTAGTTATATTCTTGTACATAGGAGTAGTATTATAGTAGTTATATTCTTGTACACAGGGGGCAGTATTATAGTAGTTATATTCTTGTACATAGGAGGTAGTATTATAGTAGTTATATTCTTGTACATAGGAGCAGTATTATAGTAGTTATATTCTTGTACATAGGAGCAGTATTATAGTAGTTATATTCTTGTACATAGGAGCAGTATTATAGTAGTTATATTCTTGTACATAGGAGTAGTATTATAGTAGTTATATTCTTGTACATAGGAGGTAGTATTATAGTAGTTATATTCTTGTACATAGGAGCAGTATTATAGTAGTTATATTCTTGTACATAGGAGCAGTATTATAGTAGTTATATTCTTGTACATAGGAGCAGTATTATAGTAGTTATATTCTTGTACATAGGAGGTAGTATTATAGTAGTTATATTCTTGTACATAGGAGCAGTATTATAGTAGTTATATTCTTGTACATAGGAGCAGTATTATAGTAATTATATTCTTGTACATAGGAGTAGTATTATAGTAGTTATATTCTTGTACATAGGAGTAGTATTATAGTAGTTATATTCTTGTACACAGGGGGCAGTATTATAGTAGTTATATACCTGTCTTGTTGTCACGTCCCTCCATTTATATATTACATATCGGGGCAGCGTTCAGCTTTGTCTTCTTCTGTGCGGTATTGTGAGCCATGATGGCAGTGACATGTAGAAGGACATACACGGTCTGTATCATTACTATACACCACATCTCTTATTTACTATATCATGGACCATTACAGCCATTAGTGACCGCCACTTTGGACGTCCAGTATCTGTTCTGCGTTCCGGCCTTGCTCCTTATGACCCGGTATAGGAAGGATTGAAGCTGGCAGCCTTTTCTTCAATAAGTGGCACAAACTGCAAATATTTACCTCGCTCTTCGGCGAATGAACTCTGGGAGAAAAGAAAATACACAAAATGGGAATTTTTTTTTGAGCGGAGGAAATTAATCAAAGAAAGTGCCCGATGTTGGAGCGGCGCTGCGCTGGATGCGAGCGTTCTGCAGGCAGCTGTTATGTGGCGTCAATAAATCACAGCTCCAGCCCGCCATCCGACTAATACCTGACTACTGTAATTACGCTGGAGATTGCCACTTCATACCTGGCAATAGACTAAGCTGTGCTGAAGGCTCCAACAAACACAATTACTGCTGGGAATCCGATTTTGTATTTATTCCATTCATCGTAAAGGCCGCCACCTCCACATTATCCCACATAGAAGCGAATTATCCCCTCTTCATACGGCTCTCTTTCCTGCCTACAATAAGAGGTCTACCATATTTATCATTTCTCAGTTCCGTTTTTCTCCTGCAGTACCACTTTTCGCCACTATTGGCAGCAGAGCATTAACACAACAGCGCCCCCAACAGAACTCGTTTTGACATGGGAGTTGGCCTACAGGGGGTCCGATGTTGGTAGCTATTGATGTGGGGTGAACCTCACGAGATTCTTTTCGGCTAATATTTGTGGGTTCACCTGATGGTTTAGTTTCAAGCTACAAAGGTGTCTTCAAGATCCAAAAAAGGGTAGCCCTGCCCGACCTGAGTGTAACAGACAAGGTCGTAGAGATGAGGTCCATATAATGAGACTTATCCTGATAATGAGCAGGGATTACTCCCATCTCCTGACCCATGCGGACTCCATAGTCTTCCACCTCCTATATCAAGACTGCCGCCTCTCAATATCTCGATGTTCCTAAGTCACGGCTGCTCCTTCAGCTCAGTTTTGCGGCCTCGATGGTTTACCCCGTTAAATATACAGTGACATATTACACACAAAGCTGCACCAATACGACGTACACATCGGATATCGTCTTTCCCTTTGTAGTGCTCGCAGTGAGACACTACCTTATGCCTTCATGTTCCTGTAGGGGCGCTGTAGAGCTGATCTGACTGTATCCATTGCCAGACCTTGAGACTGCAGACTAAGATCACAAGGGACAACACCTTCCTTCTTATCGGATGGACCTTTGCAGATAAGACACGAGGGCGTAATTGTAACTGCGCCCAATATACCTACACCCCTGTATAGGATTACATCTATTATATATATATATATATATATATATATATATATATATATATATATATATATACCTGCAGATAGGCCAGTTGTTTGGCTGTCAGTCTCAGATCTTCCCGTCACTCCTGCAGACATGAACAGCTCAGATCTAAAGGAAGAGACAGAGAAATATTTGCTAAGAAAGAAGAAGACAAGTGTCGGCAGGACGGGATTATACTGAGTACACCAGGGAGAGGCCTGGCCGGTAACTCGCACGTACCACACGGACACCTGGAGCTCAATCTTCATGCATGGACGCGCTTATATACTGCCGGGACTCATAAAGACGAAAACCCACCGACAATATCTGCGGGAATTTACAAATATGTCATCAGATAGTCTATTGTGTCTATATCCATCTATATACTAGAGAGCAGTGACATCACTGAGAATACAGCCTATCCGTATACTAGAGAGCGGTGACATCACTGAGAATACAGCCTATCCGTATACTAGAGAGCGGTGACATCACTGAGAATACAGCCTATCCGTATACTAGAGAGCAGTGACATCACTGAGAATACAGCCTATCCGTATACTAGAGAGCGGTGACATCACTGAGAATACAGCCTATCCGTATACTAGAGAGCGGTGACATCACTGAGAATACAGCCTATCTATATACTAGAGAGCGGTGACATCACTGAGAATACAGCCTATCCGTATACTAGAGAGCGGTGACATCACTGAGAATACAGCCTATCCGTATACTAGAGAGCGGTGACATCACTGAGAATACAACCTATCTATATACTAGAGAGCGGTGACATCACTGAGAATACAGCCTATCCGTATACTAGAGAGCGGTGACATCACTGAGAATACAACCTATCTATATACTAGAGAGCAGTGACATCACTGAGAATACAGCCTATCCGTATACTAGAGAGCGGTGACATCACTGAGAATACAGCCTATCTATATACTAGAGAGCAGTGACATCACTGAGAATACAGCCTATCCGTATACTAGAGAGCGGTGACATCACTGAGAATACAGCCTATCCGTATACTAGAGAGCGGTGACATCACTGAGAATACAGCCTATCCGTATACTAGAGAGCGGTGACATCACTGAGAATACAGCCTATCCGTATACTAGAGAGCGGTGACATCACTGAGAATACAGCCTATCCGTATACTAGAGAGCGGTGACATCACTGAGAATACAGCCTATCTATATACTAGAGAGCGGTGACATCACTGAGAATACAGCCTATCCGTATACTAGAGAGCGGTGACATCACTGAGAATACAGCCTATCCGTATACTAGAGAGCGGTGACATCACTGAGAATACAACCTATCTATATACTAGAGAGCGGTGACATCACTGAGAATACAGCCTATCCGTATACTAGAGAGCGGTGACATCACTGAGAATACAACCTATCTATATACTAGAGAGCAGTGACATCACTGAGAATACAGCCTATCCGTATACTAGAGAGCGGTGACATCACTGAGAATACAGCCTATCTATATACTAGAGAGCGGTGACATCACTGAGTATACAGCCTATCTATATACTAGAGAGCGGTGACATCACTGAGAATACAGCCTATCCGTATACTAGAGAGCGGTGACATCACTGAGAATACAGCCTATCTATATACTAGAGAGCAGTGACATCACTGAGAATACAGCCTATCTATATACTAGAGAGCGGTGACATCACTGAGAATACAGCCTATCCGTATACTAGAGAGCGGTGACATCACTGAGAATACAGCCTATCTATATACTAGAGAGCAGTGACATCACTGAGAATACAGCCTATCCGTATACTAGAGAGCGGTGACATCACTGAGAATACAGCCTATCTATATACTAGAGAGCGGTGACATCACTGAGAATACAGCCTATCCGTATACTAGAGAGCGGTGACATCACTGAGAATACAGCCTATCCATGTACTAGAGAGCGGTGACATCACTGAGAATACAGCCTATCCATATACTAGAGAGCGGTGACATCACTGAGAATACAGCCTATCCGTATACTAGAGAGCGGTGACATCACTGAGAATACAGCCTATCTATATACTAGAGAGCGGTGACATCACTGAGAATACAGCCTATCCATATACTAGAGAGCGGTGACATCACTGAGAATACAGCCTATCCATATACTAGAGAGCGGTGACATCACTGAGAATACAGCCTATCTATATACTAGAGAGCAGTGACATCACTGAGAATACAGCCTATCCGTATACTAGAGAGCGGTGACATCACTGAGAATACAGCCTATCCGTATACTAGAGAGCGGTGACATCACTGAGAATACAGCCTATCCGTATACTAGAGAGCGGTGACATCACTGAGAATACAGCCTATCCGTATACTAGAGAGCGGTGACATCACTGAGAATACAGCCTATCCGTATACTAGAGAGCGGTGACATCACTGGGAGTTTTTCATATATAGCATCTTCCAGATCTTCGTCCTTGGACATACAGATATATATATATATATATATATATATATATATATATATATATATATATATATATATATATATACTGCACAGACGTCACATGTAGGAGACAGTCGGTGACATTATCCAGCTCGGGAGTGTTTGGAGAGCGAGGGGATGAGCGGTTTCCAGCTGTCATATAAGATCCTGAGCAGCTCCAAAGTCACTTCTTCTATATTTCCATGAATGGAATAATCTGTCTAAAACATTCAGTTCCTCGGTTTTCCTCCTCAAGACCCGAGGAATGAGAAGAAGCTTCTCGGAGATTTCTCAGGATGGCCAAGACTTGACTATAACTTATCCAGGTAGATGTTCTCCTACCATATATGAGGTTATAGGATGAAGACCTCGAAACCAACCAGGATCTTCACCTTCAGAACGTGCTCCGTGACTCAATCCTAGTTAACCCTTCGCAGGAAGTCCAAGTGTCTCTTTCACATCTCCAAGGCCAGGGCAGGTTATTATTCATCACGCCGTGCGGAATATTACTCATAAAGGAATGTATTAGCGAGATATGAAAACACCTCCGAGCAGATCCCATGGCTGAGTGCTCCAACCTCATTACAATGCTCAAGATATGGCAAGAGCGTTGGAATAATACCAGGAGACCTTACAGTATAGGTGGCCATGGCTCAATGGCGTAGACAAGGGGGGCACAAACATTCAAGGGCAAGACGGAAGTAAGGAGAATTTCAGTGGAAGCCTTCAGTTCTTTGGAAATTCGACATGTTACTACTAGAAGATCTTTAGGTCGACACTGGGGCATGAACGTGATGAACGGGCTCAGTCTTAAAGAGACTTTACCCAAAAACACCCTTGTACTGTTTTAGATTGTCCTTGGTTTACCCTTCTCACTATTAGACATCGATTTGGTGACTATTCACGATAACACGTGCACCTCCTTTCTGACCCCAACTACATTATGTACTAAGACGACTCCAAGACAAACAAGGGCCCGGATGGTCCAAGACACAAGGATTCGTTGTTGAGTCCCTGTTATGTTCCATCTCCTTCATGCCCTGTCCTAGGTATAGTTCGCGTCCAAGGAGGAACCAGTGGTGTAACTAGTGGGGTAGCATCCATAGCTGCTGCCACAAGGCCCAGGACATTAGGGGGCCTGGCGGGTCCCTGATGTTTTTATTTATTTTGTAATAGGTCATTATCTGCTGGCCCAATTTACTTACCCGTCCACTGGCGCTTCTTCTTCTGTGGAGGCGGCTGTGAGCGGGAGTGGGGATTGGTAAGTGAGGCGGCGGACCCACGAACCCTACAAACACTGTTATCATTATACTCTGGGGTCATTTCAGACATGTATGCATCTATCCTTGCGGACCATGTTCACCCCTACATGCAAATTGTTCCTCCTCAGGATGATGCATCCACCAGCCGGACAATGCGACGTGTCATAAAGCTCTCAGTGTACGTGCGTGGTTGGAGGAGATGAGTTTACCGTACTCCCTTGGCCAGCAAATTCCCGGACTTGAACCCAATTGAGAATCTGTGGGACCACCTCGATCGGGTTGTTCGCGCCATGGATGCTCAACCGCGTAACCTAGCGCAGCTGGCCACGGCACTGGAGTCGGCATGGCTCAACATCCCAGTGACATCATCACAGCATCCCCTCTCTTCCTGCACGTCTCGCAGCGGTCCGCTCTGCCAAAGGGGGTTATTCTGGATTTGGACAGGTGGTCACATTAATGGGACTGGACTGTGTACTATGTGCAGGAATGCAGTTTGTGTGTGGAGGGGAGTTGGGGGGGTTCAGGTAGCTGGGGGAACCCCATGTCAAATGTTTGCCTAGGGACCCCACCATTCCTAGATACTCCACTGGAAGGAACCCAGACACCCCATGCTATGGTATACAGAGGTAGTAAATGGGTGGGCTCATCCTCTACTAACCTAAGCTGTAGGACCATTCCCATCTATCAATTCTGTAGCAAGAGTATCCATTCTAAAGGGCGATGCTACATTTCTTGCTCAGTCTCACATAGCAGTCCCCAACAATCAACTTGTTGACTGGGGGCTTATTTTCTAAAAGGGTTGTCAAAAATATCACCCATGTCCCCACAAATGGTTTGGTGTTGGAGATCAGTTGATGCTCCGATATACATTCCAGGTCTAATTCAATCAGATTGCACCTCCGTAGGAGAGCCAGTTCTTGAGGTGGAGACCTATCAATAGATGACCTAGAAGATGTCGTTGGTGGTGATCAATCACAGTCCTGGCCTCTTACTACAAGGAGGACCTGGATGCCGTCCTGGAAAGGAAACATATTACAGGTTACGGGTCTGAGACTTCTTGGTGAAGACGAGTTGACCCAGCATTTTATACAGATTGACGGAATTGGAGTCGGGAAGGAATTTATCTTTCCCTGATATGGGCCATTGGCATTAGCCTCGCGGGATCTTTTGTCTTCCCCTGGAGTATCTCTTTAGGATTACAGGTTGGATCTACGTCTGTATTACTATGTTACGAGCTCTGGTCCCGTTCGGTCCAAGGGCGGCCTGGTTGCCAGTGTACCTTCAGGGTCAGCAGAAAGCAGATTTCACATTGGAATGTACACGAGGACCCGGCACATCCATCCGATACACAAACACTCCATTGATTTTAATGAGACTTGCGTAATGCTTCATTTCCTCTGCGGGAACATTGAACACTTGCTGTTGGGTTCCTTTACAGATTACAACGTATCGCTTGGCATCCCAGACATCTTGTAATGCACATAGAACGAGAAGACCCTTTTAGTGCCCTTACAAAGCCGGCAGCCCCTTGAAAGCCATATACATCCATCTTGGGCCCTTGTACATGTTTCTCCTATTGATCCCGTTCTTATTTCCACGGTGGACTCCATTAATCTGGGGAAATCATCTACGCTGCGTCCTAGTCCCTGGTATCCTCCATATCGTGTCCTCTCAATCCCGAGCTTATCATTTATATTACTTCTGCGGTATAATGATCCATGTTCTTATTATACAACATCGTCGCTGCCCCCACCGCCACCGTTTTTCGGGAAAAATCTGGTGTAGTACAATAAAGATGCCTGAATGTAATTTCTACCTCGGTGTATGGATTTAGTAGCAATACCAGCAACTATAAATAGAAGGTAATAAACATTCCCCCATACGCTGAGCGCTGAGCCCGGAGCGGGGCTGCCGGCTGCAAATTCATCTGCCAGAACAACGCGCCTCAAATTCTGTATTGTTTTCTATTAAAATGTATCAATAATATGTAAACGACTATTTGTACGACACTTGTCTTCCATCTCTCCCAGTGTTATATTGTCTGCCCGTAACCAATGCCATCAGTCTCTTTTGTGAGACGTAGGGAGGGCCAAGCTGAATTTTAAGGAGTCTGTGGTTCCATTAACACATCAGTCACTGTCTTCAGAAAAGCAAAGTGGGTAGAGAGAATATCGACTCTGCGGAAATCTGGACAGAAGACAACAAACCTTGCCCCATCGAAAACTCCTTGACCAATGGCCACTGGTAGGAGAAGACACACTGGCTGGTTCCTTGGATCCACTTCTTGATGAGGAGACCATCTCAGTGTATGACTTAGAAGATGCCGTTGGTGGTGGTCCATGAACTTAAACCCAAGTCGAAACATTTCCATACCTAGACCTCAGAGATAGCTGGACGGAAGTTCTTGTCTTGATGGCCCAGTTTTTCTTCTATTTAAGGATATCTTGCTCCTTTCCAAGAACTCTACGTCACTCAAGGTCTCCAGCAAGTAGCTCGTGATATCGCTTGAGTGATAGGTTGCACAATTTATAGAATGGAGATGTGCAGCCTTGACGTTAATCTTTATATTGGTCCCAAAGATTTGAGGTTTTGGATTGCCTGAAAGGTCACAGGGAACTTAAAGGGTTTGTCCACGAATCTCACTTACCTCCAGTAGAAGTCCTCGTCAGACATGACCACTGAGGCCTTAGCAAACACAGGAAGGGAATCAGTGACGCCACTCACATAGGTCACCAGTTCCTTTTCTTATGCTGCTGAGGCCACCAATTGGCCTTCACCTTCCACCGCTTCTTGCCCAAGTACTAGATTCCTGGACAACCCCTTTAAATATTGCACTTTCTCAGGATTTGAAAGACAATAACCTCTGAGACTCAATAGTAAATGCTTAATCACTCCAATTTTATTAGACCCGTCAAAGACAAGAGAACATTTTTGGTCACCAAATGGAGTAGCCTGTTGAAGGAGTTAAGAGAAATACTGTGGGTCACCTTTATGTGACTAAAACATAGAGTGTCGTATCATTACTATCTACTTTTCTTGGGATTTGGACTCACTCAAGTGTCATCCATACAACCCAAAACCAATAGCAAACTATCGACATATCAAAGGTTGGAAGATGCCTACTAGATCTTGTATCAAAACTTAAGTGAAAGGGTCTTCAAGGCCTTAAGTCTCACTCACTCTTATTCAGTGGAATCTTTACACTTCGTAGGTTCGATCTTATGAACACAGCTTTGGATATTTTGGATATGGTTAGAGATGAAGTAACTCATGTAAGATCTTGGTGTAAAATATCCAAAAGTGGACCCTCAAGTGATGTCTGAAAATTCACGACATTGTCGAATTTTCTCGAGGACCTAATTAGTCTTGATAATGTGATATTGAGGTTCCGTAGAGCGATGTCATCCAAGCATTACCTACAAATACCCATAATGAAGGGTGTGGGAAATTTAGTCACAGGGTGTCTCTATGAGACTGGGCATTTCATGATCGAATACATGAGTACTGCCATCATCTCTGCCAGCCAAATGTGTCCTTACATCTATGCCCACCACTTTGGAATGGTGAGTCTTGAGCAAATGTTCCTCTACACAGCCATATACAAGGGATTCTAATATCCTCACCAGTGTAAGATGCTAATGACTTGATCTGATCCAATGAAACATGGGCTAAGTTCTTATACACAACCATCTAATAAGGTCATTGGATTCTTATATCCTCACCACACCAAGGCTGACTCTGTGAGTCATAAGTAAACAGTCATCAATACTACTATATGTGTGTGGGCAATTATATTTATACGTCTAGGTCAAGCTAAGAAACCACCATCTTGGACTACCCTGGTAAATCATGGGCAAGGTTCTTACACCCAACTATGTAAGAGGGTAATTGGATCCAAGTATGAGAACATCATCTTGGACTGAGCCGATAAGCCCTTTCAGATTCTTATATTGTTACCAATCCAAAGAGTGATCAGTTTTGGCCTGACCGGAGAAGTCCTACTGGACAAACGTTCCCACATACAGGCCTATAGTTGGGACATCCTTGTCAACAGATAACCTTTTTGGCTGATATGATAAACCCTCTTGGACATATGTTCCAAGAAACAACCATAAAAGGAGACATTCTTGTCCATGGACATCATCTTTGGGTGACCTAATAGGCCATCAGGTCAAGACGGTGCCTCAGGAAATTTCTTTCCATATGGCAGAGATATGGGGCAAGGTTTCTTGTCTTCTGGACAGATTTCTCTATAGTCGATCTTCTCTCTACTTGCTTTGCTTTTCCAAAGACTGATGATGTGGTAATGGAACCGAAGACTGATGGCGCTCCTACAAATAGTCATGTCATGGAACACTGTTAGTAAGAGACACCATCTTGGGCTGCCCCTATAAGTAATAGGCAAGGTTCTTACACTCAACTATTTAATAGGATAATTAGATTCTGATATTATTTCCAAGTATGAGAACATCATCTTGGGCTGATCCGATAAGTCTTTTTTTAGATTCTTGTATTCTTACCAAGCCAAGGAACGATCAATCTTGAGCTGACTCGATAATTCCTTTTGGAGAAACATTCCGACATACAAGCCTATAGAGGGACATCCTTTCAATGGATAAGATCTTGGGCCGACCCGATGAGCCCTCTTGGTCATATGTTCCTACAAATAACCATACAAAGGGACAACCTTGTCAAGAGACATCATTCTTGGCTAACTTGAAGGGTCATGAGGTCAAGCGGGCTCATCAGGAGACCTCCTTCCATATGGCAGAGAAATGGGTAAGGTTTCTTGTCTTCTGGTCAGATTTCTGTTTGGTCAATATTCTATCCACTTTGCTTTCCTGAAGACCGTGAGTGATGACGTGCTAATGGAACCACAGACTGATGGTGTTCCTATGAACAGTCATAAAAAGGGACACCCTTATCAAGAGACGCCATTTTGGGAAGAGCCAATGGTACATAATGGAAGATTAGCGTTTCATATGATTAGCGTTTCAGGTTTGGCTGATTTATGAAGAGGACATGGCCGTTCTCCAGAATGGAGACCTACACCAGTTATGAACTGGTGTAATTTCCATTATAATTCTGGCATATGTTGGCCCAAATTTCTCTAGCCGAGTTCTCAACCCACTCTTTTCACTTTCACACAATGAGGTAAGCAAGGATATCTATGCCATAAGAATGGCATGGAGGGCTTGATGAACCTCCCCCAAACATTCCTAAAAATAACCATATAAAGGGGCATAACCATATGGAAGAACATCCTTGTCAAGATGTACAATCTTGAGCTGACCCAATGAGTCCTTTTAGGCAAATCCTACTAATATTATAAAGGTGAAAGTATGTGTGTTTGAATGTTTGTGGGTTTGTGTGTTTGGATGTTTGTTCCTCAATCACGCCCAAACCGCTGAACGGAATGGCGTGAGATTTCACCCATACCTAGATGGCCACCAGGAAGGATCGATAGGCTACTTGGTATACTGCTCCAGCCACCAAAAATCCCGAACGTTACCGGCGAAAGGTGGAGGACACAGCAGGCAGCCATCAGTGGAGCCCGCCGCCCGGCCTGAAGAAGTAAGTCCTCTGGGGCACCGGGGGTGGGAAACTGAAGGAGTGACTGGGACACACTTCCCCAAGCTGTCGTCTTCCCCTAGCATGGCATGCATGGCCTGCAGACTGCAGACCCTAAGCACACCATCACACTAGGCGCACGGAGGGTGGGGAGGAGAAGGCCGAGGCTTGGGGGTGGGGAGGGGAGTCCGTGGTCGCGGGGGTGGTGGGTTTACTGTAAAGGAGGTTGCGGCGGGGGGGGGGGGGGGTTGTAAAGGGGCTGGGGTTGCGGGGGGGGGGGGGGAGGCTTCCTATAAAGTGAGACAGGGATGGAGAGGGAACCGGGGTCATGGGGGCCAGGTTGTGCAGGGGGTGCAAAGGGGGCCGGCACCGGGGTCGCAGGTGTGGGGGGGGAAGGGGGCCAGAGTCGCAGGAGAGGAAAGAGGGCCGGGGTTGTAGAGGAGGTGGTGTAAAGGGAGCCCGGGGTTGCTTGGGTGGTGGTAAGGGGGCCGAGGTTGCGGGGGGTGGTGGAAAGATGGAAAGGTGGTCGGGGAAAGGGGTTGGAAAAGGGACGCAATGGGGGGGCCAGGTGGGTCACGCAAAGCGGGAACGCTGCCACGGACGAAGTCGCGGGTACTGCTAGTGGGACATGTTTATGAAGAGGCACCATCTTGGGTTGTCCCAATGAGTTCCTTCACGTAACCATAGGAAAGCACCATTGTTTCCTACACTACACTATAAATAAACTTGCTATAGTGTTGATGTGTGATTGGGTCCCTAGCCCGGCAACCATGACGTGAGTCTCATTGACGCCATTAGTCTTTGATTTTGGTGATTCATAGAGGATACGATGGAGTAGTCGTCGGATCGATTCGCCTATTGTCGTCTACGAACCGAGCGGATCAATTTGTTTTCCTCTCCTCCTATGCCGTCAACTGTTTGTATCTCTTTTAGCTGAAGTGCATCCTGGGAAGGGGTTAAGACATTTTTGTCCTCCATAAGCAAACTAGTAAAATGTTTTGGCAGGCCCGTGTGAGCGTGTGTAGTGTTCAAACACATGCTGAGCCCAGTTCTCTTAACTACAACCAACCCCAGCAGATGGGAGCGGAAGTGGCTTAACCTCTCCGCTTCCAGAACGTTGCCTCCCCGTACCATGGAAGCTTTCGGACAGCAAGACGTTAACTCTGGACTCGAGCAAATCTCCAGTTCTCAGTGTGACACGCAAGACCCTTTTGCAGTAAATTTATATATTGTTCTGCAGAGCAAACACTGCGGGGAATTGCTTAGAGGAACTGCAATAATTGAACAGCTGTGTCACTGTGGGGTTTGTTCAGTCTCGCTCCAGGCTTGAGAGAGAAGAGAAGAGAAGGAGGGGGCCGGGAAAGGGGGGGGGGGGGTAGGTTGGATGTGTCGATGTAAGTTTTCTTGGAAGAAGAGCAATCTGGGAAATGAAGGGGTCTTTTCAAGAAGACAATGGTTTTTGCAGAAAGCAGCAGAGGTCCCCAAACCAGGAGCCATGGACCTTTTCTTCTTCTGCAGATGTCCAAGCATAGCCAATTTATAATAAAGCACAGGCTGGCTCGCCCCCACAGGCCGCCTGGTGTTAACCCTCTCCACTCAGCCGAACCTATGCCTTAGAACCTGATCTATAAGCTGGTTCTCAACCCTCAAGCCAAAGCCATCCATGCAATGTTCCATAGCGTGACCATGGATAAGGTTTCTTTCTTCTTCTTCTACTTCTTCGATTTCGACAGGATCAGTCAACCATCTAATGTGGTTGGGGGTCTACGGACTCCCCCGAGAGTGGTTGTCAGGAGACCTAATTACCGGGCAGTAGGATTTCTATTACTTGATCCATTTGTTGTCGAGGAGATAAGACTTTGCCTTCTCACCCGTCTTTGGCTGAAAGACCTATCTTATGTGCATGTCCAAACGTAGGGTCACGTTCCAAAATTGATGCAAATTCCTGCACAAATTTGCGTAAAGCCCATCAACGATCCACATCCAATGCCGTGAATGGGGTCTCCTCCGGCTCTGAAAAATGTCTCCACCGATTTTTAGTCTGCAGTGGAGACATGTAGCGTGTTACTTCTTTCACACGGGAACGTCTCTTTGAACGAACATGAGGTTAATCCTCACGTGGATTATCTAAGACAGAAATCCAAGTGTAGTTCTCATATTTCTGCCGTTGATCTTGTTAAAATTTTGCAAATCCGACACATCAGAACGAGAAGAATGATCACAAAAAGAAGTGCAAGTTTTTTCAAGATGGTGGGTCCGCCAATGGTGCCCATAGTCATACCCAACTACGCTCCGGACAAAAAATTGTTGAACCCAATTTGTTAATATGGCAGCCATAGGAATTTCTTACACTATCTAGTCGTTGGAAAAGTAAGTGCCCCCACCGCCAGGAAAAAAAATTACGAGTGTGAACTGAGATTTATTCCCTCCAAACCCCATTTCATTGTCATGCCTGTAATGATCTCGCTCGCACGCTCGTGTCCTTTGCTTAATGCCCCTTGACAAGGAACATATTGATGCGCTCGGGAACTGTCATTATAACGTACAGCTTTGATCCTTTGATACATAGGGTGGTATTAAGCGTCTCTAATCCTACAAGTCCTTTCTTACTGGACCCCTGGGGTCAAGTAGGAGACTGCGGTGGGTGGGATAATGGTGGTCTTCTAATACTGTACAGACCCTCCTTAGAAAATCATTAGAATATAAAGAGTGCCCATTGAAAGCCCCATATGTATGTATAGTTAAAGGGCAACTCCATCCAAACCATCTTACTCCATCTTGATAGGTTTTCAAAGTTACCGTGACATCACAGGCCTTGTCGGCCATTTTGAGAATCACTGGGAGGAAAGTAGTGTTACTTTGGCAATTTTTTAACTTACGACCCCAGTTCTGGTTACCGATTTTTATGTTCATGGTGGGTGGAGTTAAATGATATTATTGACCCTCCCATCGTAAGGACACTTTCTCCTTCTGATTACATCCTAAACTCCCCAGAAGATGTGAGCCCCTCCCCTCTTATAAGTACTTCCTCTTTCTATGTAGTCAGGGGTGTGGTTAAGCTTGTCATGTGATCCCTTCCCGCACAGGTGAATGGCTGAGAAATCTCATAGACGGGGACAACCTATTTCCTGCCCCTATTAGGGGTACTTTGACACGATTGGGCCCTTTAGTTTAGTATTCCGATTTAAGGACGCCTTTACCTTTAAAACGATCCTGCAAATTAGGTCTGTGCTATAAAAGCTTAAAGGGGTCCACTCCCCCTTTGACTACATTGCCTTCACAACACTGAACGCCAAAGCTCCCCTACACCCTACATTAAATGGCCAGCAAAAGTATGCCCCTCCCCTCAGACAGCACTTCCTGTTTCTCTGTAGTCAGGGGCGGGGTTAAACTTTTCGCATGATCCCTTTCAGCTCAGTTGACTGACTGAGATGTCTCATGGAAGGGAACGATATATGACAATATCATTTAGGCCCCCGTGATGGGCACTTTGAGACACGAGTTCCTCGGCACAATTGCGCCCTTTAGTTTACTATTCCAATTTAACGACGCCTTTACCTTTAAACCAATTTTAGAAGTAAAACATTGGCTTGCTTAGTAGAAACCCCCTGCTCCCCCCGATATCTCAGAAAATCAGCACAAGGAACACGACCAAGGACAAGGCCCAGAATAATGTGTACTAAGGGCATTGCTTCGAAAAGAGTTAAAGGGATGCACTCCCCTTTGGATTACATTGCCTTGCCTTCCGAAAACTCCTCGGAAAGGTGAGCCCCTCCCCTCAGACAACCGTTTCCTGTTTCCCTGTAGTCAGGGGTGTGGCTAAGCTTGGCATGTGATCCTCTTCAACTCCTCTGATTGGCTGAGATGTCTTGTAAAAGGGAAAGGTATATGACGCTTATTTTTTGCCCCCATAATGGAAACTTTGAGATGCGGCACAATTGCGCCCTCTAGGTTACCGTTCCAATTTAAGGACGCCTTTAACTTTAAACCAACTTTAAGAAGTAAAACATTGGCCCGCTGAGTAGAAACCCCCTGCTACCCCCCAGATATCTCAGAAAATCAGCACAATCCTTGGAACACGACCAAGGACAAGGCCCCGAATAATGTGCAGAAGGCTGACTTAATGCAACTCACGTTAACCTGTGATTTTGCAATCAGATATTCTCCTGCGCCGCTTGCGGTGGGCACAGCCCCTGGGACGGGAGCAGAGGAAGAGACAGATTTTATGGATCTGTAGGAGAGAGAAAAAAAAAACTTGAACTTTTCGTGAGAGGATGAATGCGAGGTACGAGGAGATGAAAGAAGCGCCTAATTAACTCTGCGTGCGCCACTAAGCCGCTACTAAAATATCTCCCATTTACAGACTGGCAGGTAGAAAATGACAGGTTACAACCCCCAGACCGAAATAGACATTTTTTTTACTGGATTTAAAGAAAAAAAAAATGACTTTCTCCCGGCCCACGCAAAAAGATATAAATACACGTGTCTGTAGGTGAGGTGTCTATGGACAAACATGTCTACCGCCCCCTCTGCACGTGCATGGTAATTACAGGAAGCCTCGCGGTGCGGTGTATTTTTGTATTGTTTTCTTCTCCACCAGACGTGACATCAGATCTCACCGAAACCCATAGATCAAAATGGACCCTCATGTAGGGCCAGGTTTGGCCGCCAAGGACAGAAGGGTCTGGTATTTGTGTTCCCCTATACCCACTTTCCATGGCCATTATAGTCCTCTGTAAGACTGGACTGCTCCACGGGCTCGTAATTCAAAACCAAAATACCCCGTATTGGCCTCCACACAGTAGAATGCCATTGTCTGTGATGACATCACTATATCACATCTAAGTCCAAACCACCTGACACAGTAACAATGTGGTGAATGGTGGAGCAGGTAGATGATGGCTTCCTGCTCCACCACTGTGTTCAACAGTAGAGTTCACAGTACCAGGGATATTTGTCAACTCTACTGGGAGATCTCCCAATCTTCAGGGAGAGTTGGCATGTATGCTATACCATAGAACATTTCTCTTGACCCCCCACCACTGACCCTTCAATCACAAAAAGGCCCGCTCCTTTAAGAGAACGATACAGCTGCCGGTGAGACAAGGATGCTGATGGTGTTTAGTAGCAATTAGAAGGTGAAGGAAGAGATAAGAGCTGGCAGGTCTTCATCAGTGATTAGTCAGTGCCAGGTATAAGCGGGATTAGCGCGTCCTTCCGTTTGATGTCTCGGGACACACACAGAGGAAGATGAATATGAATGGAGGATGAGTCTTGCTCTGAGAGATGTTTAGTCGTAAGCTGCCATAGACACAAAGAATTTGACCCAGATCTGATCAAACTACTGAAAACCTTGTAAAAATGGTAAATGCTGAAATTATAGTGATGAGGCCAAGGATGATAATGTATCTCACCTCATTTACAGTACATTAAAGAGCTCCAGAGCTGCGCTCACTATTCTGCTGGTGTAGTCACTGTGTACATACATTACATTACTTATCCTGTATTATACTTCAGAGCTGTACTCACTATTCTGCTGGTACAGTCACTGTGTACATACATTACATTACTTATCCTGTATTATACTCCAGAGCTGCGCTCACTATTCTGCTGGTACAGTCACTGTGTACATACATTACATTACTTATCTTGTATTATACTTCAGAGCTGTACTCACTATTCCGCTGGTGCAGTCACTGTGTACATACATTACATTACTTATCCTGTATTATACTACAGAGCTGCGCTCACTATTCTGCTGGTACAGTCACTGTGTACATACATTACATTACTTATCCTGTATTATACTCCAGAGCTGCGCTCACTATTCTGCTGGTGCAGTCACTGTGTACATACATTACATTACTTATCCTGTATTATACTCCAGAGCTGCGCTCACTATTCTGCTGGTACAGTCACTGTGTACATACATTACATTACTTATCCTGTATTATACTCCAGAGCTGCGCTCACTATTCTGCTGGTGAAGTCACTGTGTACATACATTACATTACTTATCCTGTATTATACTCCAGAGCTGCGCTCACTATTCTGCTGGTGCAGTCACTGTGTACATACATTACATTACTTATCCTGTATTGTACTCCAGAGCTGCGCTCACTATTCTGCTGGTGCAGTCACTGTGTACATACATTACATTACTTATCCTGTATTATACTGCAGAGCTGCGCTCACTATTCTGCTGGTGCAGTCACTGTGTACATACATTACATTACTTATCCTGTATTATACTCCAGAGCTGCGCTCACTATTCTGCTGGTGCAGTCACTGTGTACATCCATTACATTACTTATCCTGTATTATACTCCAGAGCTGCGCTCACTATTCTGCTGGTGCAGTCACTGTGTACATACATTACATTACTTATCCTGTATTATACTCCAGAGCTGCGCTCACTATTCCGCTGGTGCAGTCACTGTGTACATACATTACATTACTTATCCTGTATTATACTCCAGAGCTGCGCTCACTATTCTGCTGGTACAGTCACTGTGTACATACATTACATTACTTATCCTGTATTATACTCCAGAGCTGCGCTCACTATTCTGCTGGTGCAGTCACTGTATACATATATTACTTATCCTGTATTATACTCCAGAGCTGCGCTCACTATTCCGCTGGTGCAGTCACTGTGTACATACATTACATTACTTATCCTGTATTATACCCCAGAGCTGCGCTCACTATTCTGCTGGTGCAGTCACTGTGTACATACATTACATTACTTATCCTGTATTATACTCCAGAGCTGCGCTCACTATTCTGCTGGTACAGTCACTGTGTACATACATTACTTATCCTGTATTATACTCCAGAGCTGCGCTCACTATTCTGCTGGTGCAGTCACTGTGTACATACATTACATTACTTATCCTGTATTATACTCCAGAGCTGCGCTCACTATTCTGCTGGTGCAGTCACTGTGTACATACATTACATTACTTATCCTGTATTATACTCCAGAGCTGCGCTCACTATTCTGCTGGTGCAGTCACTGTGTACATACATTACATTACTTATCCTGTATTATACTGCAGAGCTGCGCTCACTATTCTGCTGGAGCAGTCACTGTGTATATACATTACATTACTTATCCTGTATTATACGCTAGAGCTGCACTCACTATTCTGCTGGTGCAGTCACTGTGTATATACGTTACATTACTTATCCTGTATTATACTCCAGAGCTGCACTCACTATTCTGCTGTTGCAGTCACTGTGTACATACATTACATTACTTATCCTGTATTATACTTCAGAGCTGCACTCACTATTCTGCTGGTGCAGTCACTGTATACATACATTACATTACTTATCCTGTATTATACTCCAGAGCTGCGCTCTCTATTCTGCTGGTACAGTCGCTGTGTACATACATTACATTACTTATCCTGTATTATACCCCAGAGCTGTGCTCACTATTCTGCTGGTGCAGTCACTGTGTACATACATTACATTACTTATCCTGTATTATACTCCAGAGCTGTGCTCACTATTCTGCTGGTACAGTCACTGTGTACATACATTACATTACTTATCCTGTATTATACTCCAGAGCTGCGCTCACTATTCTGCTGGTACAGTCGCTGTGTACATACATTACATTACTTATCCTGTATTATACTCCAGAGCTGCGCTCACTATTCTGCTGGTGCAGTCACTGTGTATATACATTACATTACTTATCCTGTATTATACTCCAGAGCTGCGCTCACTATTCTGCTGGTGCAGTCACTGTGTATATACATTACATTACTTATCCTGTATTATACTCCAGAGCTGTGCTCACTATTCTGCTGGTACAGTCACTGTGTACATACATTACATTACTTATCCTGTATTATACTCCAGAGCTGCGCTCACTATTCCGCTGGTGCAGTCACTGTGTACATACATTACATTACTTATCCTGTATTATACTCCAGAGCTGCGCTCTCTATTCTGCTGGTACAGTCGCTGTGTACATACATTACATTACTTATCCTGTATTATACCCCAGAGCTGTGCTCACTATTCTGCTGGTGCAGTCACTGTGTACATACATTACATTACTTATCCTGTATTATACTCCAGAGCTGTGCTCACTATTCTGCTGGTACAGTCACTGTGTACATACATTACATTACTTATCCTGTATTATACTCCAGAGCTGCGCTCACTATTCTGCTGGTACAGTCACTGTGTAGATACATTACATTACTTATCCTGTATTATACTTCAGAGCTGCGCTCACTATTCTGCTAGTACAGTCACTGTGTAGATACATTACATTACTTATCCTGTATTATACTTCAGAGCTGCACTCACTATTCTGCTGGTGCAGTCACTGTGTACATACATTACATTACTTATCCTGTATTATACTCCAGAGCTGCGCTCTCTATTCTGCTGGTACAGTCGCTGTGTACATACATTACATTACTTATCCTGTATTATACCCCAGAGCTGCGCTCACTATTCTGCTGGTGCAGTCACTGTGTACATACATTACATTACTTATCCTGTATTATACTCCAGAGCTGTGCTCACTATTCTGCTGGTACAGTCACTGTGTACATACATTACATTACTTATCCTGTATTATACTCCAGAGCTGCGCTCACTATTCTGCTGGTACAGTCGCTGTGTACATACATTACATTACTTATCCTGTATTATACTCCAGAGCTGCGCTCACTATTCTGCTGGTGCAGTCACTGTGTATATACATTACATTACTTATCCTGTATTATACTCCAGAGCTGCGCTCACTATTCTGCTGGTGCAGTCACTGTGTACATCCATTACATTACTTATCCTGTATTATACTCCAGAGCTGCGCTCACTATTCTGCTGGTGCAGTCACTGTGTACATATATTACCGATCCTGTATTATACTCCAGAGCTGCGCTCACTATTCCGCTGGTGCAGTCACTGTGTACATACATTACATTACTTATCCTGTATTATACTCCAGAGCTGCGCTCACTATTCCGCTGGTGCAGTCACTGTGTACATACATTACATTACTTATCCTGTATTATACCCCAGCGCTGCGCTCACTATTCCGCTGGTGCAGTCACTGTGTACATACATTACATTACTTATCCTGTATTATACTCCAGAGCTGCGCTCACTATTCTGCTGGTGCAGTCACTGTGTACATACATTACATTACTTATCCTGTATTATACTCCAGAGCTGCGCTCACTATTCTGCTGGTGCAGTCACTGTGTACATACATTACATTACTTATCCTGTATTATACTCCAGAGCTGCGCTTACTATTCTGCTGGTGCAGTCACTGTGTACATACATTACATTACTTATCCTGTATTATACTCCAGAGCTGCGCTCACTATTCTGCTGGTGCAGTCACTGTGTACATACATTACATTACTTATCCTGTATTATACTCCAGAGCTGCGCTCACTATTCTGCTGCTACAGTCACTGTGTACATACATTACATTACTTATCCTGTATTATACTCCAGAGCTGCGCTCACTATACTGCTTGTGCAGTCACTGTGTACATACATTACATTACTTATCCTGTATTATACTCCAGAGCTGCGCTCACTATTCTGCTAGTACAGTCACTGTGTACATACATTACATTACTTATCCTGTATTATACTCCAGAGCTGCACTCACTATTCTGCTGGTACAGTCACTGTGTACATACATTACTTATCCTGTATTATACCCCAGAGCTGCCCTCACTATTCTGCTGGTACAGTCACTGTGTACATACATTACATTACTTATTCTGTATTATACTCCAGAGCTACGCTCACTATTCCGCTGGTACAGTCACTGTGTACATACATTACATTACTTATCCTGTATTATACTCCAGAGCTGCGCTCACTATTCTGCTGGTGCAGTCACTGTGTACATACATTACATTACTTATCCTGTATTATACTCCAGAGCTGCACTCACTATTCTGCTGTTGCAGTCACTGTGTACATACATTACATTACTTATCCTGTATTATACTCTAGAGCTGCACTCACTATTCTGCTGGTGCAGTCACTGTGTACATACATTACTTATCCTGTATTATACTCCAGAGCTGCGCTCACTATTCTGCTGGTGCAGTCACTGTGTACATACATTACATTACTTATTCTGTATTATATTCCAGAGCTGCACTCACTATTCTGCTGGTGCAGTCACTGTGTACATACATTACTTATCCTGTATTATACTCCAGAGCTGCGCTCACTATTCTGCTGGTACAGTCACTGTGTACATACATTACATTACTTATCCTGTATTATACTCCAGAGCTGTGCTCACTCTTCTGCTGGTACAGTCACTGTGTACATACATTACATTACTTATCCTGTATTATACTCCAGAGCTGTGCTCACTATTCTGCTGGTACAGTCACTGTGTACATACATTACATTACTTATACTGTATTATACCCCAGAGCTGTGCTCACTATTCTGCTGGTGCAGTCACTGTGTACATACATTACATTACTTATCCTGTATTATACTCCAGAGCTGTGCTCACTATTCTGCTGGTACAGTCACTGTGTACATACATTACATTACTTATCCTGTATTATACTCCAGAGCTGCGCTCACTATTCTGCTGGTGCAGTCACTGTGTACATACATTACATTACTTATCCTGTATTATACTCCAGAGCTGCGCTCACTATTCTGCTGCTACAGTCACTGTGTACATACATTACATTACTTATCCTGTATTATACTCCAGAGCTGCGCTCACTATTCTGCTGGTGCAGTCACTGTGTACATACATTACATTACTTATCCTGTATTATACTCCAGAGCTGCGCTCACTATTCTGCTGCTACAGTAACTGTGTACATACATTACATTACTTATCCTGTATTATACTCCAGAGCTGCGCTCACTATACTGCTTGTGCAGTCACTGTGTACATACATTACATTACTTATCCTGTATTATACTCCAGAGCTGCGCTCACTATTCTGCTGGTACAGTCACTGTGTACATACATTACATTACTTATCCTGTATTATACTCCAGAGCTGCGCTCACTATTCTGCTAGTACAGTCACTGTGTACATACATTACATTACTTATCCTGTATTATACTCCAAAGCTGCGCTCACTATACTGCTGGTACAGTCACTGTGTACATACATTACATTACTTATCCTGTATTATACTCCAGAGCTGCGCTCACTATACTGCTGGTGCAGTCACTGTGTACATACATTACATTACTTATCCTGTATTATACTCCAGAGCTGCACTCACTATTCTGCTGGTACAGTCACTGTGTACATACATTACTTATCCTGTATTATACCCCAGAGCTGCCCTCACTATTCTGCTGGTACAGTCACTGTGTACATACATTACATTACTTATTCTGTATTATACTCCAGAGCTACGCTCACTATTCCGCTGGTACAGTCACTGTGTACATACATTACATTACTTATCCTGTATTATACTCCAGAGCTGCGCTCACTATTCTGCTGGTGCAGTCACTGTGTACATACATTACATTACTTATCCTGTATTATACTCCAGAGCTGCGCTCACTATTCTGCTGGTACAGTCACTGTGTACATACATTACATTACTTATCCTGTATTATACTCCAGAGCTGCACTCACTATTCTGCTGTTGCAGTCACTGTGTACATACATTACATTACTTATCCTGTATTATACTCTAGAGCTGCACTCACTATTCTGCTGGTGCAGTCACTGTGTACATACATTACTTATCCTGTATTATACTCCAGAGCTGCGCTCACTATTCTGCTGGTGCAGTCACTGTGTACATACATTACATTACTTATTCTGTATTATATTCCAGAGCTGCACTCACTATTCTGCTGGTGCAGTCACTGTGTACATACATTACTTATCCTGTATTATACTCCAGAGCTGCGCTCACTATTCTGCTGGTACAGTCACTGTGTACATACATTACATTACTTATCCTGTATTATACTCCAGAGCTGTGCTCACTCTTCTGCTGGTACAGTCACTGTGTACATACATTACATTACTTATCCTGTATTATACTCCAGAGCTGTGCTCACTATTCTGCTGGTACAGTCACTGTGTACATACATTACATTACTTATACTGTATTATACCCCAGAGCTGTGCTCACTATTCTGCTGGTGCAGTCACTGTGTACATACATTACATTACTTATCCTGTATTATACTCCAGAGCTGTGCTCACTATTCTGCTAGTACAGTCACTGTGTATATACATTACATTACGTATCCTGTATTATACTCCAGAGCTGTGCTCACTATTCTGCTGGTACAGTCACTGTGTACATACATTACATTACTTATCCTGTATTATACTCCAGAGCTGCGCTCACTATTCTGCTGGTACAGTCACTGTGTACTTACATTACATTACTTATCCTGTATTATACTCCAGAGCTGCGCTCACTATTCTGCTGGTGCAGTCACTGTGTACATATATTACTGATCCTGTATTATACTCCAGAGCTGCACTCTCTATTCTGCTGGTGCAGTCACTGTGTACATACATTACATTACTTATCCTGTATTATACTCCAGAGCTGCGCTCACTATACTGCTGGTGCAGTCACTGTGTATATACATTACATTACTTATCCTGTATTATACTCCAGAGCTGCGCTCACTATTCTGCTGGTGCAGTCACTGTGTACATACATTACATTACTTATCCTGTATTATACTCCAGAGCTGCGCTCACTATTCTGCTGCTACAGTCACTGTGTACATACATTACATTACTTATCCTGTATTATACTCCAGAGCTGCGCTCACTATACTGCTTGTGCAGTCACTGTGTACATACATTACATTACTTATCCTGTATTATACTCCAGAGCTGCGCTCACTTTACTGCTGGTACAGTCACTGTGTACATACATTACATTACTTATCCTGTATTATACTCCAGAGCTGCGCTCACTATACTGCTGGTGCAGTCACTGTGTACATACATTACATTACTTATCCTGTATTATACTCCAGAGCTGCACTCACTATTCTGCTGGTACAGTCACTGTGTACATACATTACTTATCCTGTATTATACCCCAGAGCTGCCCTCACTATTCTGCTGGTACAGTCACTGTGTACATACATTACATTACTTATTCTGTATTATACTCCAGAGCTACGCTCACTATTCCGCTGGTACAGTCACTGTGTACATACATTACATTACTTATCCTGTATTATACTCCAGAGCTGCGCTCACTATTCTGCTGGTGCAGTCACTGTGTACATACATTACATTACTTATCCTGTATTATACTCCAGAGCTGCGCTCACTATTCTGCTGGTACAGTCACTGTGTAGATACATTACATTACTTATCCTGTATTATACTTCAGAGCTGCGCTCACTATTCTGCTGGTACAGTCACTGTGTACATACATTACATTACTTATCCTGTATTATACTTCAGAGCTGCACTCACTATTCTGCTGGTGCAGTCACTGTGTACATACATTACATTACTTATCCTGTATTATACTCCAGAGCTGCGCTCTCTATTCTGCTGGTACAGTCGCTGTGTACATACATTTTATTACTTATCCTGTATTATACCCCAGAGCTGTGCTCACTATTCTGCTGGTGCAGTCACTGTGTACATACATTACATTACTTATCCTGTATTATACTCCAGAGCTGTGCTCACTATTCTGCTGGTACAGTCACTGTGTACATACATTACATTACTTATCCTGTATTATACTCCAGAGCTGCGCTCACTATTCTGCTGGTACAGTCGCTGTGTACATACATTACATTACTTATCCTGTATTATACTCCAGAGCTGCGCTCACTATTCTGCAGGTGCAGTCACTGTGTATATACATTACATTACTTATCCTGTATTATACTCCAGAGCTGCGCTCACTATTCTGCTGGTGCAGTCACTGTGTACATCCATTACATTACTTATCCTGTATTATACTCCAGAGCTGCGCTCACTATTCTGCTGGTGCAGTCACTGTGTACATATATTACCGATCCTGTATTATACTCCAGAGCTGCGCTCACTATTCCGCTGGTGCAGTCACTGTGTACATACATTACATTACTTATCCTGTATTATACTCCAGAGCTGCGCTCACTATTCCGCTGGTGCAGTCACTGTGTACATACATTACATTACTTATCCTGTATTATACCCCAGAGCTGCGCTCACTATTCCGCTGGTGCAGTCACTGTGTACATACATTACATTACTTATCCTGTATTATACTCCAGAGCTGCGCTCACTATTCTGCTGGTGCAGTCACTGTGTACATACATTACATTACTTATCCTGTATTATACTCCAGAGCTGCGCTCACTATTCTGCTGCTACAGTCACTGTGTACATACATTACATTACTTATCCTGTATTATACTCCAGAGCTGCGCTCACTATACTGCTTGTGCAGTCACTGTGTACATACATTATATTACTTATCCTGTATTATACTCCAGAGCTGCGCTCACTATTCTGCTAGTACAGTCACTGTGTACATACATTACATTACTTATCCTGTATTATACTCCAGAGCTGCGCTCACTATACTGCTGGTACAGTCACTGTGTACATACATTACATTACTTATCCTGTATTATACTCCAGAGCTGCGCTCACTATACTGCTGGTACAGTCACTGTGTACATACATTACATTACTTATCCTGTATTATACTCCAGAGCTGCGCTCTCTATTCTGCTGGTGCAGTCACTGTGTACATACATTACATTACTTATCCTGTATTATACTCCAGAGCTGCACTCACTATTCTGCTGGTACAGTCACTGTGTACATACATTACTTATCCTGTATTATACCCCAGAGCTGCCCTCACTATTCTGCTGGTACAGTCACTGTGTACATACATTACATTACTTATTCTGTATTATACTCCAGAGCTACGCTCACTATTCCGCTGGTACAGTCACTGTGTACATACATTACATTACTTATCCTGTATTATACTCCAGAGCTGCGCTCACTATTCTGCTGGTGCAGTCACTGTGTACATACATTACATTACTTATCCTGTATTATACTCCAGAGCTGCGCTCACTATTCTGCTGGTACAGTCACTGTGTACATACATTACATTACTTATCCTGTATTATACTCCAGAGCTGCGCTCACTATTCTGCTGGTGCAGTCACTGTGTACATACATTACATTACTTATCCTGTATTATACTCCAGAGCTGCGCTCACTATTCTGCTGGTGCAGTCACTGTGTACATACATTACTTATCCTGTATTATACTCCACAGCTGCGCTCACTATTCTGCTGTTGCAGTCACTGTGTACATACATTACATTACTTATCCTGTATTATACTCTAGAGCTGCACTCACTATTCTGCTGGTGCAGTCACTGTGTACATACATTACTTATCCTGTATTATACTCCACAGCTGCGCTCACTATTCTGCTGGTGCAGTCACTGTGTACATACATTACATTACTTATTCTGTATTATATTCCAGAGCTGCACTCACTATTCTGCTGGTGCAGTCACTGTGTACATACATTATTTATCCTGTATTATACTCCAGAGCTGCGCTCACTATTCTGCTGGTACAGTCACTGTGTACATACATTACATTACTTATCCTGTATTATACTCCAGAGCTGTGCTCACTCTTCTGCTGGTGCAGTCACTGTGTACATACATTACATTACTTATCCTGTATTATACTCCAGAGCTGCACTCACTATTCTGCTGGTGCAGTCACTGTGTACATACATTACATTACTTATCCTGTATTATACTGCAGAGCTGCGCTCACTATTCTGCTGGTGCAGTCACTGTGTACATACATTACATTACTTATCCTGTATTATACTCCAGAGCTGTGCTCACTATTCTGCTGGTGCAGTCACTGTGTACATACATTACATTACTTATCCTGTATTATACTCCAGAGCTGCACTCACTATTCTGCTGGTGCAGTCACTGTGTACATACATTACATTACTTATACTGTATTATACCCCAGAGCTGCGCTCACTATTCTGCTGGTGCAGTCACTGTGTACATACATTACATTACTTATCCTGTATTATACTCCAGAGCTGCAGTCACTATTCTGCTGGTGCAGTCACCGTGTACATACATTACATTACTTATCCTGTATTATACTCCAGAGCTGCGCTCACTATTCTGCTGGTGCAGTCACTGTGTACATACATTACATTACTTATCCTGTATTATACTCCAGAGCTGCACTCACTATTCTGCTGGTGCAGTCACTGTGTACATACATTACATTACTTATCCTGTATTATACTCCAGAGCTGCGCTCACTATTCTGCTGGTACAGTCACTGTGTATATACATTACATTACTTATCCTGTATTATACTCCAGAGCTGTGCTCACTTTTCTGCTGGTACAGTCACTGTGTACATACATTACATTACTTATCCTGTATTATACTCCAGAGCTGCGCTCACTATTCTGCTGGTACAGTCACTGTGTATATACATTACATTACTTATCCAGTATTATACTCCAGAGCTGCGCTCACTATTCTGCTGGTGCAGTCACTGTGTATATACATTACATTACTTATCCTGTATTATACTCCAGAGCTATGCTCACTATTCTGCTGGTACAGTCACTGTGTACATACATTACATTACTTATCCTGTATTATACTCCAGAGCTGCGCTCACTATTCTGCTGGTGCAGTCACTGTGTACATACATTATATTACTTATCCTGTATTATACCCCAGAGCTGCGCTCACTATTCTGCTGGTGCAGTCACTGTGTACATATATTACTCATCCTGTATTATACTCCAGAGCTGAATTCTCTACTCCACAGGCTTCAGAGCTGAATTCTCTACTCCACAGGCTTCAGAGCTGAAATCTCCCAGCACTATTTGCTCAGTAGATTTTATAAACTGTTCCAAATATTTTTGTTAGTATATTTCTAGTTCGATCCGTTTTGGGGACAGCAGGGTGAGCGCCATTACTGAATCCATGGGGGCTGCGCGCAGTTTTCCGAGCTAAATCCATAAGTGTAATGCCACGGCCAAATGTGAGCGTATGAGATAAGTTATGGCGGCTTTCGCAGTTCTACTTTCGATAATCAGTAAAATCCCTCTTTATTCCCGGAGATTAGTAAGGAAATGCCTCCTCGACTGCACAATGTAAACAGGACAAAGGAGAACCACGCAAAATCTCTTTATTAGCTGGTGAGATTTCCTCAGCTTTGGTGAAACGCTCACAAGTTGGGGTCTTTGCCGCGGTCGCGGTAGGCGTCTGGGTATTGCTGAAATAATGAGATTGGACTATGGGATTAGAGGCTTCGACTAAACAGCAGTAGCCGAGAGCGGAGCTGGCAACCGGCGATGGGCCTGTAATACAGATTTACCGTCCCACAAGATTTATATATCCATCACTCCAAACTCTACACGAATGCCGATCGAGGGTCAAGGAGGGTTCATATTTGGATCAAGGAGGAGCTTAAAGAGGATCTTTCACCACCATCACCCACAACGGCTCTGGTCATAGTTTTATAGGCGCCACTCCACTGATTCCAGCACAGTTGGAATTATCTCTCTAGCCCCCACCATTTCTGAGCAATTAGTGCAGTTTGTTTTGGTCTTTTATATACTAACTAGACTCTCTAATATCAAGTGGGTGGTGTCAGGCAGGAGCAGACAAGGGGTGTGGTCCTGTGCTATGACACTGTCTGCCTCTGATTGGAGCTCTGAGTCACACCCCCTCATCTGATCCTGCCTGACACCACCCACTTGATATTAGGGAGTCTAGTTAGTATATCAGGTCAGGCAACAAAACTAACTGCACTGATTGCTTAGGAATGGTGGGGGCTAGAGAGAAAATTCTAACTGTGCTGGAATCAGTGGAGAACTAGAGTCTAATATACTAACTAGAGTCCCTAATATCAAGTGGGTGGTGTCAGACAGGAGCACACAAGGGGAGAACTAGAGTCTAATATACTAACTAGAGTCCCTAATATCAAGTGGGTGGTGTCAGACAGGAGCAGACAAGGGGAGAACTAGAGTCTAATATACTAACTAGAGTCCCTAATATCAAGTGGGTGGTGTCAGACAGGAGCACACAAGGGGAGAACTAGAGTCTAATATACTAACTAGACTCCCTAATATCAAGTGGGTGGTGTCAGACAGGAGCAGACAAGGGGAGAACTAGAGTCTAATATACTAACTAGACTCCCTAATATCAAGTGGGTGGTGTCAGACAGGAGCAGACAAGGGGAGAACTAGAGTCTAATATACTAACTAGAGTCCCTAATATCAAGTGGGTGGTGTCAGACAGGAGCAGACAAGGGGAGAACTAGAGTCTAATATACTAACTAGAGTCCCTAATATCAAGTGGGTGGTGTCAGACAGGAGCACACAAGGGGAGAACTAGAGTCTAATATACTAACTAGACTCCCTAATATCAAGTGGGTGGTGTCAGGCAGGAGCAGACAAGGGGAGAACTAGAGTCTAATATACTAACTAGACTCCCTAATATCAAGTGGGTGGTGTCAGGCAGGAGCACACAAGGGAAGAACTAGAGTCTAATATACTAACTAGACTCCCTAATATCAAGTGGGTGGAGTCAGGCAGGAGCACACAAGGGGAGAACTAGAGTCTAATATACTAACTAGACTCCCTAATATCAAGTGGGTGGTGTCAGGCAGGAGCACACAAGGGGAGAACTAGAGTCTAATATACTAACTAGACTCCCTAATATCAAGTGGGTGGTGTCAGACAGGAGCACACAAGGGGAGAACTAGAGTCTAATATACTAACTAGACTCCCTAATATCAAGTGGGTGGAGTCAGGCAGGAGCAGACAAGGGGAGAACTAGAGTCTAATATACTAACTAGACTCCCTAATATCAAGTGGGTGGTGTCAGGCAGGAGCACACAAGGGGAGAACTAGAGTCTAATATACTAACTAGACTCCCTAATATCAAGTGGGTGGTGTCAGACAGGAGCACACAAGGGGAGAACTAGAGTCTAATATACTAACTAGAGTCCCTAATATCAAGTGGGTGGTGTCAGACAGGAGCACACAAGGGGAGAACTAGAGTCTAATATACTAACTAGACTCCCTAATATCAAGTGGGTGGTGTCAGACAGGAGCAGACAAGGGGAGAACTAGAGTCTAATATACTAACTAGACTCCCTAATATCAAGTGGGTGGTGTCAGACAGGAGCAGACAAGGGGAGAACTAGAGTCTAATATACTAACTAGACTCCCTAATATCAAGTGGGTGGTGTCAGACAGGAGCAGACAAGGGGAGAACTAGAGTCTAATATACTAACTAGACTCCCTAATATCAAGTGGGTGGTGTCAGACAGGAGCACACAAGGGGAGAACTAGAGTCTAATATACTAACTAGACTCCCTAATATCAAGTGGGTGGTGTCAGGCAGGAGCACACAAGGGGTGTGATCCTGTAGTTTGATACTGTCTGCCTCTGATTGGAGCTCTGAGTCACACCCCCTTGTCTGCTCCTGTCTGACACCACCCACTTGATATTAGGGAGTCTAGTTAGTCTATCAGGTCAGGCACCAAAACCAACTGCACTGATTGCTTAGTAATGGTGGGGGCTAGAGAGAAAATTCTAACTGTGTCAGAATCAGTGGAGAAGTGGCTATTAAAAGATGATAGAGGTGATGAAAGGTCCTTCTTAAAACAGAGTGACCACCTAGAGCTTGAGGACCTTGTGGGGCCCTTGAAGTGCTCTGCAATACCGTAGTCTAATCCTGAGCAGATGATACACTCCCATTAAAATGTGCTTAGGGTTGAGCGATCGGGTTTGGAAAAGATCAGATCACAATCAGCGATCGAGCAAATATCGGGATCGGCTGGAAAATGATCGGAAATCGGATTTTGAAATCTCAAGATCGGCTCAACCCTAAAAGTGACTTTTCCCATGAAGAAGCATCGACTAGGGTTGAGCGATCGGGATGGCAGAAGATCGGACCCCGATCGGCGATCGAGTAAATTTCATGATCGGGATCGGCTGGAAAATGATCGGAAATTGGATTTTAAAATCAATCCTGAAATCTCAAGATCGGCTCAACCCTAAGTGTGCCATATTGTCTCCCACCCAAGAATTGGATCCTCCAACCCTGTATAGATATTGATGGACTCTCAATTCAACGTCCTGCCTGTCACCCAGTGAGAAGATCCCAAGACTCCTTCTTAGAGAAATCTACTGTATAAGACAGAACACGAAGGTTCCACAATACAGGTTCCATCTTACAAGGTCATTCCTGTTCCCGGGGGCTGCAGATTATTGTATCACACGACTACTTTCTGAGCATTGACCTATTCCGACATTCTCAACCCCCCCACCCCATACAAAAATCTAAATTTGTCCTCCCAGGGCTGAGCTTTCAGGTCCATGAATAGAATACCAGAACTGCAGTGTAAACTGACAGACTAGAGAACTGAATGGAATAGTATAAGACTTCACAGGGGCCTCTCTATAGCGATGTAGTTTGTCGGGACTATTCAGGTGGAAATCATCTTATGAGCCGAGGATGGAGGAGATGTATAAGCCGCGCGCCCCCAGATGTCTTCCCATCGTCTTCATAACAGCGACAGCTACAAATGCACAATACGCTGATAAGGGCACTTAACGTGCGGCAGAAAACAATGGTGATTTGTAATAACGTCCGCGGTAGGTGGGAGGAGGGGCAGGGGACGCAGCCGAGTATCCCCCTGCGCTTTTAATGCATATTTCATCCTCCAAGCGAGCGACAAGAGCAGCCGCACTCTCGGGGAACACGGGGGAGCGGCAGAAAGAGGGGGCTCAGCTGGAAGTTGAAGCCGTCGGGTAAATCGAAAGCCGTTGCTGTGTCTTGAGATCTGCGTGTTGTCTGTTCCACGCCACAAAGTCTTGTGTGTAGATAAATCCGTCTGCTGCGCTGCCATTCACACCTCACTGCGGCGTGACAGAGATACATCAACTCAACGCCAGCCGCCGAAACGGCTCAGGTCTAACCCGAGGACGGCAGGAATTACTCAGGACAGCTAGCGACACCCCGAAAAGTTACTCAGGTCCGGACCGGCTAGTGACACCCCGAAAAGTTACTCAGGTCCGGACCGGCTAGCGACACCCCAAAAAATTATACATGTCCTCATGAGTCATCAACACCCTGGAAAATTACACAGGTCCTGGCCGGCTAGCAACACCACAAAACATTAGACAGGTCCTAAGCGGATAGCGATACCCAGAAAAATTACACAGGTCCTGGCCGACTATTGACACCCCCAAAAAATTATACATGTCCTCGCGAGTCATCAACACCCTGGAAAATTACACAGGTCCTGACCATCTATCGACACCCAAAGAAATGACTCAGATCCTGCCTATCGACACCCCGAAAAATTACACAGGTCATGACCGGCTATCGACACCCCAAAAAACTATACAGGTCCTGACTGGCCATTGAAACCCTAAAAACTTACACATGTCCTCGTGAGTCATCAACACCCTGGAAAATTACTCAGATCCTGGCCGACTATCGACACCACAAAAGACAGGTCCTAACTGGATAGCGATAACCCAAAAAATTACACAGGTCCTGACCGGCTATTGATACCCCGAAAAATTATACAGGTCCTGACTGGCCATTGACACCTCGAAAACTTACACATGTCCTCACGAGTCATCAACACCCTGGAAAATAACACAGGTCCTGACCAACTATCGACACCCCAATAAATTACTCAGGTCCTGACCATCTATCGACACCCCAAGAAATTTTACAGATCCTGACTGGCCATTGACACCTCGAAAAATTCCACAGGTCCTGCCAAGTCATTGACAACCCAAAAAAATGACTCAGATCCTGACCAGCTATCGACACCCCAAAAAATTATACAAGTCCTGACTGGCCATTGACACCCTGAAAACTTACACATGTCCTCACGAGTCATCAACACCCTGGAAAATTACTCAGGTCCTGGCCGACTAGCGACACCCCAATAAATTACACAGATCTTCACTGACCATTAACCCCCTCAAAAACTACACAGGTCCTGGCTGCCCATCAAAATAATGAAAAATTACACAGGTCCCAGCCGGGTATCAGCACCCTGAAATAATTACACTGGTCCTGGCCCAAGTAGCAGTAGTGCCCAATAATAGTGATAGACACTGTACCCTCATAATATCAGTCACAGTGCCCCCCTCACAATGATGTCATTCATAGAGCCTCAATGACCTCATCAACCAATAACAGCGATACTTCCAGAGCCTCCATAGTGACGTCCTCCATAGTGCCCAATTATAGTCATAGTCACAGTGCCTCCATAGTGACGTCCTCCATAGTGCCCAATAATAGTCATAGTCACAGTGCCTCCATAGTGACGTCCTCCATAGTCACGTCCTCCATAGTGCCCAATAATAGTCATAGTCACAGTGCCTCCATAGTCACGTCCTCCATAGTGCCCAATAATAGTTATAGTCATAGTGCCTCCATAGTGATGTCCTCCATAGTCACGTCCTCCATAGTGCCCAATAATAGTCATAGTCACGGTGCCTCCATAGTGATGTCCTCCATAGTGCCCAATAATAGTCATAGTCACAGTGCCTCCATAGTGATGTCCTCCATAGTCACGTCCTCCATAGTGCCCAATAATAGTCATAGTCACGGTGCCTCCATAGTGATGTCCTCCATAGTGCCCAATTATAGTCATAGTCACAGTGCCTCCATAGTCATGTCCTCCATAGTCACGTCCTCCATAGTGCCCAATAATAGTCATAGTCATAGTGCCTCCATAGTGACGTCCTCCATAGTGCCCAATAATAGTTATAGTCATAGTGCCTCCATAGTGACGTCCTCCATAGTGCCCAATAATAGTCATAGTCACAGTGCCTCCATAGTCACGTCCTCCATAGTGCCCAATAATAGTTATAGTCATAGTGCCTCCATAGTGATGTCCTCCATAGTGACATCCTCCATAGTGCCCAATAATAGTCATAGTCACGGTGCCTCCATAGTGACATCCTCCATAGTGCCCAATAATAGTCATAGTCACGGTGCCTCCATAGTCACGTCCTCCATAGTGCCCAATAATAGTTATAGTCATAGTGCCTCCATAGTGATGTCCTCCATAGTCACGTCCTCCATAGTGCCCAATAATAGTCATAGTCACGGTGCCTCCATAGTGATGTCCTCCATAGTGCCCAATAATAGTCATAGTCACGGTGCCTCCATAGTGACGTCCTCCATAGTGCCCAATAATAGTTATAGTCACGGTGCCTCCATAGTGACGTCCTCCATAGTGCCCAATAATAGTTATAGTCATAGTGCCTCCATAGTGACGTCCTCCATAGTGTCCCTATTGATGAGTCAGCCACATTGCTCAAACCTAATGTCACTACTAGTGCCCTCATAACCATCTCAGCAGTGCTCTAATAGTCATGCCAGCCGCAATGGCCGATACTTGCGACTCCTACAGACCTCTCCTAATGGTATCAGGAAGTTAAGGACGGTGAAGGTTCTCCATCTTCCCATAAAGTATCTTTGACTATTCCTGGAAATATCTAAGACAGAACCTTGTATTCGCTCCGTCTACTTCATCCTCCTTCCAGGACGTGACAGTCACACCTAATAGATATAGACTTACACATTTGGGCCAACGAGAAATTGACCGATTTTTGACATTCTCCCAAAACCCTAGAGATAGCTTTAGAAATCAGGCCAAGACTTGGTCGGAATCGGAGATTGCCTACGTAGCAGGAGATAATGGGTTAAATGTTAGCTT
This sequence comes from Leptodactylus fuscus, assembly GCF_031893055.1. Classification (NCBI taxonomy): domain Eukaryota; kingdom Metazoa; phylum Chordata; class Amphibia; order Anura; family Leptodactylidae; genus Leptodactylus; species Leptodactylus fuscus. Next base: position 149,766,427 of record NC_134271.1, read on the forward strand.
TCCCTTGTTTATGACCATTAAGCTAATTGCTGGTGTCAATGTCCAGTAATCTCCCCCTGGAGACACCGATACATCCGATCAGATGACACCAGACATATTGATCCAGGGTCTTAGATGGTGGAGGAAATCACAGTAAACGCTTCTATTGTCCAATGCCATTACCTGGAGGAGGGCAATAATTGGCTCTATCAGGGGGGATTCTGGACTGTTAACGACACTTAAAGGGGAAGTTCAATACATGGCTTCCAGGAATACTACTAAATCTCTAAAAGGTGAAGACCACCACTCTATTCTTGGACTCTTTCCAGTTCCCTGGTTACAACAGGTTATGGGCATCTGAACCTATACCATGTGAGAAGATGACTTTTATGGGTAGCTCCCCCTTTAAATACTGGGACCTTGCCTTTAAAAGAATTCCAGGACTTACAAATAGGACATTACTATGTGATCAGTTGGGTATGATACCACCAATGCACCAGCTGATCAGCACTGATTCTGGGTATTGGTCCCCCCACCACTCACATATTGATGACCTATGTACATCCTGGAAAGGAGGTCCAGAAGAAACTTGAACCTTGTTATGTTATTGTCATCCAATTCTATGGAAAGATTGTTGACCCTTCATCCACTCACCAGATCACTGGATAGAAGTCAGCCACCATGTCTAAAATTTTGTCCAATTGTCACTTGTCCTCAAGCCTTCCACAGAAGAACATCCCTTCAACGTTCCCAGAATGATCTTCCTTGGTATGACTATAGACCAATATGGACCAATCCCATTTACCTGAATCGATGGAACGTTGACTCTCGGACTACTGTACGATTGTATCTAGCTTACTTATATAGCGCCATCATATTCCACAGGACTTTACAGATATCTTCAACGCTGTCTGAAGTAGGACTCACAATCTAAATTCCGTATCCGTATGTTTTTGGAGTGTGGGAGGAAACTCGAAGGAAACCTACGCAAACACAGGGAGAGCCTACAAACTCCTCGGAGATATCGTCATGATCTGGAAAGAAGTCATCCACCATGTGTAACAGGTTTGGCAGATTGTCACTCATCCATGATCTTTCCATGAAAGAACGTTCCCCGAATGTTCCAAGAAAAATTATCCATCGGACATGCATGGCCAGTCTGAATGGCTGTCATGGCCAACGGGAACAAAATTGATTTGGCTTGATTGACAGAACGTTGGTGGTGAATCGATGGAACAATTGTTCATAGAACTGTTGTATCCCGGCCCCACCACGCTCTGTTTTTGGTGTTTGTTCCTGTCATGGTGACTGCTATCGGCTGATTGATGGGGACGCCAGGCCATATTGATGATAACCTATCCTAGAGAGAGCTCAAGAGTATCCTTAAACCCCTTCAATCTTAGAGTTTTAAGAGTGTTCTGGAAATTTTTGGGACTTTTAGATGAGCTCCTTTTCTACTACATGGTTCCAGGCTGCCTCAAGTCCGAGTCAAAGTGATACTAGAAGGTTGTATGTCCAAAAACTGCTCGTCTACATCTGGTCGTCACTGAAGAGGACAACCAACTAAACGAAACCAAGTTGAGGCGAGACGAACCGATTCGAGTTGATCCCTTTTCTTGGCCCCCTCTTTTTCGGCCCCTCTTTGTATATGAACCACTTTTTACGTGTAACCATAGTATATGACCTCCCCTTCTTTTGGCCCCCACACAGTCCCCATTCACGCCATGAGTTCGTGCCTTATGGTGGCGGAGAAGCTACAGCCATGGCTAGGAGTATGGCGGCCGTCCTGTTATATTGCCGATTTTAAAAAAATGATCATTCTATTTATGTTCTGGTTCCCTACAAGACCCTCTTTAGAAAGTAAGTGCCCCCCATCAGGAACCCTACCCTGAGGAAAATAGATAACAAGGACAACCAGGGAGAGTCACCAGGAAAGTGAAAGGACTGTTGTCTGTCACTGACACATATACCACCCCGGGAGGGTCGGGGGTCGTGTCGGGTCACTGGCACTATAGAACAGAGACTACTGTCTGCAGGGAGGTGACAGCTTTACAAGCAATCCTCCAGATTTATAGATCTGCAATGAATTTAACAAGAGAGAAGCCATAATTGAATTCTCTCTGCATCCCTTCTAGAACTTTCTAGTTCTCACACGTCCTGGTCGAGAGTGAAACCCCAAAAATGGGACAGATACTCGAAAGGTCTGCAAGATATTTACTGGTCATGTCACCATAATATAGGGACAACGTATCTAAGCTTAGCGTGGGTCATTCAGAGTTGATGTATCTAAAGCCATATTTGCCAATTCTCCTAAAAGGTGAAGGCTCTGGCAAAAAGTGGGGACATCCTAGCGTCCCAGAAGAGTGGACAATATCCCAAAGGCTTTTGGTCATAGTTTACGTGACATGGGCATTTTATGAACCGGCCACATAACAAATAAGGGGCAGGACCAGCACATTTCGTGACCATGCTACAAAAAAGGGGTATGGAACTCTAAAAGGGCATGGCCACCTGGACTCCCAGATCTTCTTCATGAAAAGTTGGCACGTCCGCTTTAAGCTTGTTGAGTGATCTTGTCTTCTGAGCTGGTGTTTTTGGCACAAACGATAACATGATATCATACAATAGATCATAAAATACTCAAAAACTCTCAGTTCCTGCCCAAATATGTAGAGAATCTGAGGACACCTTACCGACCATAGATGGTAATGAGAAGATGTCGAAAAGGAGGCCTTCATCAGGTCTCCAGTATAAATACCAGGCCAGACTAAAAGGGGAGGAGTTGTCCACAGTAGCCAATCAGATTGAAGCTTTCGTATTGTTATAAAATGAGAACTGTGATCTGATTGGTTGCTATGAGTACATGACTCGGTCATGTTATATCCAGTTTACGAGCTGGTGCTGGATGGAGACGCAACCGTCTGAGTCGTGAACTTTCCCAGTCTAATGACAAAACAATACCGATGATCACATGTCAGCGTCCGCGTGTTTTACTCATTATTATACTATGGAGTGAGGACGTCTTCCTTGTGCACTGGAAAAAAATCAGGGTGAACGTATTCTTAAAGGGCAACTCCACCTTCTTATTAATCTGGAAGATCCTTAGCCACTGAGTTCTATCTGAGTTTCCGTTATGGGTTTGTACGAGCCGATTGCCCCTTCACTGGGGTCGATCATCTTGTGGCCACGTGCCATGGTTTCATTGGAGGTTCTGATACTGGAGTCACGGTGAGGTAGGGCCGTAAAAAGCGTCGATCACTGCCTCCGACTAAGAACAAAGGGAGGCAGAGAATGAACAGTGTGAGATTGAGGCACATACAGTGGGATGAGGAACTTACAGGGGTTGTCTTTTTATGGCCTTAAAGGGGTTGTCCAGGAATTGGACCAACCATTGGATAGCTGGGAAAAAAATACTCACCTGTCACAGGCCCTCCGTTGCCCACTGTCCAGAAGTCGTGCTCCTCACGTGACCACTAGGACCAATCAGTGGCCTCAGTGATCGCTAGTGAGGAATCGGTGGCATATGTTAGTGACTTCACCGATCCTTCGCCAGTGACCACTGAGGCCACTGATCGGTCCCAATAGTCATGTGAGGTGCACAACTTCTGGCATGACACTGAGGCATCAACAGTAGAGATGAGCGAGTAGTACTCGATCGAGTAGGTATTCGATCGAATACCACAATATTCAAAATACTCGTACTCAATTGAGTACCACTCGCTATTCGAATGGAAAAATTCGATGCAGAACCAGCATTGATTGGCCGAATGCTATACAGTCAGCCAATCAACGCTGGTTCTTCTCCTACCTTTAGAAATCTTCTCCGTGCAGCTTCCCCGCTGCGTCTTCAGGCTCTGAATTCACTCTACTAGGCATCGGGCCTGGGCAGAGCCGACTGCGCATACCCGCGCTACAAGAAAATGGCCGCTTTGATGGGAATGCGCAGTCGTCTCTGCCCAGGCCCAATGCCTAGCAGAGTGAATTCATTGCTGGATGACAACGCGGGGACACAGCGAGGAGAAGACTTCTCAGAGAATCCAGCCCGACCCTCACTCGTGGACTTGGTAAGTTCAGTTTGATCGAATGTTGCCTACCCCTGAAACGAGCATTTTTCCCCCATAGACTATAATGGGGTTCGATATTCGATTTGAGTAGTCAAATATTGAGGGGCTGCTCGAATATCAAATATTTAACTACTCGCTCATCTCTAATCGACAGCAGGCAATGGAGTACCTTGGACAGGTGGGTATGTTTATTTATTTTATCTTACACCTTCCCCCGGCCCCTTTAAGGTTTGGACTCTTACGGAGATCCTTCCAAAGTTGAGGAGAGAATTTTCCAGTTGAGCTGGCCTTCCACTATGTGATGCGGATGGAGACGTCCATTGCTTCCTTTAAGGATTTTATTACTTGTTGCTCATTTTTTTACTCCTTACAGGTCAAGTAAATTCTGAGAAAGCCGGGGACGCGGAGACTCTACAATAGACTTGGCGTGCCCTCGCCCTGGCCTCAAGGTCATCCCTTTTCTTCTCCATGTCCTCCTGATCTTCTCCGCCGCCCTCCTTCATGGTTGATGCTACATCATCCTGTTTTCAGGGTGGCTGCTACTGGGCCTCTCGTCGTGGCCTGAACTCCTTCTCCCCATTAAATCGACATAAAAGGAAAAGTTTTTCCCGAGTAAGTTTTCTGCCAAAGTCTTGGAGTTCAGTAAATTGCTGGCTGAGTGTGAATGGAGCAGATGCCCGACGCGGGCGCGGGTCTGGCGGTCACTGGGCTTCAATGGTTCATTGCTGGCGAATGGGGCAATTACTTAGGAAATCCTTCGCTCTGGATAGTTGCCGGATTATTCTGGATTATAGAACGATGGAAGTTATTCATTGTCTCCACGTAACCCCATGACGGTGCTCCAGTAATATCTGCAGCCTTGGTATCCCCGTAACCCTACGAGACACTTCCACCACATGGAGGCATTCCATCGTCGTAGTGTGGTCCCGCCGTACGGTATGCGTTGGCACTTCTGCTTGCCACAATTCATGGACTTCACAACTGTTGCCCAACGTTTGTGACCAGTAATGGTCCTGGTGGTGTGACCACAAAATTGAAGCCTGGAGCTACGTCCGGGCCCGAGTCCAAAAGTCAGTAATGTCTCCATCGGACCACCCCTCCCTCCCCTGCAGTATCTGCAAATGTGAACTAAGGTTTTGCGTTGATTACTTCACGTGTTTATTTATATTGCTCAATCAGCAGCAAACACGGAACATGTGTGGGCCGCGGACACTACACGGCTCATGTATTTACCTCACGAGACCTGTCCCCTTCCTCCATATTTACAACAACAACCTCCGATGAGCGGAAAACTTGGCACCGGCCCCTACTACGTCTCGACATAAAGCAGTGTTTTTAGTTCTGGCCTCCTGCGATCTGTGTGGGAAAATCTAGATATTTATCATTCAGGCGGTTTGTTCAGCTGCTATAGTCATATTACCGTAGCGTTCTCACCCCCCTGGGGGTCACCCCGAGCCTTGTAAGAAGGGTACAAGAACGTAAGCTGCATAACATTTATAAAGTTTGATGAGATGAGGCGGGGGCGTCCGATTTCCCCCATCAAAAGGGCCATCGCGTAAGAAGTGTTGTGGAGATGCAGAGGTTCTCGAGGAACGGAGGTCTGAGGGTTAAGAACGTTGGCTAATGATGACATAATCCGCAGCTCGGACGCCAAGATATGATGCAATTTCCCATGTGTTTGTATCATTATATAGAGGCTGCCAGATGTACGTCTGACACAAGGCAGAGATTTACCCAGACAAGCAGGAGATGCTCAGATCTTCAAGGCTGGAGCTAGAGGACTTCTGGAGCAGAGTGATGGGAAAGGACGAGAGAAACAGAAAGTCACCTATTCTGGGGTTCCATCAGGGTGCTACTTGTCGTAGTTCCCTGGTCCAGTAAAAACAAGACCGTAACTGGCAACAAACTTCCGTTGACGGATCTAGATCTTTGGTGTCCATTATGAGCAATCACATTGGACCCATCACAGTATCCTAAATTACACAAAAAATGAGCACTGCTCCATATTGTGAATTGAAATTGCACATGTTCAGTTCCCCATGCAGAGTTAGCCATCCATAGAGGTCACCCATCTCCAGGGTTCTCCAGCTCATCTAAGAATAGGCACAACTTCTGGTGCTAGAGTAGAGATTCTCTGCCGATAGGGTACAACTACTATTTAGGAAACCTTTGGTTCTAGAGTGGGACGATATCTATGACCTGTACCAGATGGGATGGACAGACATTGCCGGATATAGGCAGAGGAGGACCCTGGGGAGAAGAAAACAAGTCTAAGGTGGACTCTAATGTAAAGGTAAGTAGAAAAGTTTCTAGAGAAAGTAATTATTGATTGGACTTCAGAGTAGAAAAAAAACTGTACCCGGGGGAACCCTGTCGAGACAGCAAGACTCATGGGAAGGCAATGGAAGTCTCTTGAATTGCAGTAGTCATTGTGACCCTCCCCACTCAGAAGTAACAAACCAATTTGTAGCTCATCACAGGCCTACAGTCCAGAGATAGTTCTGGGTTGCCCATATTAGCGTGGACCAACTGGGCAACTACATACAAGCACGTGAAGATAGAATGTAAAGTGTGAAGGCATCTGGTGTACCAATGACCCACTTATATTGAGGACCTACAGAGACTGTTAATATTAACCTCAAAACTGTGTACGGGTCCTGCACCCTGTACAGACGGGATCACGTTGAGAAGAATCGACCCTGAAGTTCTGCAAGTTACACAACACATTTCTCTAATCGGGAATGGTCTTCATCTAGAGCCCCAAGTAAAACTTGCCCAACCAAAAAGTCTACAAAATAGACACCACCCTTATCTTATATTTGCCAATGGTCTGCCAGTCACATTTATAGGGCAAGAGGCTTAAACAGACGAGAGGACCTCAATGGGTTCTTCTATTATCAAGGATGTCCCACAGCAGAAGACCCTGAAGTGGGCCTGATGTCTGTGGCCTTTCCATGGACCTTCGGCTTGAATATGGTTCCTCTAGAAATAGAAGTCATGCCGAGGTTCCTATAGCTCAGTAGCAGCAGTGGTGGCAGCAACCAGGTCTGAGCCCCCTAGGGACCCCATAACCATTTCACAAGGACTCTCTCAGTATTGTAAGCCCTCGTTTAGGCCTATTGCTGGGAGTTTCCATCTCTACCCCATCTTCTACGACGTTGACCCCAAATTCTGGTAGTTACTCCAATCTACCTACCACCTTCTAAATATCCAACAGACATGGCCACCGTTCCAAACTATATGGCTAGTGAGTGGACCCGTCCTACTATTTAGGAGGAGTGCTGCACCACCTAAGTAATGGCTTCCATACGTTATATACGGTAGTAAAGCAGAAGATAAATGCTGCAGACTTTTAATAAACCTCTGCGCTCTTCTTATTACACAGTGCTCAGAGCCATGATGATGAACGTCGCCGCACTTTATCTTATTAAATAAGTCTAATAAAGTTAATTATTCATAAATATCGGCCCCAGAGCCGCAATGAGAACAGAGAGACTTATGGATGTAAAGTACCGCAATATGTAAATGTGGAACAACAACGACTGAAAATAGAAGCATGGCGGAGAAGAAGTACAACTACTAAAAGTACACGACGTGTCATACTCAGTATAGCCATCAATAGAGATGAGCGAGTACTATTCGAAACTCCCTTTCATTCTTATGGGTGCGTGCTACTCGAAACAGCCATATCGAATAGTACTCGCTCATCTCTAATCATTAACCCTATGGGACAGAGAGGATAATACCGCACATGTGCAGGAAACACTAAAGAGTCATCAGTATTACAGTAGTTATACTGTATTCTTGTACATAGGAGGTAGTATTATAGTAGTTATATTCTTGTACATAGGAGGTAGTATTATAGTAGTTATATTCTTGTACATAGGAGCAGTATTATAGTAGTTATATTCTTGTACATAGGAGCAGTATTATAGTAGTTATATTCTTGTACATAGGAGTAGTATTATAGTAGTTATATTCTTGTACATAGGAGGTAGTATTATAGTAGTTATATTCTTGTACATAGGAGTAGTATTATAGTAGTTATATTCTTGTACATAGGAGTAGTATTATAGTAGTTATATTCCTGTACATAGGAGTAGTATTATAGTAGTTATATTCTTGTACATAGGAGCAGTATTATAGTAGTTATATTCTTGTACATAGGAGTAGTATTATAGTAGTTATATTCTTGTACATAGGAGCAGTATTATAGTAGTTATATTCTTGTACATAGGAGCAGTATTATAGTAGTATATTCTTGTACATAGGAGGTAGTATTATAGTAGTTATATTCTTGTACATAGGAGTAGTATTATAGTAGTTATATTCCTGTACATAGAAGCAGTATTATAGTAGTTATATTCCTGTACATAGGAGTAGTATTATAGTAGTTATATTCTTGTACATAGGAGCAGTATTATAGCAGTTATATTCTTGTACATAGGAGTAGTATTATAGTAGTTATATTCTTGTACATAGGAGTAGTATTATAGTAGTTATATTCTTGTACATAGGAGTAGTATTATAGTAGTTATATTCTTGTACATAGGAGGGAGTATTATAGTAGTTATATTCTTGTACATAGGAGTAGTATTATAGTAGTTATATTCTTGTACATAGGAGGGAGTATTATAGTAGTTATATTCTTGTACAAAGGAGGTATTATTATAGTAGTTATATTCCTGTACATAGGAGAAGTATTATAGTAGTTATATTCTTGTACATAGGAGTAGTATTATAGTAGTTATATTCTTGTACATAGGAGGGAGTATTATAGTAGTTATATTCTTGTACAAAGGAGGTATTATTATAGTAGTTATATTCTTGTACATAGGAGCAGTATTATAATAGTTATATTCTTGTACATAGGAGTAGTATTATAGTAGTTATATTCTTGTACATAGGAGGTAGTATTATAGTAGTTATATTCTTGTACATAGGAGATAGTATTATAGTAGTTATATTCTTGTATATAGGAGCAGTATTATAGTAGTTATATTCTTGTACATAGGAGGTAGTATTATAGTAGTTATATTCTTGTACATAGGAGCAGTATTATAGTAGTTATATTCTTGTACATAGGAGCAGTATTATAGTAGTTATATTCTTGTACATAGGAGTAGTATTATAGTAGTTATATTCTTGTACATAGGAGGTAGTATTATAATAGTTATATTCTTGTACATAGGAGGTAGTATTATAGTAGTTATATTCTTGTACATAGGAGCAGTATTATAGTAGTTATATTCTTGTACATAGGAGTAGTATTATAGCAGTTATATTCCTGTACATAGGAGCAGTATTATAGTAGTTATATTCTTGTACATAGGAGTAGTATTATAGTAGTTATATTCTTGTACATAGGAGCAGTATTATAGTAGTTATATTCTTGTACATAGGAGCAGTATTATAATAGTTATATTCTTGTACATAGGAGTAGTATTATAGTAGTTATATTCTTGTATATAGGAGCAGTATTATAGTAGTTATATTTTTGTACATAGGACAGTATTATAATAGTTATATTCTTGTACATAGGAGTAGTATTATAGTAGTTATATTCTTGTATATAGGAGCAGTATTATAGTAGTTATATTCTTGTACATAGGAGTAGTATTATAGTAGTTATATTCTTGTACATAGGAGCAGTATTATAGTAGTTATATTCTTGTACATAGGAGGTAGTATTATAGTAGTTATATTCTTGTACATAGGAGCAGTATTATAGTAGTTATATTCTTGTACATAGGAGGTAGTATTATAGTAGTTATATTCTTGTACATAGGAGGTAGTATTATAGTAGTTATATTCTTGTACATAGGAGTAGTATTATAGTAGTTATATTCTTGTACATAGGAGTAGTATTATAGTAGTTATATTCTTGTACAAAGGAGGTATTATTATAGTAGTTATATTCTTGTACATAGGAGTAGTATTATAGTAGTTATATTCTTGTACATAGGAGTAGTATTATAGTAGTTATATTCTTGTACATAGGAGTAGTATTATAGTAGTTATATTCCTGTACATAGGAGCAGTATTATAATAGTTATATTCTTGTACATAGGAGTAGTATTATAGTAGTTATATTCTTGTATATAGGAGCAGTATTATAGTAGTTATATTCTTGTACATAGGAAATAGTATTATAGTAGTTATATTCTTGTACATAGGAGATAGTATTATAGTAGTTATATTCTTGTACATAGGAGCAGTATTATAGTAGTTATATTCTTGTACATAGGAGTAGTATTATAGTAGTTATATTCTTGTACATAGGAGCAGTATTATAGTAGTTATATTCTTGTACATAGGAGGTAGTATTATAGTAGTTATATTCTTGTACATAGGAGCAGTATTATAGTAGTTATATTCTTGTACATAGGAGGTAGTATTATAGTAGTTATATTCTTGTACATAGGAGGTAGTATTATAGTAGTTATATTCTTGTACATAGGAGTAGTATTATAGTAGTTATATTCTTGTACATAGGAGTAGTATTATAGTAGTTATATTCTTGTACATAGGAGTAGTATTATAGTAGTTATATTCCTGTACATAGGAGCAGTATTATAGTAGTTATATTCCTGTACATAGGAGCAGTATTATAATAGTTATATTCTTGTACATAGGAGTAGTATTATAGTAGTTATATTCTTGTATATAGGAGCAGTATTATAGTAGTTATATTCTTGTACATAGGAGATAGTATTATAGTAGTCATATTCTTGTACATAGGAGCAGTATTATAGTAGTTATATTCTTGTACATAGGAGATAGTATTATAGTAGTTATATTCTTGTACATAGGAGCAGTATTATAGTAGCTATATTCTTGTACATAGGAGTAGTATTATAGTAGTTATATTCTTGTACATAGGAGCAGTATTATAGTAGTTATATTCTTGTACATAGGAGATAGTATTATAGTAGTTATATTCTTGTATATAGGAGCAGTATTATAGTAGTTATATTCTTGTACATAGGAGGTAGTATTATAGTAGTTATATTCTTGTACAGGGTGGTATTATAGTAGGTATAGTCTTGTACAGGGCAGTATTATAGTAGATATAGTCTTGTACAGGGTGGTATTATAGTAGGTATAGTCTTGTACAGGGCGGTATTATAGTAGGTATATTCTTGTACAGGGCGGTATTATAGTAGGTATAGTCTTGTACAGGGCGGTATTATAGTAGGTATAGTCTTGTACAGGGCGGTATTATAGTAGGTATATTCTTGTACAGGGCGGTATTATAGTAGGTATAGTCTTGTACAGGGCGGTATTATAGTAGGTATATTCTTGTACAGGGCGGTATTATAGTAGGTATAGTCTTGTACAGGGCGGTATTATAGTAGGTGTATTATTGTACAGGGCGGTATTATAGTAGGTGTATTATTGTATATAGGAGCAGTATTATAGTAGGTATATTCTGTTGCATAGGGCAGTATTATAGTAGTTATAGTCTTGTACAGGGAGGTATTATAGTAGGTATATTCTTGTACAGGGCGGTATTACAGTAGGTATATTCTTGTACAGGGCGGTATTATAGTAGGTGTATTATTGTATATAGGAGCAGTATTATAGTAGGTATATTCTGTTACATAGGGCAGTATTATAGTAGTTATAGTCTTGTAAAAGGAGGTAGTATTATAGTAGTTATATTCTTGTACATAGGAGCAGTATTATAGTAGTTATATTCTTGTACATAGGAGGTAGTATTATAGTAGTTATATTCTTGTACATAGGAGTAGTATTATAGTAGTTATATTCTTGTACATAGGAGGTAGTATTATAGTAGTTATATTCTTGTACATAGGAGGTAGTATTATAGTAGTTATATTCTTGTACATAGGAGCAGTATTATAGTAGTTATATTCTTGTACATAGGAGTAGTATTATAGTAGTTATATTCTTGTACATAGGAGCAGTATTATAGTAGGTATATTCTTGTACAGGGCGGTATTACAGTAGGTATATTCTTGTACATAGGAGCAGTATTATAGTAGGTGTATTATTGTATATAGGAGCAGTATTATAGTAGGTATATTCTGTTACATAGGGCAGTATTATAGTAGTTATAGTCTTGTAAAAGGAGGTATTATAGTAGGTATATTCTTGTACAGGGCGGTATTATAGTAGGTGTATTATCAGTATCTAGGAGTCAGCGATTCCAATAGTAAAGTGTTAATCCTGTACAGAATGTTCTAGGTGCTGTAAATTATAATTTCCGGGATGATAACATTGATAATGTGGCATTAATACCAGTGTATAAGACATCTGCCTCCTTGGCGCACTGACTAAGTAGTAGACACAATATTTATAGCAGATTATATACAGAAAGGTCAGCAACCACAGAGAGATAAATGAGGCCGCTCCGTTATAATGTTTGGCTGTAGATACTGATCCGGCCTTCACTTACTGACTACAAGTCGTGAAAACCTGGACACATGTTAGAGGAAAGGTCACAATGTAATAGAAAGCACTAATTCTGTAAATATTCTCCTAAAGCAACCGACATATGTCACCTCCGCACTGTGACTGGAGACGCAAACACTGTATCTAAGGCTGTCAGATGAGATACTGTATCTAAGCCTGTCTTGTGTGATACTATGTGTTCTGTCTGTCAGCATTGATACAGCCGAGCTCTGCCCAGAATATCCTCCATAACAAGGCAAGGACCAGGGACCAGAGGTAACACAGGGAGTATACAACAGGCAGAGCCACAGGAGGTAAAGCCGCCATCACAGCCATCTCCACAGACATCACAGCCACCTCCATAGACATCACAGCCATCTCCACAGACATCACAGCCACCTCCATAGACATCACAGCCACCTCCATAGACATCACAGCCACCTCCATAGACATCACAGCCACCCCCATAGACATCCCAGCCAGCCCCATAGACATCACAGCCAGCCCCATAGACATCACAGCCACCTCCATAGATAACACAGCCACCCCCATAGACATCACAGCCACCTCCATAGACATCACAGCCACCTCCACAGACATCACAGCCGCCTCCATAGACATCACAGCCGCCTCCATAGACATCACAGCCACCCCCATAGACATCACAGCCACCTCCATAGACATCACAGCCACCTCCATAGACATCACAGCCACCTCCATAGACATCACAGCCACCTCCATAGACATCACAGCCACCTCCACAGACATCACAGCCGCCTCCATAGACATCACAGCCGCCTCCATAGACATCACAGCCACCCCCATAGACATCCCAGCCAGCCCCATAGACATCACAGCCAGCCCCATAGACATCACAGCCACCTCCATAGACATCACAGCCACCCCCATAGACATCCCAGCCAGCCCCATAGACATCACAGCCACCTCCATAGATAACACAGCCACCCCCATAGACATCACAGCCACCTCCATAGACATCACAGCCACCTCCATAGACATCACAGCCACCTCCAAAGACATCACAGCCACCTCCATAGACATCACAGCCACTACCATAGACATCACAGCCACCTCTATAGACATCACAGCCACCTCTATAGACATCACAGCCACCTCTATAGACATCACAGCCACCTCCATAGACATCACAGCCACTTCCATAGACATCACAGCCACCTCTATAGACATCACAGCCTCCTCTATAGACATCACAGCCACCTCCATAGATATCACAGCCACCTCCATAGACATCACAGCCACCTCCATAGACATCACAGCCACTTCCATAGACATCACAGCCACCTCCATAGACATCACAGCCACCTCCATAGACATCACAGCCACCTCCATAGACATCACAGCCACCTCCATAGACATCACAGCCACTTCCATAGACATCACAGCCACCTCCATAGACATCACAGCCACTTCCATAGACATCACAGCCACTTCCATAGACATCACAGCCACCTCCATAGACATCACAGCCACTTCCATAGACATCACAGCCACTTCCATAGACATCACAGCCACCTCCATAGACATCACAGCCACCTCCATAGACATCACAGCCACTTCCATAGACATCACAGCCACCTCCATAGACATCACAGCCACCTCCCCTGACTCAGAATTATCACAGCTACATCCCAGCGCTCAGTGACATCACAGCTACATCCCAGCGCTCAGTGACATCACAGCTACATCCCGGCGCTCAGTGACATCACAGTGACATCCCAACTTTCAGTGACATCACAGCTACATCCCGATGCTCAGTGACATCACAGGTACATCCCAGTGCTCAGTGACATCCCAGTGACATCCCAGCGCTCAGTGACATCACAGCTACATCCCGGCGCTCAGTGACATCACAGCTACATCCCGGCGCTCAGTGACATCACAGCTACATCTCGGCGCTCAGTGACATCACAGCTACATCCCAGCGCTCAGTGACATCACAGCTACATCCCAGCGCTCAGTGACATCACAGTGACATCCCAGCGCTCAGTGACATCACAGCTACATCCCAGCGCTCAGTGACATCACAGCTACATCCCAGCGCTCGGTGACATCACAGCTACATCCCAGCGCTCGGTGACATCACAGCTACATCCAAGCGCTCAGTGACATCACAGCTACATCCCGGCGCTCAGTGACATCACAGCGACATCCCAACTTTCAGTGACATCACAGCTACATCCCAGCGCTCAGTGACATCACAGCTACATCCCAGCGCTCAGTGACATCACAGTGACATCCCAGCGCTCAGTGACATCACAGCTCCATCCCAGCACTCAGTGACATCACAGCTACATCCCAGCGCTCAGTGACATCACAGCTACATCCCAGTGCTCAGTGACATCACAGCTACATCCCAGTGCTCAGTGACATCACAGGTACATCCCAGTGCTCAGTGACATCACAGGTACATCCCAGTGCTCAGTGACATCACAGGTACATCCCATCGCTCAGTGACATCACAGCTACATCCCAGTGCTCAGTGACATCACAGTGACATCCCAACTTTCAGTGACATCACAGGTACATCCCAGCGCTCAGTGACATCACAGCTACATCCCAGTGCTCAGTGACATCACAGTGACATCCCAACTTTCAGTGACATCACAGTGACATCCCAGCGCTCAGTGACATCACAGGTACATCCCAGCGCTCAGTCACATCACAGCTACATCTCAGTGCTCAGTGACATCACAGCTACATCTCAGTGCTCAGTGACATCACAGGTACATCCCAGCACTCTGTGACATCACAACTACATCCCGGTGCTCAGTGACATCACAGCTACATCCCGGTGCTCAGTGACATCACAGGTACATCCCAGCGCTCTGTGACATCACAGCTACATCCCAGCGCTCAGTGACATCACAGCTACATCCCAGCGCTCAGTGACATCACAGTGACATCCCAGCGCTCAGTGACATCACAGCTACATCCCAGCGCTCAGTGACATCACAGTGACATCCCAGCGCTCAGTGACATCACAGCTACATCCCAGCGCTCAGTGACATCACAGCTACATCCCAGCGCTCAGTGACATCACAGTGACATCCCAGCGCTCAGTGACATCACAGCTACATCCCGGTGCTCAGTGACATCACAGCTACATCCCGGCGCTCAGTGACATCACAGCTACATCCCAGCGCTCAGTGACATCACAGCTACATCCCAGCGCTCAGTGACATCACAGGTACATCCCAGCGCTCAGTGACATCACAGCTACATCCCGGCGCTCAGTGACATCACAGCTACATCCCAGCGCTCAGTGACATCACAGCTACATCCCAGCGCTCAGTGACATCACAGCTACATCCCAGCGCTCAGTGACATCACAGCTACATCCCAGTGCTCAGTGACATCACAGCTACATCCCGGTGCTCAGTGACATCACAGCTACATCCCAGCGCTCAGTGACATCACAGCTACATCCCAGCGCTCAGTGACATCACAGCTACATCCCAGCGCTCAGTGACATCACAGCTACATACCAGTGCTCAGTGACATCACAGCTACATCCCGGTGCTCAGTGACATCACAGCTACATCCCAGCGCTCAGTGACATCACAGCTACATCCCAGCGCTCAGTGACATCACAGCTACATCCCGGCGCTCAGTGACATCACAGTGACATCCCAACTTTCAGTGACATCACAGCTACATCCCAGCACTCAGTGACATCACAGCTACATCCCAGCGCTCAGTGACATCACAGCTACATCCCGGCGCTCAGTGACATCACAGCTACATCCCGGCGCTCAGTGACATCACAGCTACATCCCAGCACTCAGTGACATCACAGTGACATCCCAACTTTCAGTGACATCACAGGTACATCCCAGCGCTCAGTGACATCACAGCTACATCCCAGTGCTCAGTGACATCACAGTGACATCCCAGCGCTCAGTGACATCACAGCTACATCCCAGCGCTCAGTGACATCACAGCTACATCCCAGCGCTCAGTGACATCACAGCTACATCCCAGCGCTCAGTGACATCACAGCTACATCCCAGCGCTCAGTGACATCACAGCTACATCCCGGTGCTCAGTGACATCACAGCTACATCCCGGTGCTCAGTGACATCACAGCTACATCCCGGCGCTCAGTGACATCACAGGTACATCCCAGCGCTCAGTGACATCACAGCTACATCCCAGCGCTCAGTGACATCACAGTGACATCCCAGCGCTCAGTGACATCACAGCTACATCCCAGCGCTCAGTGACATCACAGCTACATCCCAGCGCTCGGTGACATCACAGCTACATCCCAGCGCTCGGTGACATCACAGCTACATCCCAGCGCTCAGTGACATCACAGCTACATCCCAGCGCTCGGTGACATCACAGCTACATCCCAGTGCTCAGTGACATCACAGCTACATCCCAGTGCTCAGTGACATCACAGCTACATCCCAGCGCTCAGTGACATCACAGGTACATCCCAGCGCTCAGTGACATCACAGTGACATCCCAGCGCTCAGTGACATCACAGCTACATCCCAGCGCTCAGTGACATCACAGTGACATCCCAGCGCTCAGTGACATCACAGCTCCATCCCAGCACTCAGTGACATCACAGCTACATCCCAGTGCTCAGTGACATCACAGCTACATCCCAGTGCTCAGTGACATCACAGCTACATCCCAGTGCTCAGTGACATCACAGCTACATCCCAGTGCTCAGTGACATCACAGGTACATCCCAGTGCTCAGTGACATCACAGCTACATCCCAGTGCTCAGTGACATCACAGCTACATCCCAGTGCTCAGTGACATCACAGCTACATCCCAGTGCTCAGTGACATCACAGTGACATCCCAACTTTCAGTGACATCACAGGTACATCCCAGCGCTCAGTGACATCACAGCTACATCCCAGTGCTCAGTGACATCACAGTGACATCCCAACTTTCAGTGACATCACAGGTACATCCCAGCGCTCAGTGACATCACAGGTACATCCCAGCGCTCAGTGACATCACAGCTACATCTCAGTGCTCAGTGACATCACAGCTACATCCCGGTGCTCAGTGACATCACAGCTACATTCCGGTGCTCAGTGACATCACAGCTACATCCCAGCGCTCAGTGACATCACAGCTACATCCCAGCGCTCAGTGACATCACAGCTACATCCCAGCGCTCAGTGACATCACAGCTACATCCCAGCGCTCAGTGACATCACAGCTACATCCCAGCGCTCAGTGACATCACAGTGACATCCCAGCGCTCAGTGACATCACAGCTACATCCCAGCACTCAGTGACATCACAGCTACATCCCAGCGCTCAGTGACATCACAGTGACATCCCAGCGCTCAGTGACATCACAGCTACATCCCAGCGCTCAGTGACATCACAGTGACATCCCAGCGCTCAGTGACATCACAGCTACATCCCAGCGCTCAGTGACATCACAGGTACATCCCAGTGCTCAGTGACATCACAGCTACATCCCAGCGCTCAGTGACATCACAGCTACATCCCAGCGCTCAGTGACATCACAGCTACATCTCAGTGCTCAGTGACATCACAGCTACATCCCAGCGCTCAGTGACATCACTGCTACATCCCAGCGCTCAGTGACATCACAGCTACATCTCAGTGCTCAGTGACATCACAGCTACATCCCAGCGCTCAGTGACATCACAGTGACATCCCAGCGCTCAGTGACATCACAGCTACATCCCAGCGCTCTGTGACATCACAGCTACATCCCAGCGCTCAGTGACATCACAGCTACATCCCGGCGCTCAGTGACATCACAGTGACATCCCAACTTTCAGTGACATCACAGGTACATCCCAGCACTCAGTGACATCACAGTGACATCCCAGTGCTCAGTGACATCACAGCTCCATCCCAGCGCTCAGTGACATCACAGCTACATCCCAGCGCTCAGTGACATCACAGCTACATCCCAGCGCTCAGTGACATCACAGCTACATCCCAGTGCTCAGTGACATCACAGCTACATCTCAGTGCTCAGTGACATCACAGCTACATCCCAGCGCTCAGTGACATCACAGTGACATCCCAGCGCTCAGTGACATCACAGCTACATCCCAGTGCTCTGTGACATCACAGCTACATCCCAGCGCTCAGTGACATCACAGCTACATCCCGGCGCTCAGTGACATCACAGTGACATCCCAACTTTCAGTGACATCACAGGTACATCCCAGCACTCAGTGACATCACAGTGACATCCCAGTGCTCAGTGACATCACAGCTCCATCCCAGCGCTCAGTGACATCACAGCTACATCCCGGTGCTCAGTGATATCACAGCTACATCCCAGCGCTCAGTGACATCACAGCTACATCCCAGTGCTCAGTGACATCACAGGTACATCCCGGCGCTCAGTGACATCACAGTGACATCCCAACTTTCAGTGACATCACAGCTACATCCCAGCGCTCAGTGACATCACAGCTACATCCCGGTGCTCAGTGACATCACAGCTACATCCCAGCGCTCAGTGACATCACAGCTACATCCCGGTGCTCAGTGACATCACAGGTACATCCCGGCGCTCAGTGACATCACAGCTACATCCCGGTGCTCAGTGACATCACAGCTACATCCCAGCGCTCTGTGACATCACAGCTACATCCCAGCGCTCAGTGACATCACTGCTACATCCCAGCGCTCAGTGACATCACAGATACATCCCAGCGCTCTGTGACATCACAGCTACATCCCAGCTCTCAGTGACATCACAGCTACATCCCAGCACTCAGTGACATCACAGCTACATCCCAGCACTCAGTGACATCACAGCTACATCCCGGCGCTCAGTGACATCACAACTACATCCCGATGTTCAGTGACATCACAGCTACATCCCAGCACTCAGTGACATCACACTGACATTCTATCTTTTCATCCTGTCACACCCGCCACCTTTCCTGCTATTTTGCGCACTCCAATCACTTCTTCCCGTCTCGCACCTTCCCGTACGTGAGAATAAAATTCTAGACTGTCTTCATCTTGTTTTCTTTCCTCGAAATCCAGTCTCGCCCTCCTCTTCTCCTGGAAATGATCACCCGCGAGCGGTAAATTACTGCTTTCCCTCCAGGTGCTGAGGGGTTAACAGCCGGAGTTTATCAGAACATATCACTTGCCGCAACATCCTGTAATTTCGCCCGGACCAAACATTTATTAGAGCGCAGCCGGTGCGGGTGATTCATTCTGCTGTTCCAGCCCCAGACAATTAGTGCTCCGCTATAAGAGCTCCGGGGTCGTATCCCAGGGCGGGCATCCATCTCTGGCGCGCTCACCAATATCTGCCCCCTTGCTACAAATGGCGGTCTATAGTCGGAGTGTTCTTAGGTATTTTGGAGGCCTGAAAATCATAGTTTGTTGTCACATCAGATGTCCCCCTTTAACTTGCCCTCAGGACCTCCTTACCTCTCCCACTTATCATATTACACTGTAATGATCAATGAAACACTGCAGCTGCATCCCCCTCCTCCCCTCCCTTAGGTTATCTCATCTGTTTTACAGTACAACAGAATGAAGCACTGAGGCAGTGTAAAACATGGAAAACATAATGTCTTGTAACCATCAGTGACGTGATGATCAATGACTAGTTATCCCAAAATATTGATGGGCTGTTCACATATCTGATAAGAAACCCCCCCCTCCCTCCCCCTGCATCTCAGTCCTAATATCATTGACAGGCCCCTCCTTCAGGTACATTGTATCTTTACCTAAACCATTGTGATATTTCACTACAATACCAAAAGAGATGCTGCAGCCGCATCCCCCCTCCTCCCCTCCCTGATGTTCGACAGAATGAAACATTGTTGCCTTGCAAATTTGTAACTCAAAGAATAAGTATTATTTTTCAACCACCTGTAACGAGACCCTTAATGGCTAGATACACATAATTGTGGTAGGGGTTTCATATGTCTGATCAGTACCCCCTCCCCCATGCTTCCCTATTCCATTTTAATTGATAGACCCTTCTATAAGGTACGTTTTATTTTAGCATAAACCATTATGATATTCCAATGAAATAATAAGTGATATGTTGCAGCTGCATCCCCCTCCTCCCCCCTCCTCCATGTCTTACCATTTCAGTTTTACACTAGATGGATTGTCTACTGAGGTTCGATAAGATTGTTTCATTGTGACATTGTAACTGAACAAAAATGTAATATTTTGTAGCCATCTACATGATCCATGGTGAATCACCCCCAAATTTTGGTAGGGTTTTTGTAGGTCTCATGAGGACCCCGACGCTTCTTTATCCCAATATCAGTGGCAGGACCTTCTATAGCATAAATCCTAATACATTTATAAAGCAACAGAGCTGCTCTCTCCTCCTCCGCAGCGCGGTTATTTCTGACCCATGTAAGAACAGAAGTGCGGCGTTATAATAATCCATCTCACATTTACACTGATTAATCGGATTTCTGCTCACTACGGGTTCCCGCACAATTTAATTTACTTCTCTGATAAAACTCCAGGTATCCTCTCAATAAATAGCAGCTAATCTGAGCTCTCCGACCCAAGACTCCGCCGAGCCTTCATGATTGATTCCGAGCTGCTAAATTGTCTGGAGTCCACGCCCACATGCGGGCACCGGAGCCGAAGAATCAGTCACCAGCGGTTACCCAGAATTCACAGAAATGTTTATAATATCAATTATCTCATAAATTAATCAGAAAAGAAGCGAGAGAATAATACCGTATCACATGTCAAGTCACATTAGTCACATCTGTACACACAGCGAGTCATAGAAATGTTATATATAACTGCACTAATTACATGTAACCAGGACCTATATAGGAGTAGTATTATAGTAGTTATATTCTTGTACATAGGAGTAGTATTATAGTAGTTATATTCTTGTACATAGGAGTAGTATTATAGTAGTTATATTCTTGTACATAGGAGTAGTATTATAGTAGTTATATTCTTGTACATAGGAGTAGTATTATAGTAGTTATATTCTTGTACATAGGAGCAGTATTATAGTAGTTATATTCTTGTATATAGGAGCAGTATTATAGTAGTTATATTCTTGTACATAGGAGTAGTATTATAGTAGTTATATTCTTGTACATAGGAGCAGTATTATAGTAGTTATATTCTTGTACATAGGAGTAGTATTATAGTAGTTATATTCTTGTACATAGGAGCAGTATTATAGTAGTTATATTCTTGTACATAGGAGTAGTATTATAGTAGTTATATTCTTGTACATAGGAGGTAGTATTATACTAGTTATATTCTTGTACATAGGAGTAGTATTATAGTAGTTATATTCTTGTACATAGGAGTAGTATTATAGTAGTTATATTCTTGTACATAGGGGCAGTATTATAGTAGTTATATTCTTGTACATAGGAGCAGTATTATAGTAGTTATATTCTTGTACATAGGAGGTAGTATTATAGTAGTTATATTCTTGTACATAGGAGTAGTATTATAGTAGTTATATTCTTGTACATAGGAGTAGTATTATAGTAGTTATATTCTTGTACATAGGGGCAGTATTATAGTAGTTATATTCTTGTACATAGGGGCAGTATTATAGTAGTTATATTCTTGTACATAGGAGGTAGTATTATAGTAGTTATATTCTTGTACATAGGAGCAGTATTATAGTAGTATATTCTTGTATATAGGAGCAGTATTATAGTAGTTATATTCTTGTACATAGGGGCAGTATTATAGTAGTTATATTCCTGTACATAGGAGTAGTATTATAGTAGTTATATTCTTGTACATAGGAGGTAGTATTATAGTAGTTATATTCTTGTACACAGGAGTAGTATTATAGTAGTTATATTCTTGTACATAGGAGCAGTATTATAGTAGTTATATTCTTGTACATAGGAGCAGTATTATAGTAGTTATATTCTTGTACATAGGAGTAGTATTATAGTAGTTATATTCTTGTACATAGGAGTAGTATTATAGTAGTTATATTCTTGTACATAGGGGCAGTATTATAGTAGTTATATTCTTGTACATAGGGGCAGTATTATAGTAGTTATATTCTTGTACATAGGAGGTAGTATTATAGTAGTTATATTCTTGTACATAGGAGCAGTATTATAGTAGTATATTCTTGTATATAGGAGCAGTATTATAGTAGTTATATTCTTGTACATAGGGGCAGTATTATAGTAGTTATATTCCTGTACATAGGAGTAGTATTATAGTAGTTATATTCTTGTACATAGGAGTAGTATTATAGTAGTTATATTCTTGTACATAGGAGTAGTATTATAGTAGTTATATTCTTGTACATAGGAGTAGTATTATAGTAGTTATATTCTTGTACATAGGAGTAGTATTATAGTAGTTATATTCTTGTACATAGGAGCAGTATTATAGTAGTTATATTCTTGTATATAGGAGCAGTATTATAGTAGTTATATTCTTGTACATAGGAGTAGTATTATAGTAGTTATATTCTTGTACATAGGAGCAGTATTATAGTAGTTATATTCTTGTACATAGGAGTAGTATTATAGTAGTTATATTCTTGTACATAGGAGCAGTATTATAGTAGTTATATTCTTGTACATAGGAGTAGTATTATAGTAGTTATATTCTTGTACATAGGAGGTAGTATTATACTAGTTATATTCTTGTACATAGGAGTAGTATTATAGTAGTTATATTCTTGTACATAGGAGTAGTATTATAGTAGTTATATTCTTGTACATAGGGGCAGTATTATAGTAGTTATATTCTTGTACATAGGAGCAGTATTATAGTAGTTATATTCTTGTACATAGGAGGTAGTATTATAGTAGTTATATTCTTGTACATAGGAGTAGTATTATAGTAGTTATATTCTTGTACATAGGAGTAGTATTATAGTAGTTATATTCTTGTACATAGGGGCAGTATTATAGTAGTTATATTCTTGTACATAGGGGCAGTATTATAGTAGTTATATTCTTGTACATAGGAGGTAGTATTATAGTAGTTATATTCTTGTACATAGGAGCAGTATTATAGTAGTATATTCTTGTATATAGGAGCAGTATTATAGTAGTTATATTCTTGTACATAGGGGCAGTATTATAGTAGTTATATTCCTGTACATAGGAGTAGTATTATAGTAGTTATATTCTTGTACATAGGAGGTAGTATTATAGTAGTTATATTCTTGTACACAGGAGTAGTATTATAGTAGTTATATTCTTGTACATAGGAGCAGTATTATAGTAGTTATATTCTTGTACATAGGAGCAGTATTATAGTAGTTATATTCTTGTACATAGGAGTAGTATTATAGTAGTTATATTCTTGTACATAGGAGTAGTATTATAGTAGTTATATTCTTGTACATAGGGGCAGTATTATAGTAGTTATATTCTTGTACATAGGGGCAGTATTATAGTAGTTATATTCTTGTACATAGGAGGTAGTATTATAGTAGTTATATTCTTGTACATAGGAGCAGTATTATAGTAGTATATTCTTGTATATAGGAGCAGTATTATAGTAGTTATATTCTTGTACATAGGGGCAGTATTATAGTAGTTATATTCCTGTACATAGGAGTAGTATTATAGTAGTTATATTCTTGTACATAGGAGGTAGTATTATAGTAGTTATATTCTTGTACACAGGAGTAGTATTATAGTAGTTATATTCTTGTACATAGGGGCAGTATTATAGTAGTTATATTCTTGTACATAGGAGTAGTATTATAGTAGTTATATTCTTGTACATAGGAGTAGTATTATAGTAGTTATACTCTTGTACATAGGAGCAGTATTATAGTAGTTATATTCTTGTACATAGGAGTAGTATTATAGTAGTTATATTCTTGTACATAGGAGCAGTATTATAGTAGTTATATTCTTGTACATAGGGGCAGTATTATAGTAGTTATATTCTTGTACATAGGAGCAGTATTATAGTAGTTATATTCTTGTACATAGGAGTAGTATTATAGTAGTTATACTCTTGTACATAGGAGCAGTATTATAGTAGTTATATTCTTGTACATAGTAGTAGTATTATAGTAGTTATATTCTTGTACATAGGAGCAGTATTATAGTAGTTATATTCTTGTACATAGGAGCAGTATTATAGTAGTTATATTCTTGTACATAGGAGGTAGTATTATAGTAGTTATATTCTTGTACATAGGAGCAGTATTATAGTAGTTATATTCTTGTACATAGGAGCAGTATTATAGTAGTTATATTCTTGTACATAGGAGCAGTATTATAGTAGTTATATTCTTGTACATAGGAGCAGTATTATAGTAGTTATATTCTTGTACATAGGAGGTAGTATTATAGTAGTTATATTCTTGTACATAGGAGCAGTATTATAGTAGTTATATTCTTGTACATAGGAGGTAGTATTATAGTAGTTATATTCTTGTACATAGGAGTAGTATTATAGTAGTTATATTCTTGTACATAGGAGTAGTATTATAGTAGTTATATTCTTGTACATAGGAGCAGTATTATAGTAGTTATATTCTTGTACATAGGAGCAGTATTATAGTAGTTATATTCTTGTACATAGGAGCAGAATTATAGTATTATTAGTATTGCAATGTTTATTTCATCACCTTATCTTCACTTTCCGCCGCTTAAACCACGGGGGGCATTGTCCTAATACATGAAATGATTGTGGATTTGTTTATCTCCAGTACTGGCACTCGGGGACGGCGTAAACAATTTTCCTCTGTCTTCCGTAGATGTCCATGTTGATAAATTAGATTAACTTGTCATTGTGTTCAGATTACCGGTGAATCTTCCCGCCATTTGCTGCCTGATATTCTCATGGTTTCCACATAAAACAAACACTGATTTTCCATTACGGCTTTCTACATATTTGTCGGCTGTAATCTTGGTAAATCCTCGGCGCTCGCAGTTATTATCTCCTTTATGGGCCCTGCCACCTGCTTTAATTTGATTGTTTTTCTTGTAAATTGTTTGGCTTTGGAATATGGATCAAAGCAAATAAAAAGATTATTAGTTATTCACGTGAAGGCGAACAAAGACACAGAGTCATGAGCTGCCAGCTCCGCTGTGTTTGCCCCTACCCATAATGCCCCAGGACTGTTTGTGAAGAAGAAAACGTGTCGCACCTGTTTATAATGGCTGGTTGGGGATCCTTGGGGAGGAGATGACTTTGGAGGATCATCGACCATCTACCTTCAACATCTACCCATACTTACGAGACCCTAATGACATGTGGTTGTCTTCTGCTGGACCTTCAAGACGTGCCTGGTTCCTCTGATACTATGAGATGATTTTGTACCTTGCTGTAGTGTCTCCCATCCCACTATACTAGTCTGAAGTATCCCCAAAACAATGAAGGACACCACTAGAAGACTGTGAGCTCCCCCGAACTTGGAGCAGGGTTCTGCTATGTTTGGTCGTTTCAATTGATCTCCTGAGGTCATCCATATTTTGAATGCGAAACGCGTCGGGTAGGAAGGAGATATTAAGAGGGTAATTTTAGGGTCACCATTGGGACCGCCCTTGTAGGGGCGGGAGTTAATATGCTTGGGTGATAGGGTTATACAGGGCTAACCCATCCTTGGTGTCTTTTGTGTTTGGATAAATTGTGGCCCTAAAGGTAGAGTATGATACCCTTCATCTGGAACGGGTGAGAGCATTCCAATTATTTCCCCAATTTTTCACCATCTTGTCACATAATTGTGGATCTTCACTTGCTTGTGTTCCATTGTGAACCGACCAATATATGACAGAATGTTCCGAGTGACACCGGATATTATTTTGTGACACAGAATTCTATGTTGTTCACCAAGCTCCGCCTACTTGTACAGAAAGGGGCAAAAATTAGGGAATGGGCCACGTGCCACCTAGCATGGATGAGTTAATAAACGCACTAAATACACTTTTGTGCTGATACCGTACACACAAGCTGCGCATTTTGTGCACATGATTACCGCGGAGTACAGAATACATTTTACGTTATTGTAATATTTCCCCCGATTATGACATATTTTTGCCGTATTCCGTGTTTACTCAATGCACTGCGGCGCCCCATAGAACTTTCTAACAGCCCAATAGACTTCTACGTTCATTACATATCGGGACATTAGATGGAACTCACTTGTCCGGCAGTAAAGCACTGCCGAAAATCACATTAAAAGATGATTATGAGCCATTTCCCGCAGAATTTTACAGCCTCGACTTCAGTGGTCCAGTTGTTATTTTCCCAGTTATTGCTAGAAATAATTTGCCTTCTATCTATTAGACGTAATGGTTCAGCGGGGAAGAGCTACCGAAAATACGAGACGGTGGCCTGCAGAGTAAATTATATAAGGGATGGGGGGCTCGGTTCCTGCGCTCCAGGGAGGGGCGCCATCACCTTCCCTTTCCTCTAACCCTTTGCTTCCTATACTAGAGAGCCGAGGAGGCCGAGGTCAGGGAGGAACAGGAATCCAAACACTTACAAGGAGCTTCTTCTTATGTAAAGGTCAGCCTGCATCTTGGAGGATAATGGAGGGTGGTCCCTATAGGCTCCTGAGCGGTCATGATATACAGGAGGCTCGGAGTACAGTTCAATAGCTGTCAGATCAACGCCGAGTTTCCATGGTAAAGCAGATCATCGTGGCCACTTCATTCCCACTCCTCGCCCCCAGACACTGAAGGATCAGAGTATTCGAGGGGACCCTCCGCTTTCATGTATCTGTCAGGGGGCTGCCATGTTGACATTTGCAATTTAGACCTCCTTGGTGAATTACGACCACGTTCAGAGCTTTTACATGGGCTCATCCACAAGACATATTCACCCATCTAGACTGTTGTAAAGCCCCTATACCGGGATCAAAAAGGATTCATACCGTAGGGTACTAAATAATTTGGTGGGGGGTGTAAATTACTGGCACCGGACATAGGAGACAAAGCCATTAGGTAGAGATGAGCGAACCAGTTTGGAACAAACCCAATTCAACCTGAATTTTCCAGACGTTTCACGCTCAACCTAGACCCAAAATTTTTGGAGTTCACCATGCACAAACCAGTAGGTGCGGAAACATAACAGGCACTGAAACTCACCTTCACGAACCTCTCCTGGCTGGTGGCTTCTGGCATTCCCCGGGGTCGTGTTCAGTCATCTTTAAGCCTCTTCCTTTAATGTTCCATCACCTGCTCCATGTGACTGCCCAGACCCAATCACAGGCCTCAGCTACCCTGGGGCCTGTGATGTCACCCAGGAGGCCGGAAGAGGCTGGAAAACGATTGGAGGAAGTGCAGGATGCCACAAGGAGCCGAGGAGGAGGGATGGATGGTAAGTATGTGTAAGTGTTTATTATGTTTTTGTTCTGCTCCTTCCCTGAGCCGTTAAAAATCATGGAGAACCCCTTTAAGAATAAGATGCCTAAATAATATAATTTCCCACTGGGGACGTTCTACTGTATGGAAGTCACATCGGGGACATTCTACTGTATGGAAGTCACATTGGGGACATTCTACTGTATGGAAGTCACATTGGGGACATTCTACTGTATGGAAGTCACATTGGGGACATTCTACTGTATGGAAGTCACACCGGGGACATTCTACTCTATGGAAATCACACAGCGGACATTCTACTGTATGGAAGTCACACCGGAAACACTCTACTGTATGGAAGTCACACTGGGGACATTCTACTGTATGGAAGTCACATTGAGACATTCTACTGTATGGAAGTCACACTGGGGACATTCTACTGTATTGAAGTCACACTGGGGACATTCTACTGTATTGAAGTCACATTGAGACATTCTACTGTATGGAAGTCACACTGGGGACATTCTACTGTATGGAAGTCACATCGGGAACATTCTACTGTATGGAAGTCACACCGGGGACATTCTACTCTATGGAAATCACACAGCGGACATTCTACTGTATGGAAGTCACACCGGAAACACTCTACTGTATGGAAGTCACACTGGGGACATTCTACTGTATGGAAGTCACACTGGGGACATTCTACTGTATGGAAGTCACATCGGGGACATTCAACTGTATGGAAGTCACACTGGGGACATTCTACTGTTTGAAAGTCACAGTGGGGACATTCTACTGTATTGAAGTCACACCGGGGACATTCTACTGTATGGAAGTCACACTGGGGACATTCTACTGTATGGAAGTCACATCGGGGACATTCTACTGTATGGAAGTCACATCGGGGACATTCAACTGTATGGAAGTCACACTGGGGACATTCTACTGTATGGAAGTCACAGCGGGGACATTCTACTGTATGGAAATCACACCGGAGACATTCTACTGTATGGGAGTCACACCGGAGACATTCTACTGTATGGAAGTCACACCGGAGACATTCTACTGTATGGGAGTCACACCGGAGACATTCTACTGTATGGAAGTCACACTGGGGACATTTTACTGTATGGAAATCACACAGGGGACATTCTACTGTATCGAATTCACACCAGGGACATTCTACTGTATGGAAGTCACATCGGGAACAGTCTACTGTATGGAAGTCACACCGCAGACATTCTACTATATGGAAATCACACAGGGGACATTCTACTGTATGGAAGTCACACTGGGGACATTCTACTGTATGGAAGTCACATTGAGACATTCTACCGTTAAGGAGGTTCTCAATGGCATATTATACTGTGTAAAGGCCACAAGGAAGACATTAAATTGTGGGGAGGTCAAAAAGATGACATGACCATGCCACTGGGCATCACTTATCATGATTTTCAGATGATAGACATGTCTTCTACATGGAGAGGGTTTGGTATTACGCCAGGTTTTGGAGTTGGCATGGGATCCACCACCTTTACTCCAGTTGAGGTGTATTATAGGCCTTGTTCCCATTTCCATACACATGGGTTTATCCACTGGGTAGCTTTCGTAGTCCAGAAGACTGAGCTGTCCACATGCAGGCTGCGGCTGCTCCTCTCGGCCAGAGCTGGAACCATCTTCAGATGAAGACATCTCACTTTGGAGACTGCTAATAAAGTCAGAATTAGACGGGATATAAGCCAGGCGGATAGATTTGCAGTCGCCGCCCCTCAAGCTGTGCCCAAATGCCTCAGAAGTGGCACATGCTAAGGAGGGGAGGGCCCGTTCCTTCATGCTAAAGGCCCGGATCACAGCCACAATGATAATCTTGGATGAAGACGTCTTGTAGCTATTCATTAAGTGCCAAGTGGAGCTCTGAACATGGGGAGATATTAGGATGCAGACACATGCAAATGAGGAGTTGGAGGAGAGATTTCTATTTCGGGGGCTGTGTCTTCTCGCCTCTCTCTGTTCCCCTTATCTCCTTGCCATTCTCTGCTTCTCCTTCCATCTGTCTTCCCCTCTGTTGCTCATTGTTTGCCACCAAAATCCTGATTAACCATTATGTTCCTGAATGTCATTAGAACAGCGTTTCCGGGGAGAGTCAGATACTGAACCCACGTATCTAAGCCTCTCGTGTGTGATACTGCCAGATGAGTCAGTGTATCTAAGCCTATCATGTGTGATACTGCCAGATAGACAAGTGTATCTAATCCTATAATGTACGGTGCTAGCTACTGAACCCAAGTATCTAAGCTTATTATGTGTGATACTGGCCACTGAATCCATGTATCTGAGCCTGCCAAGTTTTATACTGTCTGCTAAAAATGTGTATCCAATGTGTGATACTGTCTACTAAAGCAATGTATCTAAGCCTATTATATATGATACCGCCTGCTGTGAACAATCCATACTGTCAATGTTTGGCCCCCATACCATACAGGTCCCTCGTATCGGCGGCACATCCCCTCATTACCCGATCACCAGCATTTTATACCTATATACTGTATGATCAGGCCACATGTGAACTCTGTATGGAGGGGCAATAATAGCGAGCGGTATGCTTGTGGTGTACATGAGGGCCTTCAATTTAACCCTTCTATCGGTGTTTATCATCCAGTATCTATATGAAGAGTAACGCCTTAGTATGAGCATCTACTGGTGACCCATAGTCAACCACATCCTTCATATTCAGCTCTCAACAGGTGGTCTTATGGGTGGTCTTATGGGCTTATTCTTGGTGGTTCCCATTAGTTGGGGACCAGAACATCATCATTTGTGACCAAGGCCTTTTAATTTGGACTGGAGACCATAAACCTCCCTTTTAGTCCAATCTAAAAGATGGAGCCCAACTTTAGATCACCAAGGTTCCTGAGGTATCTGGAAGTGATTTATTCCCCAGTCTCCATTAAACATGTATGTATGGCCAAGTGAAAATGTATATGGTGGAGTCGGAGTAAGAATATCTTTCTGACAAACATGGCCAACAGCTTCCTAAGTTTTTGTGCAGCCTTAGTTCTCCCTTGAATAGGTGAAATACGAGTGATGACAAGTCCCCATCTGAAGGTTGAGGACACTCTTAATCCTCCATGGGTTGGGACAACTTGGGTGATGTACTCTTAATTTTTCCTGGTTTGATATACCATGGGTAATGACCAGTCTCAGTCTGAAGGCAGAAGACACTCATAATCCTCCCTGGGTTGGTATAATATGGGTGATGACCAGTCCCCATCTGAAGGTTGAGGACACTCTTAATACTCCATGGGTTGATATAACATGGGTGATGGCCAGTCCCAGTCTGAAGCTTGACGGCACTCATAACCTTTCCAGGTTTGGTATAAAATGGGCGATGACCAGCCCCAGTCTCAAGTTTGAGGCCACTCTTAATTTGGCCCTGGATTGGCATAACATGGGTGATGACCAGTCCTAGTCTGAAGTCTCTCAGGGTAAGTAAAACATGGGTCATGATGAGCAGTCATAGCCTGAGGAATGAGGGTCAATCTAGGTTGTCCCTTGTTTTTTGATATCACCGTTGATGTCATGGTCCACCTTGAAGGCTCAGAGTGGTCTTTGTTCTCCCATGGTTTGATAATCATATTTAGGGTGAAGGACCGAAAATTATTACTTGAACTAATTATTAATCCCTGCAGATGAATTCCTCAATCTACAATATCTGTCTAGGTAAGACATCAACGTAAGTGGATGGAACCACTTACGTAGTGAACCAGTGGCGCCAGGCAAAAGGAGAACTCTCCATACCTAGAACCAGATGCCTCGCCTTATATAAAGCAATGTGATTTCTCGCTATAGCCCTCTCTGTCCAGGTCACGCTGACGTCTTTAGAGTCCCGTAAATCTGTATTGATTTCCACAATGAAGGATTTCAAGCTCCTATAAAACCGTACATTTCTGCCGAATTAGTTCAATACAAGAGACAGCCGTGGCGAGCGGAGATGTTTAATGAACTGGAGGACACTTCCAGCCAGTTCAGATCATGGTTGTCGTGTCCACAGGGTCCCGGGTAAACTGCGGACGATTAATCATCATTATCTCCTGAAGCCTCTTCTGACATCCTGAGGAGTGACTGGTCATCATTGCTTGGCTCCCTAGGTAGCTCAGGACAGACAATTTACTGCCTACTCTTCCTCAGATTGCGTGAAGGAACTATCTTGACTTCCTCCAGTTCGAGACAAGGCTAAGATTCATGTTGTCTTTAAACAATACATGTAAAGGAAAGAGGAAGGCTGGGAAATGTGTGTGTGTGCGCAACGTCTTATCTACGCTGGTGCAAAACAAGATATCAAGAGGCAAGGCTGCTCTTCGTGTGACTTGTCACCTAAAAATTTGGCCTTCAAGGCCTTGAGGGCTCAACACAATTCTCAAGTCTAAACTTGAAGTCGCTGAAACCAATGATTTCGGCAGGGCTTGCTGACTATCTTGAGGGTGTCTCAACCCTTCCAGATAAAAAAGGATTGACAGGCGCGTTGAATTTCGTCAAGCTAAATCCTTTTTCTCGCTAGAGTTAAGCTGCCGAACCCGCTGATTTGGCCAAATCTTGAGGGTATCTCAACTTTACCCTGATATAAAAGAAAGGTCAACCATGCCGAAATTTCAACAAACTAAATCCTCTGTTGTCACTAGAGTTGCAGCCGAAACACTTATTTCGTCAGGGACTATCTTGAGGGTGTCCTCAGGAAAAAAGAAGGGTCCGATTATTCTGATATATTACATTTCAACATGCTGTGTCCATGTGTCTGGTGGTGGCTTACTCTCCACTCACCATCGAAAACGAGTTCTCCTGGGCCTAGAATGGATGTATCTGGGGGAGTTGGCGGCCAAGCGAGCATTGAGCCATTGAGAATGTATGACCAACTTTAAGTCAGACAAATGAGGCAAACAACGAGGATCCGTTGTACAAACCCTTGGACGTTAGGACCTTATAGACACAACCACCACTTTACCCATTTGGAGGTGTTGAGAAGGTCTTTTTGATAATCCTTGATGTCTTGGTCCTCCACTTATTATAGTCTGGGGACTGTATAATAGTGAAATCTCCAAAATTTCCAGGCTTAGCTAAACCTGAAAATTTTGGAAAATTTGTAACGAACTGGTTAATTCATCTCCACATCTTATTCTTGAGGTCTATGAAGACTTGAAGGCCTTGAAGACTATGAAGTCTTCCTTCTTTCTTCTTCTGTCCCTTAGCTGCTATGGACTCCTAGTATATCTTCTCTTCTCAGCTTATGTGTGTCTACGTCTGTAATATATTACTGTGTATTATCCTGTATCTGTATTACTATGCTGCTGTAACATACTGAAATTTCCCCACTGTGGGACTATTAAAGGATTATCTTATCTTCTTCTTCGGCCCATATATACACACTAGGAGTCCCAAAGCGGTTATTCTTTTGTACCACCGTAGATATGACTTGGTGGATGTTTGACCGATCTTTTCGCCATGATCATTGGGTTACTTGTCCACCGTCTCGCTTGAAGGTCCTCTGGTCAGGGCGTCAGATCTCCTCCCTCTCTGGACCCCATGCAAACAAATGATCACCTTCCTCATACACCTTTGCAGGTAACTTGGTAATGTCCTACACCAAGGATTAGTGGGCAGAAGTCTTCTACCCTGGACCGCTTCAATGCAAAATGGGCATCTCCTGGATCCCAGCGATCCGTGGGCGATGTTTTCTAAGCTCGGTACATGATTAAATTTGCAAACAGAACTGTTTTTCCAGCAGAAACGTTGCACCTAGAGCGACGGCGAGGAGGTTTCTATTATAAGTCGCCTTTGTTTTGTTTTGTTTTTTGTTATAAATTTAATTGGCTGCACTTGTCTATAGTCAATGGCACGGAGGACGGAACGGAGGATGATTTACATGCATCAAGGGCACATTCTCTGACTGTTTCCAATCCATAAAGGTAATTTTGGCTTAATGTCCTTGTCACGGGATGGTTAGAGTCTATACTATAGGCCATGTGTAATATATATTTCATGTGGAATGTATTCTCTAACCTGTTGTAAACATCAGTGTGTAGTTGGCTGATTAGGGTCTAGTGTGTTAGCACATTGTATGCAAATCCCTCTAACTAGTGAGGACCAGTGAGGACAATGGGTGGAGATAATCTGATCAGTGTCTCCAAGAAGATGTTGGACTGTGCATTGTCCATAGTAGACAGGGAGTCTGCTCTCCTTGGTATAGGTGAGGGGGGAAGGATCTGTGACTCAGCCCTTCCCACCCACAGATATAGGAAGTAACAGTTTAGTATATAGATGTAGCTAGCAGTTAGTATGTGTTAGCCGGCCTGTGCACAGCTCTGCAGAGAGCCAGGACTTAGTTACAGGACCAAGGAACCAAAGTTATCATTGGATTGTGACTTCTGTGGACTTATTGTTATTACGGTTGATGTGACCGCCGCCGGCTACTAACTTTGTGGATTACAATAAATTGCTGTTGTCTCCCGACCTCTTGCGTCCGTGTTGATTCAAGATATCCTCCGGAGGAAGACGTATACCTTTGTTCCGTGACAACTGGTTGGCAGCGGTGGGATCAACAGCGGACAGCGAGATGGACTACAGCAGCTCAGCGATTAATGGAGCCACAACCTCAGAATACAGGAACTGGACTATGGCAAGTCTACAAGTAAGGGCCCGGGAACTAAACCTGAGTTACCAGGGAAGAACGAAAGAGCAACTGATCGAGGCACTGGAGGAGATGACCCTGCAAAGCGACCATGAGGAGGGCTGCCCCCAGGAGACAGTAGAGATACGGGAGTGGCAGGTACAGACCCAAAAGAGCAGATGGGTTGTTTTGTATGAGGAGGAATTGGCAGTGCTGGGGCTAAGAGCAACTGCAGAGCAAAGGAGTAGAGCGTTACAGAGGGCTCAGGAAACGGAGAAGGAGGAACAGAGAATGGCGCATGAAAAGGAAAGAATGGCGCATGAAATGCGAATGGCTGAGATAACTGCGCGGAATTATAATCAAACGTCGACCCCCAGCCCAACAGTGAGAGAACCACCATATGTCTCCCATAAACACTTCAAGACCTTTGATGAAGCGGCTGGGGATGTTGATGGATATTTTCAGGACTTCGAACACCAGTGCCACCTGATGGAAGTCCCAGAGAAGGATTGGGTCCGGTATCTGGTGGGGCACCTACGAGATGGGGCTGCGGAAGCTCTCAGAGCCATGGACCCTAGTGATCAGCGGGACTATGAGGCCATTAAAAGAGCGGTGCAGAAGTATTATGCAGTCACTCCAGAGTCCTACCGAGTTCAGTTCCGCTCTTTGTCTTACAATGGGGGAAGCTCCTTCCACATGTTCGCCCACAAGTTGAAGCAAGCATGCAAGCGCTGGCTAGAAGGAGAGGAGGCTGTCACAGTCGATAAGATCCTCCAAGTCATACTTAAGGAACAGTTCTTTTCCCAGTGCCCCGCTGAGATCCGTGAGTGGGTGCTGGAACGGAACCCAGCCACAGTTGAGCAAGCTGCTTCTCTTGCAGATGAGGGCCTGACCATCAAGCCGCAGTGGAAGAGGTTGTTTGCAGAGGAGCGGAAAACTACCACAGTCCGCCAGACACCCTTCAGCCAGCCACCCACCTTTCGTGCCCGGCCTCAGGATTACAATTTCCCCTCTACCCTTGCCCCAGCCCATCGGCCTCCAGCTATGAACAACCCTGTCCCTAGACAACGACCTACTGGAAGAATGCTAGAGCGCAGATGTTTTGGTTGCGGGCGGCCTGGACATTTGCAAGCTAGTTGCCCTGTTAACATGGGGGCACGGGCCACCGTGGCATCTCGGCCTATTCACTACCTGGGAACCACCCCTAGGACAGAAAGTTTGGCCCCATGTCCAGATGACTCCATGAATGACCCATCTGTTCCACCTCCAGGGGTCTATGGGATTCAGCCTTCTGCCACACATCCTGCAAACCTTCAGCGGAAGCACTTGCAGGAGGTCCTACTGGATGGCCGAACAGTTGTTGGATTCCGGGACTCGGGAGCTTTCCTAACGGTAGCGGACCCCCGAGTTGTGCGACCCGAGGCCCTAGAGGAGGGCCCTGGCATTTCTATCGAGTTGGCAGAGGGTACTCGGAGACGTATTCCTAAAGCTACCGTGGAACTTGACTATGGTTATGGACCAAAACGATGCACAATTGGTGTGATGAGCGGGCTGCCGGCCGATGTTCTGTTAGGCAACGATGTTGGAAATCTACAGTGCCATTTTGTGGGAGCAGTGACCCGAAGCCAAGCTCAGAGAGAAGCCAACATGGATCGACCGGATTTGCTGCCAGATTCCAGCCCAGCGGCCCCAACTTCCCAACTGGTGAGTGACTCTTTCCTCGGGGCTAATAATCCTGCAATTTGGGACAAGGCACAGTTTAGGAGGGAGGTAGAGACGGACCCTACATTGGATAGTTTCCGAGCACGGGCTGAGATTGGACAGATAGGAGAAAGTGGTGAGAAGATTATTAAGGAAGATGGACTCCTCTACCGGGTTACAGAGGCTTGCTCTCCAGATAAACCCTGGACTTATTGTAGACAGCTTGTTGTGCCCCAGCGATACCGGGCCTCCCTACTGCACCTTGCCCATGACATTCCCATGGCTGGCCATCAAGGGAAAACTCGCACAGAACGGAGGCTTACTCACTTGTTTTATTGGCCTGGGATCTCTCAGGCTGTTGCGCAGTTCTGTCGGACTTGTGATGTATGTCAGCGTAGAGGCCGACCAGGGGACCACCCAAGAGCCCCCTTACAGCCTTTGCCCGTCATCGATGAACCCTTCCAACGAGTGGCTGTTGATATCATCGGGCCTTTGGCTAGACCTAGTAAATCTGGGAAACAATATATATTGACAGTAGTCGACTATGCCACCCGATACCCGGAAGCTGTGGCACTATCCTGTATCTCTGCCACCAAAGTAGCCGAGGCCCTTGTGACTGTCTTCACCAAAGTTGGATTCCCAAGTGAGATCTTGTCAGACCAGGGTACCCAATTTATGTCCGAACTGGTACAGTGTCTATGGCGTACCTGCGGGGTGCGGGCGATCCGGACCACCCCATACCACCCCCAGACCAATGGACTATGTGAGCGTTTTAATGGTACTCTAAAGAACATGTTAAAAGCCTTTACTGAGACTGATCCAGACTGGGAAAGGTACCTACCACATCTCCTGTTTGCATATCGGGAAGTGCCCCAGGAATCTACTGGATTTTCCCCCTTTGAACTGCTGTATGGCCGGAAAGTTCGTGGTCCGTTAACCTTAGTCAAGGAGCACTGGGAGGGGACAGTGGAGGATACCGGAATTCCTGTTGTCCCTTATGTTCTGAAGCTTCGAGACACGCTGGCCCAGTTGGCCCATTTTGCTAAAGAGCAGGTCCAGAGGGCGCAGACTCGACAAAAGACTTGGTACGACCGCAAAGCACGCTATCGGGAATTTACTGAGGGGCAACAAGTTCTTATGATTGTCCCACATCCCCAAAATAAGCTACAGACCACCTGGGAAGGGCCTTTTAGAGTCCTCCGAAAGCTCAATGACACCAACTACCTCTTAGCACTAGATGAGCAGGGGCTCCGACAAAAGACTGTCCATATTAATATGATTAAGGAGTATCACGATCGGGCTCCACCTATGATTGCCATGTGCCAACTTGCCTCTGAGGAGCGCTCAGAAGGAGACTCCCTCCCGGATCTCCTAGAAACGGCCCAACGCATCACCACTGTAGAAGATGTCCCTCTAAAGGACCACCTGCACCCAGCACAGCGAGAGGAAGTGTCCAATATACTTCATCAGCACAGGGCTGCGTTCTCCTCCCGACCAGGGCAAACCAGGCTGACCCAACACAATGTGGACACCCCCGGTGTCCCACCAATGCAACAAGCACCTTACCGGGTCCCTGAATCTGTCAAAAACACCATGTGCAAAGAGCTGGAGGATATGCTAGCCCTAGGGGTTATCCAAGCCTCGCACAGTCCCTGGGCTTCTCCAGTGGTGCTTGTACCCAAAAAGGATGGCAGTACGAGATTTTGTGTGGACTACAGGCGACTGAATGACCATACTATGAGTGACCCCTACCCTATGCCACGCATTGATGAGCTTCTGGACAAACTCGCTGCGGCTAAGTATGTCACCACCTTGGATCTCAGCAAGGGGTACTGGCAGATTCCCCTGACCGCTGCAGGGAGGGAAAGGTCAGCGTTCATAACCCCTTTCGGACTGTTTGAATTCCTAAGCATGCCTTTTGGAATGAAGAATGCCCCAGCAACCTTCCAGAGGATGGTGGACCAGCTACTTCAAGGATGCAGAGACTTTGCCTGTGCTTACTTGGATGATATCGCAATCTTTAGCCACACGTGGGAGGACCACTTGCATCATGTCGAGGCTGTTCTAGATCGGATACAGGAGGCTGGCCTGACAATTAGACCAGACAAATGCCAGATAGGTCTGGGCGAGGTGCAATACTTGGGACATAGAGTGGGAGGGGGAAAACTGCGACCAGAGCCCGCTAAGATACAGGCTATTAGAGACTGGCCCATACCACAGACCAAGAAACAGGTCATGGCGTTCTTAGGTACTGCTAGTTATTACCGAAAATTTGTCTCTAACTTCAGCTCCGTGGCCAAGCCCCTGACAGACCTGACGAAGAAGAACCTGCCCAGAGTGGTGAGCTGGACCCCGGCCTGCGACAGAGCTTTTAACCAACTGAAGGACGCCCTTGCCTGCTCACCTGTCCTTGCTGCCCCGGATTATAAACGAAGGTTTATTGTTCAGACAGACGCCTCCACATATGGACTGGGAGCCGTCCTCAGCCAAGTAAATGCCGCGGGGGAGGAGCACCCCATTGCCTACCTCAGCCGGAAGCTGCAGGACCGGGAAGTAGCATATGCCACTATAGAGAAGGAATGCTTGGCAGTAGTTTGGGCCCTCAAGAAGTTACAGCCGTACCTGTATGGTCGGGAGTTCACCGTAGTTACCGACCACAACCCCCTCACTTGGCTGCAGAGAGTCTCTGGGGACAATGGACGACTGTTGAGGTGGAGTCTGGCCCTTCAACCCTACAACTTTACCATTCAGTACCGCCGAGGGAGCCAACACCAGAACGCGGATGGGTTATCCCGGCAGGAGGACATATGAGCTATAGAGACTGATGTGCATTCCCCAATTTACCTGTGTAGGCCAATTGTGTCATGCACATGTTTTGAGAGGGGGAGGGGTTGTCACGGGATGGTTAGAGTCTATACTATAGGCCATGTGTAATATATATTTCATGTGGAATGTATTCTCTAACCTGTTGTAAACATCAGTGTGTAGTTGGCTGATTAGGGTCTAGTGTGTTAGCACATTGTATGCAAATACCTCTAACTAGTGAGGACCAGTGAGGACAATGGGTGGAGATAATCTGATCAGTGTCTCCAAGAAGATGTTGGATGGTGCATTGTCCATAGTAGACAGGGAGTCTGCTCTCCTTGGTATAGGTGAGGGGGGAAGGATCTGTGACTCAGCCCTTCCCACCCACAGGTATAGGAAGTAACAGTCTTAGTATATAGTTGTAGCTTGCAGTTAGTATGTGTTAGCCGGCCTGTGCACAGCTCTGCAGAGAGCCAGGACTTAGTTACAGGACCAAGGAACCAAAGTTATCATTGGATTGTGACTTCTGTGGATTGTTATTACGGTTGATGTGACCGCCGCCGGCTACTAACTTTGTGGATTACAATAAATTGCTGTTGTCTCCCGACCTCTTGCGTCCGTGTTGATTCAAGATATCCTCCGGAGGAAGACGTATACCTTTGCTCCGTGACAGTCCTTTAATCCTCAGAGCTGTGATAATGATTAATGAAGACTTGAGAGAAGGAGCCCTGTCATTGTTAAAGATGTCTTGAGGGGAAATTAAAGTACATCTCCACTTGTGTAATTGTATGCACATTCGGGTTATTCAGTTTAACATACGCTTATGTCTTCCATAGAACCTCATGTCGGGGTATTCTATAGGGTGTCAGCTTTAGGTCTCGTGACCACCATTCCGTCACATGTAACTATGTGGTCCTAGGGACCCAAGGGACCCCACAAGCCCGGAGCCAGCCTCGCGTCACAATATCATCTGCTCAGGGTAGAAGGTATCAGTGCCGGAGATCAGATAGATTACTACAACCACACGGCCCATAGTGGCCACCATGGGAATCCCTTGAAGCTGGCCACGGCCGTGAAATGAGTCTTCCCCACAATGTGTTGTTTTGTTGGTGGCGTCTTAGTTCTTCCGTGTTGTCTTGCCATCCCTGAGTTTGCCATGTGTAATGAGGCGTTCATGGGCACACAGAGCTGTCTGTTTATTGTAAATCCATCTCTTGAACATCATCTTATCTAACCGACATGTGGTCTGAGCCGGAAGCGGAGGGCATCTGTGTGCAAACAACTGTGCTCCAACTGCGGTCTAGGGGCAGCTGTCAACTGAGCAACCTGTCAGGGGTACTTAACGGAGACAAGACCTGGTGGGGACAGCTGTCTCCAAAAAGATTAGCACCTCTCAAGCGTACAGTATGTCGTCTTCTTGCAACGTTTAACCCTTTTAAAACCCAATCAGGGGAACATAAACATATTAATGTATGGGTTATGGAATGGGTGGCAGAAGGATTAGATAGGTAAGAAGAGCTCAATGCCAATCCATGCCATGCAAAGCCACAAACTGAGGATTTTTCTCTATAGGTTTCTGTTGGAACCATCTTAGAACTTTATGATCCTTTGGTATTTCCGGAGACGTCTATGGGGGCTGAAGTGTTGTTGTCCCCTATAACTATTTGGGAGCCTCAACATCATGGACAAGCTATATTATAGGTTTTTTACTACTCCATACATTCCCTATATGCCTTCAAGGTCCCCAAATCAACAACCCATAAATTAGGAACCAGTGGTCTGTGCTGCCCAATGGCGTCTCCTGCACCAGGCTTGGTCCATAGTGGTACCCAATGAAGTCACCACGGCCTCTCCAATCCTCTCCTGAACCTCAGAATAATGTATATTGTATCTGTACTGTATTTTCTGTACATTACCGGTCATTTTGACCACCATTCCTGGCTTGCGCCTTCAGATGAACACCTGGGATCTTCAAGTTTGGCTTCATCTTTTGTCTTGGTCTTCGTCTGTGGTTCTTCTTCAGGACTCAAAACCACTTTCCTTGATTATCTCATGACCGACACATCTGTCTTATCATCATGTCC
Source organism: Leptodactylus fuscus (assembly GCF_031893055.1). Classification (NCBI taxonomy): domain Eukaryota; kingdom Metazoa; phylum Chordata; class Amphibia; order Anura; family Leptodactylidae; genus Leptodactylus; species Leptodactylus fuscus. Next base: position 149,807,429 of record NC_134271.1, read on the forward strand.
TTCATATTGTTGTAACAGGGGGAGTATCGGAGGGCATCGGTCCTATCCATGCGGTCAATGTGTCAACTCAAAGAAGCTGGTGTACAGAGAATCGAGACAGAGGTCCCACATAGGTGAAGAGGCAAATGAGGAGACTCCAGACCATAAAGCCTGGAGTGATTTGGAGGACACATAGAGTGCAGAGCAATGTACCAGAGGTCAGTGAGTGGTCAGTGGGACTTGGCTTTAGGGAAAATAGCCCTGGAAGCGTCACCTCCGTCTTGTCCGAGAAAGAGGAACAATTCCACTACATTGGCCAGGTGTCTACACACTGGTAGAACCCAAGCAATCTTGGTGTTGGCATGCAGAGGATCAAGACTGATGAAGTGCTCAAGCTGGTGAAGCGGCCAACTGAGAAGGAACCAAGACAAGACATGGAGAGAGTGAGCAAAGACCACAGAATGGTAAGTGAAGTTCAGTTAATGGAAGTTGCCTCCAAAACATTTCCTTGTGTCTCAGTAAGAAGTAAGAAGCAGAATCCTCCTAGATTGGCCAGGAAGCAAAAGAAGACCAAACAAAGCCCAAGCCTTCTTGTTGTTGGTGCACAAGTTCAAAATTTTGTACTTACCCTCCTAATTTTCAGTAAAACATCCCTTCAAACCCGTATTTAGTTGTCGTTGCTTTCTCCATAACCTCCAAGTCATATTTTCACTAACACATCTGTTGCCAAATAGTTACTAGACCTGGAGATCTGATCTGGAAAGCCCATACCTCCATGAGATCCATGGTCGTTCTCTCCATCTTGACTAATCCACTATGGTATTTCCTGCTCCATAGACTCCGTACAAGAAGTGAGAAAGTATCACATAACCTCGACTGGTCTACCAGAGAAGGTTTAGAGACAGAGACATCACTTGTACGTCATTCCATACCACAAGCTGCACCAGATGTCCACCACAGGTCAACCTGAATTGCAACCAAGAATGATTTGACTCCATATTGCTTCCTCCTGACCTGTACAGTATTTATTTCCATTTGGTCTTCCTCCATACGTATTGAGATATACTCGCTAGAGCGCCCCTTCCCCTTCAGTAACGACGCTGTAGTCCTGGGATCTTACCACGTCTCTAGTCTGAGCCCCGGGGCTACGTGTTTTATTCATCTCACGAGCCCAGACCCTATTGTTACCTGGTTCACGTCACCGAGTCACTTCTATAATTGGAACAGGGATGTTGGAGACGACGTGTCAAGTCACTTTATCTATTTGTGAAATACATTGCAGGCGCGCCGGTCAGGGATTCATTACGACCAAGATAAACGCAGGCAGCGGGACATAAAACGTGAAGTACGGCCATTATAGGATGTGTACACAAGGACTTAGGAGGCCCATTCCGCTCTTTGTAATAAACAAGTTGTATCGTTAAGATTGATTGGATCATTTGTTTCCTGTGCGGCGGCTGCTACCCGTAAGGTGACCGGGCTTATCGTGTAACTCAGGAGACCTCGGATAAATTCCGACACATGTGGATACTGTTCCGAGCATCTAAGCAGAATAAAATATCCCCAGTCATACATTATAGCGGTGGCGTGAGCAAGATTTCCTCAAGACTCCCATTACTGCTGTTCAAGTAGTCTATCCAGACCCTTATGTCCACACCTTAGGGGTATCGTTGGGCCATCTTATTGGGAGGGCACCTGAGAGATGTCCCCTAGAGACTCCATCAGCCACTTACCATGCCAAGGCCAATCCAGTTATGAAGATCACAATTGTCTGGTAGATCAAGGTAACCTTCAGTCAACTAACTTCAGCTTGTGGACTACTTCAGTTTCCAAGCTGTTGCATAGAATGACGGTATATTAATTGACCTTTTCAAATGTTGGCTATGGGACCCAACATTTTTTAGTTACCCTCGTGCAGATGTATGCCTCACCTCTGGGACGTTGATCTCCTCGAAAAATGGCCTCCTAATGGCTATTCAACAGTCTAGTCAAGAAGAGGTCCTCCAAGCTTTTGGCTCTCCCGATTGAAGTCTAAGGAAGTCTCTCTCTCTGTAATTCCAAGTTCTCTTGTATGTGGCTGGGATATGGGGTCAAGTAGGTTAGGTCTGGTCATGGTCATTAGGGTCTGGGCTTTTCGATGACCACTTATGGTCTCTGTACAGTTGCATTCAAATTTGTCCATCAATGCGCCCAGTGTTTTCTAAAAACAGAAGTGTGGGACCATATTGGGTTGACCTAAACCATTTTATATGGCCCAACATATGACTTGAGATGTTCCCATTGAATGTCAATCACTAGATAGACTTCTCCATCCATGGACTCATGAATGACTGTTACTAGAGGTGAGCAAACCTTGAGAAGTTGGGATTCGTGAAGGGTTTGGTCCAAATCAGATGTGCCCAATCACAGGCCTCAAAGGTGACACGAAGGGCCAAGGAGGAGGAACTGAACATCTGAGGACGCCATGCGGAGCCCAGGAAAGGTAAGCAATGGTATTTTTTGGTTTGTTGACAAACATCTTTTGTTCTTGGAATCCAGCCAGAAAAATGGCGGCCCAAAAATTGTTTGGTCCAAACCATAGGTGCCCAATCACATGTATCAGTCATGACACAAGGGCCCAAGGAGGAGGCCAGTTCAATCATCTCTAATTATTACCGTACTGATGATGCGACGTGGCCAGTAATCCATCATCTCTCTACGGATTTGCCGGATTACCGGGGCTTCCCTCAATACATTGGTATCCGCCCCGGGAGACGCGGAGTAATTTATTAATTTCGCCCCGATGTGCGTCGAATCCTAATTCTCCTATCCAGTTTTTAATTGAATCATTGAAGCATTGTCTCAGAGTCCATTTAGTGAAGCGTCTCTGATAAGTCCTGTCCTGTATTATCTCGCTCCGGCCGCACCTCACTAATAGACATGTCATCTTCTCCGTTCAATTAAGGGATAACCACAGAACCGTTCAAGTGTCGCGGTCGGAGGATTTATAACATTATCAGTCAGTCTTAAATATTAATTTGGGGGCTACAACCACATTAGCGCACTATAATGAAGTCCGGGGAGGGGGGCTAATATTCATTTGCGTGGTCATTAGATATCGCCACGCTTGGCGCTGATGAGCGGAGGCATTGTGTAATGTGCGGCGTCTTTCATTACGGAAGAAGCAATTTGTAGTGGTAAGGCTGACAGAACACTGATACCGGGTTAGAATAGATAACAAGAAGGGACATTGTCTTAAAGGGATTGTCCAGGGGGAAGAGAGGGACTCTGTGGCTTGTCCTGGTCACGTCAGATAACTAGGACTGATCTGCAACACCATGCACAGCCTAACAACAAGAGGTGCCTAAAGGGAGCCTGTCAGTGGGTTTGGGGACTCTAAACCATCAGTATGTTCTTCAGTATCCCAAGTCTGTCTGCCCCAGGGTTCTAAAAACTTTAATACCGACCAATTCTGACTCATCTCTGGTGGTTTCGGTGCATGCGCATACTTGCCAACTTTTCAAAATTGGGACCCAGGAGACCTAACTTATCCTGGGGTCCATACTACATCTTGGTAAGGACCCACCCTTTTTGGGGCTATGACACGCTCCTCTTTGATGTTCCAGTCACACCTCATTTTTGAGCCCACTTCATATATAATATGACAAAGAGTCCGGTGCGGGGAGATTTGCAGATTCTTCTAGAAGACACTGGGTCACGCTTATTGTGAAAGCCTCCTGAATTTTTCAGAAAAGCTGGCAAGTATTCGCATGCTTTTTGCAAGCTTAGCATATCACACTTAGTTGCGCATGCGCCAGGAGAACCCTCTCGGTATGTATTATCATTTTTAATTTGTATCTAAACACCTCCAAGTCAGACACATAAAACCAGCACCATGCTAATAGATGCGGGTCCCCAAACCTGCTCTCAATGCATGCGCAATCCTTCAAAGTCTGAACACCTAAATCAGTTGTGCATGCGCCAGGAGAACCTTCTTGACGAGTATTAACATTTTTAGTTTAGTGCCATACGCAGGATCGGCACACTAAACCACTCATGTACGAAGGGCATACTGATGAATAAGGGTCCTCAAACATGCTGACAGGTTCCTCAGCGCATGCGCATTTCCGCCAGTTCAGTACACCTCACTTCACTGTGCATGCGCCACGAGAGCCTTCTCAGTAAGTATTACCCTCTTTAGTTATTATCCAAACTCAAAGTGGACAGAGACATGACAAAGGTCGGATTGGGTCACTAAACCACTTGCTGGTGGAAAGGGTCCCTATACTTTCTGATGGGTTCCCTTTAACAGACAACATAAGCAGGGTGCTCAGGTTTTTTTCACCTGAGGTTCACGGCACTTGTATGGTGACCAGGGCAAAGTGGTTGGTATGGACCTTCCTCCGGCATTCAACACCCAGGGCACGTGCCCTACTAGCTCCGCCTCCAGACCTACGCAGTCAAGAGGTCACAGACCAGCCTAAACAAGGGCAGATCTGGTCCTTGACCCTTGCAGATCCTTCTAGAGAGGTAAGGAACGCCAGAGGACCTTCTATCTTTGAAGTCGCCATCAGGGAATTGTTGGTTCTCTACAGATGTAGACCCAGGTGTCGGGAACTACTGCCATATAAGATTCCGGAGCACAAAACACACATAGACAATTACTTTAGGTGTCACATACGTCTACACAATAACCCGTACCCTAGTCAGCCTTCACACGATTAACCATGATATTTCACGCTATCGCACAAGGCCACAACCATGAATCACTCTTGCAGCAGTACACAAAAATTTCTGAACTTGACCGCCTCAGTTCATCGACTCCTAATACGCGTTTTATTGGTCACTAATGCATCGTGGGAGCCTGGGAATAACGTGGGTGAAATCTAAGTGTGAAAATTCAGAATTAGTCACCCTACAACCACAACAATACGCTGCAGCTGATGTCTGACCAGTCAGAGGACCTTGTCTCATACATTACAAAAATCACTTACGGGGGTCCTTCTAAGCCGAAATGATGTCAAGATGATAAATGTCAAAAAAAACGTCGTCCATAAAGCGTCACCCTCTGTATTTCCTAGGGTGAGTCGATACGCCAAGATCGTAGTAAAACGAGACGGGATGACTCCCTTCCAAAAAGTTCTGGAGAAATTCCAAAATGATCTTCTGATTGGTTAGGGTTTTTGGGTGGCAATTGTAGGACCTCCTGTGCTGGTCCTAGGAGTGGCTGTTACTGGGAGTTGCGACCACACATGTAGTGAGCTCATTGGGTTCAGCCAAATTGGAGGATTTGGCACAAAAATTTCCTGCCGATGACGTCCTGTGCCACCAAGTGCAGTCATATGGAGCTGAGTAGGATCGGATTATGGAACGGTCACGGGTTTAGTCAGCTCTTAGTATACGACCTGATGTCATTGCACCTGCTGGTGGCACAAACAAGGATCTAGAAGAACACAGTCATCTCCGTAAGTGTTTTGTGCGTATCAAGAGTCGTCCTTCAGGAAAGTTGAAGATAACTTGTTGTGTACTTGGGGCCGGGTTTGTTTCTCTGAATGTCACTTCTGGGGAATGTTCCGCAGACTGGCATTGAGGCTGGCACCTTGTGAAGGAGATGACGACTCCGGCTAATGAGTCCACATCCAAGACGCCTTTATTATAGAGACTAAAACAATTGTCCTTGATGGATGGAAGATTGAGTTTTATAAGGAACGTGTTCACACCCTTACAGGAGAGTGCTCAGAAGTATTGTAACTCCAGAACTATCTAATCATATGTCTACTGTAGTGTCAGATAGATAGATAGATAGATAGATAGATAGATAGATAGATAGGAGATAGATAGATAGATAGATAGATAGATAGGAGATAGATAGATAGATAGATAGATAGATAGGAGATAGATAGATAGATAGATAGATAGATAGATAGATAGATAGATAGATAGATAGGAGATAGATAGATAGATAGATAGATAGATAGGAGATAGATAGATAGATAGATAGATAGATAGATAGATAGATAGATAGGAGATAGATAGATAGGAGATAGATAGGAGATAGATAGATAGATAGATAGATAGATAGATAGATAGGAGATAGATAGATAGATAGATAGATAGATAGAGAGATAGATAGATAGATAGGAGATAGATAGATAGGAGATAGATAGATAGATAGATAGATAGATAGATAGATAGGAGATAGATAGATAGATAGGAGATAGATAGATAGATAGATAGATAGATAGATAGGAGATAGATAGATAGATAGATAGATAGATAGGAGATAGATAGATAGATAGATAGATAGATAGATAGATAGATAGATAGATAGGAGATAGATAGATAGATAGATAGATAGATAGGAGATAGATAGATAGATAGATAGATAGATAGGAGATAGATAGATAGATAGATAGATAGATAGATAGATAGATAGGAGATAGATAGATAGATAGATAGATGATAGATAGGAGATAGATAGATAGATAGATAGATAGATAGATAGATAGATAGGAGATAGATAGATAGATAGATAGGAGATAGATAGGAGATAGATAGATAGATAGATAGTTGATAGATAGATAGATAGATAGATAGATAGATAGATAGGAGATAGATAGATAGATAGATAGTTGATAGATAGATAGATAGATAGATAGATAGGAGATAGATAGATAGATAGATAGATAGATAGATAGATAGATAGTTGATAGATAGATAGATAGATAGATAGATAGATAGGAGATAGATAGATAGATAGTTGATAGATAGATAGATAGGAGATAGATAGGAGATAGATAGGAGATAGATAGATAGATAGATAGATAGATAGATAGATAGATAGGAGATAGATAGATAGATAGATAGATAGATAGATAGATAGATAGGAGATAGATAGATAGATAGATAGTTGATAGATAGATAGATAGATAGATAGATAGATAGATAGATAGATAGGAGATAGATAGATAGATAGATAGATAGATAGATAGGAGATAGATAGATAGATAGATAGATAGGAGATAGATAGATAGATAGATAGATAGGAGATAGATAGATAGATAGTTGATAGATAGATAGATAGATAGATAGATAGATAGATAGGAGATAGATAGATAGATAGATAGATAGATAGATAGATAGATAGGAGATAGATAGATAGATAGATAGATAGATAGATAGATAGGAGATAGATAGATATTTGGATGTAAATAACACTATATGATACATGTGCTGGGCCCCTCGTCCTCAGGGCCCCCGCAGCGCTGACCAGGATGTTCGGTTCCTACGTCCTCCAGACTTTCCTAGTGAGGGGATGGCGGTGATTTATGCGGCGTTGTGTGTGGATTATCGGTACAGTCTGTAGAGGAGACATTTTTACAGTCGTGTTCTGTAAACGCTTGTAAATCACCTCCATATAAAGTGGGAACATTGGCCTGACGGGGACATTGAGACGGGTGGGGGGGGGGGGGAGCAGAGCTCCAGTATAATGGCTCAGGTGCTACGGTCAGAAGGATGAGGTACCCCACTTGTGATGTGTTCCCCAAACAGTAGACATCACCTCTGAGGCCTAATTAAAGGGGTTTTCCATTTATGGCCTGGCTGACCATTATTATAAGAGAGTATGATGGACATCGGAGTCCCCTTTGGCCCTGCTTTGTACGTAAATGATATCATCTCCCTCCGACTACTTTCCTATTCACGTATGTGTAGGTTACAAAATGGCTTGTCAGATCTGTAGGCCGGGCCTGTCCCTTTAAAGAACATTAATGGCTTCCTTCCAGCTCCACGTCTTTATCTTAGCGGGGACGGATTAATTTGTCTTGTAGACATCTCCTGCTATAAGCTAAAATCAGAGACCTGTGCGTCTAACGCATGTGACATAATGATGAAAGATAGCGGGCTTCGCACATCTCATGTAGCCGCCGCCGCCCGGCCGCCTGCTTACACTCCCAGATTAATTCTTCCTGTCTTTTTTCTGTTCCCGCGTAGTAAAAAAAAAAAAATCTAATTATAATTCTGGAACCAAATTATGTAGAACTAATAATTAGATTCTCGGGGAATGGAATACTCCTTGTGTAGCGGAGTACTGGTATTACCTCCATCCTACGCATCCGCCATATCAATAGCAACATCGGGAATCGAGGCCATCAAGAATTTCAGAAGGTTCGCCCACCCCGTCATCCCAACCCCCTTCCCCCGGATCAGGGACTTGGCAATTTTTAGGTGTTTCCCTATGTTCCTCTACAGCTTGGTGGAAGAGCAGAGGTCAAGTGGTGGATCTCACACTGCTTTACGCTCCGATAGACCATGAGTCCATGGATCGGTACTACAAAGCTTCCATGAAGCAGGACCTTACCCATTTTTTGGGTAAGATGACAACTAAAGGTGCCCATACACATTGGGCACCCATAAATGTAGACCGCACCCACCAATTTTGGTGAAACCTGCGGGATTGTATAGTGAATGTGTATGGGGGTGTGCAGATTGTCTCGTATTTGAAGATGCCAGAATTTTGGGTTTCAACCTGCCCAACCCTTTAACATCTCAAGAGATAAACTACCACCAAAAGGGGTCTGACAGTGACTTATTTCCCCCTCTCTCTATTGGGAACACAGGCTTGCTTAGGTGTCCTTAAAGGGATCCTATCACTCAGACACAAATTTTTCTAAGTACCACTTCGGAATAGCCTTAAGAAAGGCTATTCTTCTCCTACCTTTCGTCATCTTCTCCCCACGGCCGTTCACCTACAATCCCGGTTTCTCTCAGATGCTATTTAGCCTCTCGCAGCAATGGGGGCGTCCCCAATGCTGCGAGAGAACTCTCTCCAGCGCCGCCTCCATCTTCCTCAGCAGCGTCATCTTCAGCCTGTTCTTCCGGTGGTGGCTTGTAACTTCTAGGCCTCGGGCCTTGAGCAGACCAGACTGCGCATGCCCACAGGCCACGAGATGCTGTGCAAGCAGCCATTTTCTTGTGGCCTGTGGGCATGCGTAGTCTGCTCTGCACAAGGGCCGATGCCTAGAAGTTAAAAGCCACCGCCATAAGAAGAGGCTGAAGATAACGCTGCTGAAGAAGAGGAGGTGGCGCTGGAGAGAGTTCTCCAGCAGGTTTCACCAAAATTGGTGGGTTCGGTCTAGAGAGAGAGTTCTCTCGCAGCATTGGGGACGCCCCCCAGTGCTGCGAGAGAGTTAATTAGCATATTGAGAGAAACCGGGATTGTAGGCGAACGAAAGCCTTTCTTAAGGCTATTCCGAAGTGGTACCTAGAAAAATTTGTGTCTGAGTGATAGGATCCCTTTAAGAGTCCATGAGTATGGAAGTTTAGGTAGAATTGGCCAAACAATCAGTAGGCCAAAAATGATCTATCATTCAGCTTCCACCAATGAAGAGACCTGTTTGGGTCTTTTGCCTCATCAGCCCAGGCTAGGATGTCATGACAATCAATGTGAAATGCCACAAACAAGGGTAATTGTTCTCAAGGTTCACAAGAGGAAACATCTAAGAAACTTCTCATTGGTGGCCACAAACCATGAAGCCAGTGAAAATCCAACTTCTCCACTTACAAGACTCGAGTTTCCAACTCAAAGGCTACCAAAATTGATCAACATCCTCCAAAAAAAAAAGTAAAACTGTAACTCCGAGTTATGTTTCCACCACATGGAGGATGTGGATCAATCTTGGTAGCCTTTGAGGTGGAAATGTGAGTCTCGTAAATGGAGAAGAAGTTGGATTTTTATTGGGCAATATGTCCACAGGGGCTTCCAGGACTTCATGGTCCGTGGTCACCAATGAGAAGTGCTTGAATTGTTCAATCTTGGCCATGTTGTGCCATGCCAAGACTTCTGTGGATCAAAGGCATCCGATGGAGACCCTTGCCTGTCTCTTGAACTCAAAGTTTGACCATCTCATCCATCCTTGATAAGTCTGATCAATCATAAAACCGTTCTAGATCCTCCTGAGTGTTGAGGGGTTGAAACAAGGAAGAATACAAAGGTCCTTGTTTCCAATTGACAAAGTCTGAGGCATTTTTGGTATCTCCATACGTAAAAAAAAATTTCAAAAATCAGTGACCCCCTCACAATTAAGGAATTTTTTGAGAACCATACTGAGAACCTTGTCTTCTTCCACCATTCCTCAGCCTTGATCTGACCCTTGAACTACCTCATCCTTCCTTGATGGGTTTGATCAGTCATGAAGCTATTTTAGATCCTCCTTAGTGGTAAAGTATCGGGACAGGGACCAAACAAAAAGTTCTCGTTGCCAAATCGGCACAACCAGAACTAGAGCGCACGTTTTGTCCGTCCAAACACCGAAAGGAATCGAGTATTTGGTATTAATGGAGATCATGGACCAAAAATGTCCACAAAAAAAGCTGTTTGAGAAATTTTTGAGGTTCTTTCAACAATTTTTGACATATTTTAGCCAAAAGTTTATGTCAATGAGGATGATTTTGAGGACCCAACTGAGAATTCTCCGTTCTTTCACCATCTTTTTCCTCTTGTCAGGGATAGATGGTCGGCGCCCGCCTGGAACGTCAAGTTACATCTTGACAACACGACAAATGCCTTGAAGATTGAAGCTCACCGAGCAAAATGAATGAATCTTTCCATCACCCCTGTTATAAATGGCGCTGCTCAGGGCTTCCTTTTGTTCCGCTAGCCCTCAGCTCGCCTGTTCCTTTGCCCCTCGTGAAGTCTTCATAGATCCGGCAAGTTAGGAAACCATGTGACGGCCATTATTGGTGCTCGTCCTGCATCTTTGACTTGTCGAGAGGACAACCTGTGATTTTTAAGTAAGGGTAAGTCATTTTTAAGCGATTCCCTGCATTTTCATCCAAACTGGAGCTCCCCTTTTAGTGTCCCTCGAAATTTTGATACAAGTTGATATTGACCGTATCCTTGTATCCTGCGGCATCTGCCTGCGGCGTGATATCTCGGATTGGATTATCTAAGTGTTTGAGCAAGAATGGGTTAAACGGGCTGATATTTTATAGCGGAATGATCTGTTCTGTGACCTTATAAGGAGTTCGGCGTCTTAAGGATATATAGCAGAACTTCTGTTTTAAAGGGCAGAGAGAGAGAATATAATAGAGTTGGGGGTGGGGGTGGGGGGGTTATTACATTTCGTGACTACGGCGAGAGACGAGGAGTTATAATTAGCAGAAGGAAGACGAGGGTGATTACTTCCAAGATTACATTCTCGGTACAGATGGTATATAGAGAGAGAGGTTATAACTCTTCTGTGCCATCCGGAATATCAAACCAGCTCTGCACCAGTGCGACCTGACAGCGCTCACTGTGGCCCCCTATGGGTTCCTATGCCACCCCCCACACCCCCCTCCGAACAGGCCCTTACCATTAACAGTGTCAATACAATGGAGGACATACCAAAATCTCAGCAGGAGAAGTTAGCTACTTTCTCTCCTACTCATTTTACCAGGAGATGTTGGCTACTTTCTCTTTTACCGATGTCACCAGAAGTTAGCTACTTTCTTACTGATTTTCTCAATGAGGTCATCAGAAGAAGTTAGCTACTTCCTCTCTAACTGAAGTCATCAGCAGGACAAGTTAGCTGCTTTCCCTCTTACTGATGTTACCATAGATTAACTACTCTCTCTTGATGACATAAGAAGGTAGTTATTTCTTCTCTTACCGATCATGCCAGAAGTTAGCTACTTCCTCTCTGACTGAAGTCATCAGAAGCACAAGTTAGCTGCTTTCCCTCTTACTGAGGTCACCATAGATAAGTTACTCTCTCTCTTGATGACATAAGAAGGTAGCTATTTCTTCTCTTACCGATCTTGACAGAAGTTAGCTACTTCCTCTCTTACTGAAGTCATCAGAAGGACAAGTTAGCTGCTTTCCCCTTACTGATGTCACCATAGATTAGCTACTACCTCTCTTGATGACATAAGAAGGTAGCTATTTCCTCTCTTACTAATCTCTTACTGATCCTGTCAGAAGTTAGCTACTTTCCTTCTTATTGCTGTCAATAGAAGTTAGCTGCTTTCTCTCTCACTAATTTTTCCAGAAGTTAGCTCCTCCCTCTCTTGATGATATCATAAGAAGAAGGGAGCTACTTTCTCTTTCACTAATTGCATCCATCTCTTACTGATTTTACCAAAAGACAAAAGAGGAAGGGGGTTAACTACTTCCTCTCTTACTGTGGTCATCAGGAAAATCTACCTACTTTCTCCTTACCAAGGTCACCAGAGGTTAGCTACTTTCTCTCTTACTTTTTTCACCAGAGATTAGCGACTCTCTTCCTCTCTCAATGATGTCATGAGAGGAAGTTAGCTACTTCCTCTTTTACTGATGTCATCTGAAGAACCGATCCAAAGAGGTTAACTGCTCCCTCTCATTGATATTACTAGGAAAAGTTAGCTACTTCCTCTCTTACTGTTGTCCTCTGGAGAAGTTAGCTGCTTTCTTTTTTACTGTTTTACCACAGTTAGCTACTTCCTCTGTTAATCCTGTCACCATAACTGAGCTATAAACATCAATGGAAGAATGTACTTACTTTCTATTACTCATGTAAGCAAGAGGAGAATATATTTTTCTTTCTTACTGATTTCAGGGGGATAAGTTATGTACTTTCTCTCTTATTGATTTTATCAGAGGTTAGCTACTTCCTCTACTAATGATGTCACCAAACGTCAACTGTTACCTCTTCTACTCATACTTCCTCTCTTACTCATGTCCCCAGGAGGAGAAGTTAGATGCTTTTTCTCTTACTGGTGTCACCTGAAGGAGAAGTTAGCTACTTCCTTTCTTACTTATGTCACCAGAAGAAGTTAGATGATTTTTCTCCTACTGATGTCACCTCTTGAAGAAGTTAGCTACTTCCTTTCTTACTTATGTCACCAGAAGAAGTTAGATGATTTTTCTCCTACTGATGTCACCTCTTGAAGAAGTTAGCTACTTCCTTTCTTACTCATGTCCCCAGAAGGAGAATTTAGATGCTTTTTCTCTTACTGATGTCACCTCTGGAAGAAGTTAGCTACTTCCTGTCTTACTTATGTCATCAGGAAACATTAATTACATCATCTCTAACAGTCACCAGGAGGAGAAGTTAGCTACTTGATTTCGTACATATGTGTTATGAAGAAATTAACTACTTCCTCTTTTACTAATGTTACAAGGAGGAGAAGTTAGCTACTTCCTTTCTTACTCATGTCACCAGAAGAAGTTAGATGCTTTTTCTCTTACTGATGTCACCTCTGGAAGAAGTTAGCTACTTCCTTTCTTACTTATGTCATCAGGAAACGGTAATTACATTGTCTCTAACAGTCACCAGGAAGAGAAGTTAGCTACTTGCTTTCTTACTTAAGTGTTATGAATAAATTAACGACTTCCTCTTTTACTAATGTACCAGGAGGAGAAGTTAGCTACTTCCTTTGTTACTTGTCATATGTTGAAAGCAGCGACTACTACTAAAGGTATTGTCAATTAGGAATTATGTTACTTGATCTGCAGTTAGCTACTTCCTCCCTCTTCCACTGTCTCACACATCTTTTCTAGACACATAAAAGTTGGGTCACTGACACCTGGAACCTGTCACAGATTCGATCCAGTATGTGAAAGAGATGGGAGAGGAACCCTGTGATTGACCGGGAGACAGGGAACAAATACAATAAGAGATAATATGGCCGCCAGGAAGTAGATGTGTGATAATATGGCGCTATTTTTTATCCGCTTCGTTCTATTTTTCCTAAAGAAAACCTTCATTTTACCTTGAATGGGATTATACGCTTCCTGCGGAGATTGCACAAGGGCCAGCGAAGAAACAAGTCTGCTCTGTATATCCTGTATAGATGGATGGAAGAAAGCCGAGGATTCTGGAGTGCTTATCATCCAGCTTTCCCAGGCTCCTGAATGTCAGAACCGCTGAGTTATGCTACATAGATGATATCAGTTACCAGCCAGATTAATATGACATTCAGGTGTCTGGGAAAGCAGGATGACAACACCGATAATGGCAGCCATGTTTATTGCGCTTCCTCTCCTGTCCGTTTTGAGGAGTTTGTGCAGAGATTTTTCTATCCCTTCCGCATGATAAGGTAAGATTTTGACGTTTGTCACAGCGGGCGGACATGATGGATGCTGGAGTGGAGTATATCTGGAGATAGCAGATGAGACATCGTCCTCTGCGCTGATGGAGACAGCCTCCTTAATCCCCGGATAAGATGACACCTTATAACTCAGGCTTTATGGAGTTTACTTTGGATTCTGTGGCAGTACATCTGCAGAATATAAGCCTGGTCTATGGCAGGAGGCGGGTCCAGACCGGAGGCAATGGAGGCACAGGCCCCGCCCACTACGGGGTCACACAGATCCATCACTAACAGTGGAGAAACCCTCTAAATGGAGGACAGTACAAAATACACATCTGTGCAGTGTCCTTATATACAAGAGAAGTGGTACTGTGCAGTGTTCATATATACAGGAGAAGTGGTACTGTGCAGTGTCCATATATACAGGACAAGAGAAGTGGTACTGTGCAGTGTCCATATATACAGGACAGGAGAAGTGGTACTGTGC